>NW_026728779.1:626239-939358 GCF_030684315.1 Stegostoma tigrinum
TGAGAATCAGAGGGAGGGAGGAAGAGCAAGAAAACACAAACGAAGGAGAATGGGAGGTAACGAGGTGTTCGTGAGCATGAACACAGCAGGACATGCAGCATCAGAGGCCAGGGAAGCTGATGTCAGGATGTCTGCTGTGGTCAACTCCTCCCCCCCCCACTCCCCGCTCCTCCTCCTCCTTCCCCACCGTCCTCCTTCTCCTTCCCCTTCCCCACCGTCCTCCTTCTCCTTCCCCTTCCCGACCGTCGTCCTTCTCCTTCCCCTTCCCCACCGTCCTACTTCTCCTTCTTCCCCCGTCGTCCTCCTCCTTCCCCCCCGCCACCGTCGTCCTCCTCCTTCCCCCCCCCCCACCGTCGTCCTCCTCCTTCCCCCCCCCCACCGTCGTCCTCCTCCTTCCCCCCCCCCCACCGTCGTCCTCCTCCTTCCCCCCCCCACCGTCGTCCTCCTCCTTCCCCCCCCCACCGTCGTCCTCCTCCTTCCCCCCCCCACCGTCGTCCTCCTCCTTCCCCCCCCCCACCGTCGTCGTCCTCCTCCTTCCCCCCCGCCACCGTCGTCGTCCTCCTTCCCCCCCCCCACCACCGTCGTCCTCCTCCTTCCCCCCCCCACTGTCGTCCTCCTCCTTCCTCCTCCTCCTCCCCCCCCCCCCCCGGTCCTCCTCCTCCTCCTCCCCCCCCCCCCCCGCCCGGCCGCCGCCCTCCTTCTCTCTCCTCCCCCGTCCTCCTCCTCCTTCCCCACCCCCGTCCTCCTTCTCCTTCCCCCACCCCCCCCCCACCCCGTCCTCCTGCTCCTTGCCCCGTCCATTCATCCATCCATTCCTCCCTCCCTCCCTCCAGCGATCCATTCCTCCTTCCCTCCAGTCAGTCAAAACAACAAAGCAAATTACAGCACACGAACAGGCCCTTTTGCCCTCCAAGCCTGCGCCGATCAAGATCCTCTGTCTAACCTCTCACCTGTTTGCTCACGTTCTGTGTCCATTTGCTCCCTGCCCGTCCGTGTACCTGTCCAAATATATCTTAAAAGATGCTAATGTGTCTGCGTCGCTCACCTCCACTGGCAATGCGTTCCAGGTGCCCACCAACCTCTCTGTAAAGAACTTTCCATGCATATCTCCCCTAAATTTTCCTCCTCTCACTTTAAACTCATGACCCCTAGTAATTGAGTCCTCCGCTCTGGGTGGCAAAAGCTTTTTGCTCTTCACCCTGTCTATACCCTCATGATTTTGTCGACCTCAATCAGGTCCCCCCCAATCTCCATCTTTCTCATGAAAATAATCCTAATCTACTCAACCTCTCTTTGTAGCTAGCACCCTCCTTACCAGGCAACATCCTGGTGAACCTCCTCTGTACCCTGTCCAAAGCGTTCACGTCCTTTTGGTAATGGACACAGTACTGTAAATGTGGCCGAACCAAAGTCCGATACAACTGCAACATGACCTGCCAACTCTTGTACTCAATACCCCGTCCAATGCCATATGCCGCCTTGACCACCCTATTGACCTGTATTGTCACCTTCAGGGAACAATGGACCTGAACGCCCAGATCTCTCTGTTCATCAATTTTCCCCATTTACTGTATAGTTTGTCCTTGAATGTGATCTTCCAAAATGCATCACCTCGCGTTTGCCTGGATTGAACTCCATCTGCCATTTATCTTCCCAACTCTCCAGTCTATCTATGTTCTGCTGTAACCTCTGATCGTCCTCTTCACTATCGGCTTCTCCATTCCTCCCTTATAAGGTGATGAGTCAAGACTTAGGAGGCATAGAATGGGTTAGCAAAATGCAGGGGATGGGGACAATTGAATTGTGGAGCTGGTTTAAGGAACAGATATTGCGTGTTCTTGATAGGCACGTCCCTTCAGGCAGGGAGGAAGCGATAAGCTAAGGGAACTGTGGTTAACTAAAAAAAACTTGTATCTCTAGTTAAGCAGAAGAGGGAGGCTGATGTGATGATGAGACCAGATGGTTCAGATGAGGTGATGGAGAGCTACAGATTAGCTGGGAAGGATTTAAAGAGAAAGTTAAGAAGAGCAAGGAGGGTGCATGAGCAGACATTGGCAGGTAAATAAAGGAGAACCCGAAAGCTTTCGATAGGTATGTGAGGAATAAGAGGATGTCTGGGGTAGGCATAGGGCCAGTCCAAGACAGAAGTGGGAAGTTGTGTGTGGACGCTGTGGAGATTGGAGAGGTGCTAAATGAATATTTCTCATCTGTTTTCACTGAGGGACAGGAGAATATTGTAGAGGAGGTGACTGAGTTAGAGGCACTAGAATTGAAAGGGTTAAGGTTAGTAAGGAGGAAGTGTTATCAATTCGACAAGGTGTGAAGGTAGATAAAACGCCTGGGCCTGATGGGATTTTTCCGAGGATTGCCTGGGAAGCGAGGGAGGAGGTGGTGGAGCCTTTGGCCTTGATCTTGGAGTCCTCATTGTCTACAGGTTTAGTACCAGAGGAGTGGAGGATTGCAAATGTTGTGCCCTTGTTCAAGAGGGGTAGTAGGAATGACCCAGGCAATTATAGACCTGTGAGCCTTGGGTGTGTTGGAGGAAAAATTTTGGCAAGGATTATAAGAGATAGGATTTATAATCATCTAGCAAGTAACAATGTGATTGGAGATAGTCAACATGGATACGTCAAGGGCAGGTCGTGTCTCAGAAACTTCATTGAATTTTTTGAGAAGGTGACCAAACATGTGGATGACGGTCGGGCAGTTGGCGTGGTGTACATGGACTTCAGTAAAGCCTTTGATAAGTTTCCCCGTGGTAGGCTATTGGAGAAAATACAGAGGCACAGGATTGAGGGAGATTTAGCCATTTGGATTAGAAACTGGCTTTCGGTAAGAAGGCAACGAGTGCTGGTTGATGGAGAATATTCAGCCTGGAGTCTGATTACTAGTGGTGTGTCTCAAGGATTTGTTAGAACATAGAACATAGAACATAGAACAGTACAGCACAGAACAGGCCCTTCAGCCCACAATGTTGTGCCGACCATTGATCCTCATGGATGCACCCTCAAATTTCTGTGACCATATGCATGTCCAGCAGTCTCTTAAATGACCCCAATGACCTTGCTTCCACAACTGCTGCTGGCAACGCATTCCATGCTCTCACAACTCTCTGCGTAAAGAACCTGCCTCTGACATCCCCTCTATACTTTCCACCAACCAGCTTAAAACTATGACCCCTCGTGCTAGCCATTTCTGCCCTGGGAAATAGTCTCTGGCTATCGACTCTATCTATGCCTCTCATTATCTTGTATACCTCAATTAGGTCACCTCTCCTCCTCCTTTTCACCAATGAAAAGAGACCGAGCTCAGTCAACCTCTCTTCATAAGATAAGCCCTCCAGTCCAGGCAGCATCCTGGTAAACCTCCTCTGAACCCTCTCCAAAGCATCCACATCTTTCCTATAATAGGGCGCCCAGAACTGGACGCAGTATTCCAAGTGCGGTCTAACCAAAGTTTTATAGAGCTGCAACAAGATCTCACGACTCTTAAACTCAATCCCCCTGTTAATGAAAGCCAAAACACCATATGCTTTCTTAACAACCCTGTCCACTTGGGTGGCCATTTTAAGGGATCTATGTATCTGCACACCAAGATCCCTCTGTTCCTCCACGCTGCCAAGAATCCTATCCTTAATCCTGTACTCAGCTTTCAAATTCGATCTTCCAAAATGCATCACCTCGCATTTATCCAGGTTGAACTCCATCTGCCACCTCTCAGCCCATCTCTGCATTCTGTCAATGTCCCGCTGCAGCCTACAACAGCCCTCTACACTGTCAACGACACCTCCGACCTTTGTGTCGTCTGCAAACTTGCTGACCCATCCTTCAATTCCCTCGTCCAAGTCATTAATAAAAATTACAAACAGTGTTGTGAGACCACTGCTGTTTGTCATTTGTGTAAATGACTTGGACGCAGGCATTGGTGGATGGGTTAGTAAGTTTGCATATGACACTAAAGTTGGTGGAGTGGTGGACATTGTGGAAGAATGTTGCATGTTGTAGGGAGAATTGGATAAACTGCAGAATTGTCCCTAAAGTTGGCAAATGGAGATTAATACGGATAAATGTGAGGTGATTCACTTTGGGAGGACTAATAGGAAGGCAGAACACCGAGTCAAGGGAAAGATTCTTGACAGTGTAGGTGAGCAGAGGGATCTTGGTGTCCATGTGCATAGATTCCTGAAAATTGCTACCCAGGTAGATGGTGCTGTTCAGGAGTCTGATGGTGTGTTAGGTTGCAATGGTAGAAGGATTGAGTTCCGGAGACGTGATGTCATGCTGCAACTTACAAACACTAGTGCGGCCTCGGAATCGTTGGAACAGGTGCAGAGGAGGTTTACCAGGATGTTGCCTGGTCTGGAGCGAAGGTCTTGTGAAGAAAGGCTGAGGATCTTGGGTCTCTTCTCATTGGAGAGAAGGAGGCGAAGAGGGAGTTTAATAGAGATAATATAAGATGATCAGTGGTTTAGGTAGGGTGGACAGTGAGAGTCTTCTTCCGAGGATGATGACTTCAGCTTGTACAAGGGGGTGCAGCTACACATTGAGGGGTGATGGTTTTAAGACAGATGTCAGAGGCAGGTTCTTTACTAAGAGAGTGTTAAGGGCGTGGAATGCTCTGCCTGCCAATGTTGTTAACTCAGCCACATGAGGGGCATTTAAACAGCCCTTGGATAAGCATATGGTTGACGATGGGGTAGTGCAGGGGAATGGGCTTAGATTAGTTCACAGCTCGGCGCAACGTGGAGGGCCGAAGGGCCTGTTCTGCACTGTGTTGTTATATGTTCTATTACAGTTCACAGATTACTCTACCACACATTTTAGTGTTAAGTGTGAAGAGGATAATGAACGTCTGCAGAAGGACACAGAAAGTGTAAGTGAATGGACAAGGGTCTAGCAGATGGAGTGCAATGATGGAAAATGTGAGGCTATCCATTTTGGTGGCAATTCGGGCAAAATGGAGTATTACTTAAATGGTGAAAAATTGTAGCATGCTGCTATGCAGAGGGAGCTGGGCAGCCTTGTGTATGAAGCACAAAACGTTTGCAGACGCAGCTGGTAATTGAGGCAACAAATGGAATAGTGTCCTTTATTGCTCGAGTGATGCAGTTTAAAAATCGGGAGGGGATGCTCCAGTTGTATAGGGTGCTGGTGAGGCTTGATGTAGAGTAGTTTGTACCGTTTTAGTCTCCTCACTGGAGAAAGGATGTACTGGCACTGGAGGGGGTGCAAAGGAGCTTCACAAGATTGATTCTAGAATTGAAAATGTTGCTGTATGGGGAGAGTTTGAGAAGACTACGATTGCACTCACTGAAACTTCGAAGAATGAGGGATGTTCTAAGAGCAACTTTTAAAATTACGAAAGAAATACACAGGAAAGGAGCACTGAAGTTGGTTCCACTGATGGGTGAAAGTACAACTCCGGGGCACAGCCTCAAAATAAGGGTGAACAGATTTAAGACTGAGTTGAGGATGAGCTTCTTCATCCAAAGGGTTGTGAATCTGTGGAATTCTCTGCCCAGTGAAACAGTTGAGGTTCCCTGGTTGAATGTTTTAAAGGCCAAGACAGATAGATCTTTGAACAGGAAAGGAATTGAGGATTTTGGTGAATGGGAGGGTAAGTGGAGCTGAGTCCGCAAAAAGATCAGTGATGACCTTATTGAATGGCGGAGCGAGCTGGAAGAGACAGATGACCTACTCCTGCTTTATTTCTTATGTCCATATGTCCTTAGATTGCCATCCTTGTCATTCCTCCTTCCCTGGAATAGGCCAGATCTGAACGCTGATCACTAGGTCTTTAAATAACTCCCACGTATCAAATGTCGACATGTAAAATAAAAGCTCTTCCCAATTAATACTGCTCTGCTCCTACCTGATACTCCTTCCCCCAATTTAGTAGCTTCCCCCAAGGTCCTGATAATTCATAGCTATCTTAAAATGTAAGAAGAGGCGATCACCTCGTTTGAAGAAACTCCTGGTACAGTGTTTTTCCCCATGTGGGAGTCAGCTACAGGTTTTCTTGTTCCAAGATTGGGGAGGAAATGGCCGAGTGGTATTATTACTGGACTGTTAATTCAGAGACTTAGATCACATTCTGGGGACCTGTGTTCAAATCCCAGCACAGCAGGTGGTGGAATTTGAATTGAATATAAAAGAAAATCATGAATGTAGAATCTCATGATGACCATGAATCCATTGCCAAATGTCAGAAAAACCCACCTGGTTCACTGATGTCCTTTAGAAAAGGAAACTGCCATCCTTACATGGTCTGGCCTACATGTGACTGCAGACCCACAGCCATATGATTGACTCTGAACTGACCCCTGGGCAATTGGGGATGGACAACAAACACTGCGTAGCTAGTGATGTCCTCCTCCCGTTAACAAATAAATACAATTGGATTCTACGTCTTCCGATCGAAGATCGTTTCTTGTTCTCACAGTAATTTCATCGCTGACAGTCAGTTTCCCTCCTGCCTGTCTTTTTGGAATGTCACGTCGCCCTGCACATTTACCTCCAGTGTTGATCTCCTTATAACCATGTCTTTGTAATAGCTCTCAAATCATGCCCGCCAACCTGTATGTGTGCTATTAATTTGTTGATTTTGTTCTGAATACAATGAGCATGTAAGCAAAGAGCCACTAATTTAGCTCTATAACTTTATTTCACCTCTTGACAGTATTTACAGCTGTTTTCTGTTTGTACATGCTGTCTTTTCCAATCCCACACTGAGTATTGTTATCTCAATAGTTCTTGAATGTCAGATCGTGTGTATTCCTGGGCGACTCTGCTCGTGTGGTCTATGGAGTTGTGGAGGTCACAGTTCTAGGACAGCCATTTCATAGGCCTATGCTGCAGGTTAGAAGAAAAGACAATCTCTTGCTCTGAGCTCTGCAAACCAGGGCAATGTCAAAAAGGAAACAAGGTCAAAAGAATTTCAACAAGAATCTCAAAATTAACTGCTGAATTCACATAAGCATTCCGGGGATCGCCCAACTTAGTGGCCACAACATCCCACTTTGTATTCTTCACAAACAATCCAAAGGCTGAACTATCCGTATCCCTCTTAACGGTTATGTTTTTTGAGCTAATTTCTTGTTTCTAACTTGTGTGTATTTGTGGTGCCTTCTGACTTCTTGCATTTAGCAATTGATAAACTCACTCTCTCACTAATTTAGTAAAACCTGGTTTTATAGAATCCCTGATGTGGAAACAGGCCATTCAGTTCAACAAGTCCGCAGCAACCTTGCAAAGAGCATCCCACCCAGACCCATCCCCATTCCCTACTCTATCCCTGTCAGCCTGCATTTCCCACGGCTAATATACCTAACCTACACGTATGTGGGCACTGTGGGTAATTCAGCATTCCCAATCCACCTAACCTGCACATCTCTGGACTGGTCAAAACAATGATTCAATATGAATTAGTTATAATGCAGCTGTTAACAGCAATCCTCCGTCCCTGTGTTGGAGCGAGATTTAACATTCAAGATCCAAAATGATACACTTGAACAAGGTAGTTCAAAACAGCCAGCTCTCTGATTGAGGTTGTTGACTTGCTCGCCGAGCTGGCTTGTTTTCATTGAGACGTTTCGTCACCATGATGTGTGACATCATCAGTAAAGCCTCCAGCGAAACAATGTTACTCTACTCTGTCTGGAATTTATACTGTCCGGTCTGTTACCATGAGTACTGTCATTTCGGGTTTTGATCTGTATGCTTTTGTATGTGGGGGTCCAATTGTATCTGTTTGTTGGCTGCATTATGGGTGGAGGATCACGCCTCTCATACGAAACTGGGACAAGGTAACCATAGTAGCCCAAGCCAAGCATAGACCCGCAGAGGGATTCTCGAGGCATGGTTCTCCACCCATTCTCCAATCTCACATTCTTGGTCTCTTCAGTTTGAATATGATCACTCAACCATAGCCTTTATGACAAACAACGTAGTCTTAGTTCCCATAATCTTCAAACAGGACTGTCCCGACAGATCCACTTGTTCTCATGATTTCGTCTTCTGTTGGAGGGATTCTGAAATGTCTGCCTTCTTCCTCAACTGAGTATTCCTTGCGTTTGTGGTTGACAGAGCTCTCAGCTGTGTCCAACCCATCTCCTACACTTTGGCCTCACTCCTGATGATGTGCACTGGTCCTCAAAGCCCAACCCATCAATATCCACATCCAGAAGAACATCAGCCACGATTTCCAACAAGATTCCACCACCAGGCAAATATTCCCCTCCCCTCTCTTGTCAGCCTTCCGCAGAGACCATTCCGTCAGGACACCTCAGTCCACTCTTTATCCATTCGCAACACCTCCCCATTACCTGACAGCACTTTCCATGCCACCACAGAAGGCATAATATCTGTCCATTTACTTCCTCCCGCTTCACTATCCAAGGCTTCCAGGAGAAGCAGCGATTTACCCACACTTCACTCAATCTAGTCTACTGTATTCACTGCTCACAATATGGTCTCCCTCTGCATCGGGGAGACGAAACACAGACTGACCAACCACTTGGCAGAACACCTATATTCTGTCCATAAAAATGGCCCCAGGTTTCCAATTGCCTGTCACTTGAGCACTCCATCATGATCCCTGGCCAAAATCTCTGTCTCAGGCTTGCTGCAGTGCTCCAGTGAGTGCAAGCTAGAAGGAAAAAATCTCATGTTTGCGTTGCAGAACACCTCCGCTCGGTTTGCAATAAAGAACAGCACCTCCCAGTCGCGAACCATTTTAACTCCCCCTCCCATTCCTCAGACGACCTGTCCATCGTGGGCCTCCTGCAGTGCCACAATGGTGCCACCCAAAGAGTGCAGGAACAGCAACTCATATTCCGCTTGGGAACCCTGCAGCCCAATCGTATCGATGTGAAGTTCCCAAGCTTCAAAATCTCCCCTCCCCGACTGCATCCCAAAACGAGCCCAACTCATCCCCTCCCCCCACTGCATCCCAAAACCAGCCCAGCTTGTTCCCGCCTCCCTAACCTGTTCTTCCTCTCACCTATCTCCTTCTCCCACCTCAAGCCGCACTTCCATTTCCTCCTGACTAACCTCATCCCGTTTGCTTGACCTGTCCGTCCTCCCTGGACTGACCTATCCTCTCCCGACCTTCCCACCGATACTCTCCTCTCCACCTATCTTCTTTTGTCTCCATCTTCGGTCCGCTTCCCCATCTCTCTCCCTATTTATTTCGGAGCCCTCTCCCCAACACCCTCTCTGATGAACGGTCTAGGCCCGAAACGTCAGCTTTTGTGCTCCTGAGATGCTGCTTGGCCTGCTGTGTTCATCCAGCTTCACACTTTGTTATCTTGGATTCTCCAGCATCTGCAGTTCCCATTATCTCTGGATAAAGGAGAAGATAGGTGGAGAGGAGACAGACAGGTTAAAGAGGCGGTGGATGGAGCCAGTCAAGATGAGTGTACGTGGGGAGTTAGGGAGGGGATCGGTCAGTCCAGGGAGGACAAACAGGCTAAGGGGGTGGGATGAGGCTGGTAGGTTGGAGATGGGGGTAGGGCTTGAGGTGGGAGAGTGGATAGGTGGGAGGAAGTACAGGTTAGGGAGGTGAGGATGAGCTGGGCTGGTTTTGGGATGTAGGTGGGGAGGGGAAATTTTGAAGCTTGTGAAATCCACACTGATACCATTAGGCTGCAGGGTTCCCAAGCAAAATAAGTGGTACTGTTCCTGCAACCTTTGGGTGCCATCGTTGTGGCACTGCAGGAGGCCCAGGATGGACAGTCCATCTGAGGATTGGGAGGGGTAGTTAAAATGGTTGGCGACTGGGACGTGCAGTTGTTTAGTGTGAACCAAGCCTCCGCTTGGTTTCCCTGACGTAGAGGAGGACCACACAGGTAGTGGGAACTGCCGATGCTGGGGAGTCTGAGATAACAAAGTGTAGAGCTGGATGAATCAAGGGCTATGGGGAGAGTACAGGGAAGTGGAGTTGAAATGCCCATTAGCCATGATTCAGATGCCAGAGTGGACTTGATGGGCCAAATGGCCTTACTTCCACTCCTCTGTCTTATGGTCTTATGAACACAACAAGCCAAGCAGCATCATCCAGCTCTAAGATAATAAAATGTGAGGCTGGATTAACACAGCAGGCCAAGCAGCATCTCAGGCTCCTGAGATGCTGCTTGGCCTGCTGTGTTCATCCAGCCTCACATTTTATTATCTTGGAATTCTCCAGCATCTGCAGTTCCCATTATCTCTCATCATCCAGCTCTACACCTGTTATCTCAGATTCTTTTGTGTCCAATTCCTGACAAAAGATCTGGACCAAAAACGTCAGCTTTCCTACTCCTCTGATGCTGCTCAGCCTGCTGTGCTCATTCAGCTCGACACCTTGTTATCATAGAGACAGCACATGTTAGGTGTCTTTGCTACATCAAGTTTTCTGAGTGTCATAACCTATATGACAATGTGTATCAGCTCTGAACTTATTTGTATGTTGAAGCCATTCATGTAATTTGCATGTGAATAAATTTACATTTGGACTCTGGTGAAATACAAAGAAACCTAGACTTGTTTGAAAATTAAATCGACTTAATTAATTCAGTCATATAATTGGCATAAAAATATAAGAAATTAATCCTACTCAAAATCTTGGAGATGTGTTTGTTTGGCATTAGGGTATTGAAAGTGGAGATGTGGTCAATAAGTAGGAGCTTGATGTAGATGCCCTTGTTATCTGGACGTTCCAGAGATGTGTGTAAAGCCAAAGAGAGGACATCGACGATGGATCTGCTGCATCAGTAGGTGAATTGCAGTGGATCAAGGTAATGTGGGAGGGTGGAGTTGATGTGACCCATGACCAACCTCTCAAAGCACTTCATAGTGATGAAAATGGATGTCAGAGCCACTGGGCAGCAGTCATTTGAGGCTTCTGGAAAAATTTGCTGACGTTCAGTGCGGGGATCTTAAAGCTTTAGCATGAACATCAGAAAATTGGAGAAGCCTCGAGCATATGAGCACAGGTAGCTGAGGGTAGGGAGGGCGGGAATTCCAGAAATCAAAGAGGGCAAGACACAGAGAGAGAGAGAGAGAGAGAGAGACGGAGATCATAGTGAAGAAATGATTAGCCTGGTAGGCAGTGGAAAATACATGATTTTCCATGGAACATGCAGACATCTTCGAAAAACAGGACATTGAGTTTTCAAAGTTTTGAAAATTAGTGTTATAGTTGATTTAGAGTGAATCAAATTGCTGTTCACACCATTGCCATCACCTTGCCCTTGTCAAGACAGACATGGATAAAGTTCTCAAAGCTGATAGAAAATTGAAAGCACTGGCATCCTGTGACGATGGTACGTTTCCTTCCTTTAAAAATAATGCTTGCAGCTTAATTGGCATAATAAAGAGCACAGGGGCTCTGTTTGACGCTGCCGCCTCACGGCACCAGCAACTTGGGTTCAATTCCACCCTTTGACTATCTGTGTGGAGTTTGCACATTCTTCATGTGTCCGCATGGGTTTTCTCTGGGTGCTCCAGTTTCCTCCCACAGTCAAAAGACGTGCAAGGTCGGTGGATTGGCCATGCTAAATTTCCCAAGGTGTTCAGTGATGTGTAGGTTAGGTGAGTTATGGGTGGATGGGTCTTGGTGGGATGCTTTGAGGGGCAGTGTGGTTGTGTTGGACTGACGGACCTGTTTCCACACTGTAAGGATTCTCTGATTCATGATTCTATGATTTTACTGAGCACAAAGGTACAATATTAGCCCGTCATATTTGTCTCACCTCTTGACACATTGACAAGAAAGCTTTAATTTCAGTTTCTGTGCATTTTCAATGTGTCTGCTGTCTCTAACAAGGCTTGACTGTATCTCCTTCTCGAATGCACATCTCCTGTCCCCTAACAAGTAGAGGTGTCACTTGCTTTTCATTCAGTACCATCAGTAAAACAATAGCCTCCATATTATAAGATAATAAAATGTGAGGCTGGATGAACACAGCAGGCCAAGCAGCATCTCAGGAGCACAAAAGCTGACGTTTCGGGCCTAGACCCTTCATGAAGGGTCTAGGCCCGAAACGTCAGCTTTTGTGCTCCTGAGATGCTGCTTGGCCTGCTGTGTTCATCCAGCCTCACATTTTATTATCTTGGAATTCTCCAGCATCTGCAGTTCCCATTATCTCTGATACTATTTTAGCCTCCATATTCTATCCAGCGGCTTCTATTAACACTCTCACACTGTTCTTTTTTACCTCCAGGTATTGACCACTCATCATGTTGATAATTGGGATGCCTTCTGGGGAAGGTGGGACCTGTACAAGAAGGACGGGTTGCATCTGAACTGGAAGGGGACCAATGTCCTGGGTGGAAGGTTTGCTCGAGTAGTTCGAGACGGTTTAAACTAGTATGGCAGGGGGGTGGGAACCTGAGCCGTATACCAGAGGTGAGCGTTGATGCAGGTGAGGCAGTAGCAAGAGGTAGACCAGCTAGTGGGAAGGATTTTCCTGGGAAGGAACCAAGGGATCGGTTAAAGTGTGTTTGCTTTAATGCAAGGAGTATCAGGAATAAAAGTGATGAACTTAGAGCATGGATCAGTACCTGGTGCTATGATGTTGTGGCCATAACAGAGACATGGGTTTCTCATGGGCAGGAATGGTTGCTGGATATTCCAGGGTTTAGAACATTTAAAAAGAATAGGGAGGGGGGAAAAAGAGGAGGGGGTGTAGCACTACTAATCAGAGAGGGTATCACAGCTACAGAAGCTTCCTTTGTCGAGGAAGATCCGCCTACTGAGTCAGTATGGGTGGAAATTAGGAACAGCAAGGGAGTAGTCACCTCGTTAGGGGTTTACTACAGGCCCCCCAATAGCAGCAGGGAGATTGAAGAAAGCATAGGTCGACAGATTTTGGAAAAGTGTGGACGCAGTCGGGTTGTTGTAATGGGTGACTTTAACTTTCCTAATATTGATTGGAACCTCCTTCGAGCAGAAGATTTGAATGGAGCTGTTTTTGTAAGGTGTGTTCAGGAGGGTTTCCTAACGCAGTACGTTGACAGGCCGACGAGGGGAGAGGCCATTCTAGACTTGGTGCTCGGAAACGAGCCGGGGCAGGTATCAGATCTTGTGGTGGGGGAGCATTTTGGTGATAGTGACCATAACTGCCTCACATTTTACATAGCTATGGAGAAGGAGAGGATTAGGCAGAATGGGAGGATATTTAATTGGGGAAGAGGAAACTATGATGCGATTAGACATGAGTTAGGAAGCATGGACTGGGAGCAGTTGTTCCATGGTAAGGGAACTATAGACATGTGGAGATGGTTTAAGGAACAGTTGTTGGGAGTGATGAGTAAATATGTCCCTCTGAGACAGGCAAGAAGGGGTAAGATTAAGGAACCTTGGATGACGAGAGCGGTGGAGCTTCTAGTGAAAAGGAAGAAGGTAGCTTACATAAGGTGGAGGAAGCTAGGGTCAAGTTCAGCTAGAGAGGATTACATGCAGGCAAGGAAGGAGCTCAAAAATGGTCTGAGGAGAGCCAGGAGGGGGCACGAGAAAGGCTTGGCAGAAGGAATCCGGGAAAACACAAAGGCATTTTACACTTACGTGAGGAATAAGAGAATGGTCAAAGAAAGAGTAGGGCCGATCAGGGATAGCATAGGGAACTTGTGTGTGGAGCCTGAGGAGGTAGGGGAAGCCCTAAATGAGTTTTTTGCTTCTGTCTTTACGAAAGAAACCAACTTTGTAGTGAATGAAACCTTTGAAGAGCAGGTGTGCATGCTGGAATGGATAGAGATAGAGGAAGCTGATGTGCTGAAAATTTTGTCAAACATTAGGATTGACAAGTCGCCAGGCCCGGATCAGATTTGTCCTCGGCTGCTTTGGGAAGCGAGAAATGCAATTGCTTCGCCACTTGCGAAGATCTTTGCATCCTCGCTCTCCACTGGAGTCGTACCTGAGGACTGGAGAGAGGCAAATGTAATTCCTCTCTTCAAGAAAGGAAATAGGGAAATCCCCGGCAATTATAGACCGTTAAGTCTCATGTCTGTCGTCTGCAAGGTGTTAGAAAGGATTCTGAGGGATAAGATTTATGACCATCTGGAAGAGCATGGCTTGATCAAATACAGTCAACACGGCTTTGTGAGGGGTAGGTCATGCCTTACAAACCTTATCGAGTTTTTTGAGGATGTGACTAGAAAGGTTGATGAGGGTCGAGCTGTGGATGTGGTGTATATGGACTTCAGTAAGGCATTTGATAAGGTTCCCCATGGAAGGCTCATTCAGAAGGTCAGGAGGAATGGGATACAGGGGAACTTAGCTGCTTGGATACAGAATTGGCTGGCCAACAGAAGACAGCGAGTGGTAGTAGAAGGAAAATATTCTGCCTGGAAGTCAGTGGTGAGTGGGGTTCCACAGGGCTCTGTCCTTGGGCCTCTACTGTTTGTAATTTTTATTAATGACTTGGACGAGGGAATTGAAGGATGGGTCAGCAAGTTTGCAGACGACACAAACGTCGGAGGTGTCGTTGACAGTGCAGAGGGCTGTTGTAGGCTGCAGCGGGACATTGACAGGATGCAGAGATGGGCTGAGAGGTGGCAGATGGAGTTCAACCTGGATAAATGCGAGGTGATGCATTTTGGAAGGTCGAATTTGAAAGCTGAGTACAGGATTAAGGATAGGATTCTTGGCAGCGTGGAGGAACAGAGGGATCTTGGTGTGCAGATACATAGATCCCTTAAAATGGCCACCCAAGTGGACAGGGTTGTTAAGAAAGCATATGGTGTTTTGGCTTTCATTAACAGGGGGATTGAGTTTAAGAGTCGTGAGATCTTGTTGCAGCTCTATAAAACTTTGGTTAGACCGCACTTGGAATACTGCGTCCAGTTCTGGGCACCCTATTATAGGAAAGATGTGGATGCTTTGGAGAGGGTTCAGAGGAGGTTTACCAGGATGCTGCCTGGACTGGAGGGCTTATCTTATGAAGAGAGGTTGACTGAGCTCGGTCTCTTTTCATTGGAGAAAAGGAGGAGGAGAGGTGACCTAATTGAGGTATACAAGATAATGAGAGGCATGGATAGAGTTGATAGCCAGAGACTATTTCCCAGGGCAGAAATGGCTAGCACGAGGGGTCATAGTTTTAAGCTGGTTGGTGGAAAGTATAGAGGGGATGTCAGAGGCAGGTTCTTTACGCAGAGAGTTGTGAGAGCATGGAATGCGTTGCCAGCAGCAGTTGTGGAAGCAAGGTCATTGGGTACATTTAAGAGACTGCTGGACATGCATATGGTCACAGAAATTTGAGGGTGCATACATGAGGATCAATGGTCGGCACAACATTGTGGGCTGAAGGGCCTGTTCTGTGCTGTACTGTTCTATGTTCTATGTTCTATCATTTCTTATTCCTCTCCTCATCTCATCTCTCTCACATACGCTCTCTCGATCTCTCCTCTCCCTATTCTCCCCCAACACTTCACTCAGGCACAAACAGAAGTTCACAGTCACACTATGTTGCACATGCATATCCTATCCCTCATGCACAAACATACTATCCACACACACTGACCACGGACAGACACACGCGGGCAGACACACACGGACAGACACACACACACAGAGTCACGTTCTCACTCATTCATACTCCATACTGTCATACAATCATGCATGGTCTTGCACACATTCCGTGGCACACTTGCATGCCCTGTTCGCACGATCTTTTGCCAATGTTCATACACTCAACTACACACAGACACACACACACAAAACTCTCCCTCACACACTTGGGGTTACAAATTCACTTGCTCTCAAGCTCACTCGCTCTCACAGACACTCTCACTGCCTCATGCATGCTGTTACACTCGCTTTTGTGCTGACTCTCGTTTACACGCTCTTGAGCACAGTCACTGGCGCACACATTCTGTCCTGCGCACACTCACACTTTCGTGCACTGTCTTTGCACTCTTGAACACAACCATATGTTCACCTCTCTCTTGCACACAGTCAATTTGATTAGAGTATTCATTGTTACATATGCCTAGGTACAGTGAAAAGTTCTGTGATGCATGCAGTATAGACAGATCATACCATACAAGGTGCATTAGTGAAATGGAACATAATGACAGCAACAGAGAAGATGCACAGAGAGCAAGATCAAAATTAGATTTAAAATTTTAAGAGTTCTATTCAGATGTCCAATAACAGTGGTGAAGAAGCTTTTCTGGGATCTGTTCACACATGAATACAAAGTTTTTGACACCTTCCCTTCAGAAAAGGGTAGAAGAGAGTGTAATTGGCGGGTGAGAAAGACCTTTGATTATTTCAGTTGCTTTCCCGAGGCAGCAGGAAGTATAGGTGGAATGAATGAGTGGAAGGCTGATTTGCATGATGCACTGTGCTGTGTTCATGACTGTGGAGTCTGTTGTTTTCTTAGGAAGAACAGTTGCCAAACCATGCTATGATATGCATCCAGATAGGATGCTTTCTCTGGTACATCAATGAAAGTTGCCCTTTATATTTGAATTGCCTTAGCCTCCTGGGAAGTAGAGACATTGGTGTGCTTTTTTGCCCATTGCGACGATCTGGGTAGACCAGATTTTTCACAGTCATTGATGTGACTCCATTATGGCGTGTTAACCAGATCAACAATGTCATTAAAAATATCCTGAAGGAGGAGGACTGTAAGACGCAGCTCGATGTACACTTTGGTAAGATGAGTGATGAGGTCTTGCATCAAGTGTTCCGAGAGCTAGGCAGTGGATTAAATAGCAGAACCTCTAAAGTTGCAATCTCTGGATTATTCCTGGTGCCACATGCTGAGAAGGCAAGAAAAAGGGGAAGAAAACAGATGAATGCTTGGCTCAAGTGTTTGTGTTTGGGGAGGGATTTAGACACATGGATCTGAAGGACAATTTGTGGGGATGGTATATCCTCTGCAAGTTGGCTGGTCTGCAGCTGAAGCAGAAAGGAACCAAAATCCTTGCACAAGGGTTTGCTAATGTGGTGAGGAATTTAAGCTGTCGGCCTCCAAGCAGTGGGCAATTGAAGAGCAGGTAATTCACTGAGGGGTGAGAAAATAATAATATAAAGATTATATTAGGGGATTTCAACTGCACAACATTAATTGAGATAACATAAAAGTTTGACTTGGGAAATAATTCTTTAAATACATTTGAGAGATTATTTAACATCACCATGTAGACGAGCTTGTAAGGGACGGTGCAATGCTGGACCTACTTCTGGGACACAAAGGCAGTGTTCAAGGTGACAGTGGCTAAGTGCTTTAGTGATAGTGACCATGACAACAGACTTTTCAACGTGGGAGAGGAGATCTGTTTAAAAAAAAATGTTTTTGGTTTGGGGTAAGGCATATTTGACTGAAACAAGGCAGGATCTGGGTGTAATATTTTGGGAAGTTAGTTGAGGGCGAATCTACAGCAGAAAAGGAACTGGGAGAGTCAAGGTCAGCTATGTTCCGTTTTGGGTGAAATTTATGATCAACAAGCCTGGAGAACCCTGGATCTTGAGGAATGTTCAGGACATGTTTATGACAAGTGCAAAGGGAGCAAATGAATGGATGACTAGTGACGTATAAAAATGAAGTGTGAAGAAACGGTGGTGGCCAAGATTGGAAAGAATATCAAGATATTCTGCAGGCATATCAAGCAGGAGAATAACCAGGGAAAGAGTAGGGCCAATTAGAAACCGGGGTGTACGAAGGGTGATGGGGCAATCTGTGTTCAGAACTGAAGAGCATCGATACAGTCGACAAGTACCTCCCATCTGTCCTCCCTTCAAGGAGGAGCATTGATGTCTATAAAGCAGGAAGATGCAGTGTGAAATTGAAATTATTGGCTGGTTTAAAAGTGAACAAATCCCCACGCCCATATGAGTTGTTTCCAAGACTGCTGTGGGAGAAGAGAAAGAAAATCTCTTCAGAGATAGTAGGAACTGCAGATGCTGGATAATCTGAAGAAACAAGGTGTAGAGCTGGATGAGTGCAGCAGGCCAAGCAGCATTAGAGGAACAGGACGGCTGATGTTTGGAATCTGGACCCTTCTTCAGAAATGGGGCAGGGGAAGGGATTCTGAAATAAATATGGAGAGAGGGGGAGGCGGATTGAAGATGGATAGCTGAGAAGATAGTTCGAGAGGAGACAGACAGTTCGAAGCGGCGAGGATGAAACCAGTGAAGATGAGTGCTGGTGGGGGGTTAGAACATAGAACGATACAGCGCAGAACAGGCCCTTCGGGCTTTGTTGTTGCACAGACCAGTGAACTAATATAAGCCCACCCTGCTACACCAGCCCATCAGCACTCATCTGCTTACCCAAGGACTGTTTAAATGCCCCGAATGTGGCTGAGTGAACCACATTGGCCGGCAGGGCGATCCACGCCCTTACCACTCTGAGTAAAGAACCTGCCTCTGACATCTGTCTCAAATCTATTATCCCTGAATGTGAAGCTGTGCCCCTTTGTACAAGCTGAAGTCATCATCCTCGGAAAAAGACTCCCACTGCCCACCCGATCTAATCCACTGATCATCTTGTATGTCTCTATTAAATCCCCTCTTAACCTTCTTCTCTCCAATGAGAACAGACCCAAGTCCCTCAGCCTTTCTTCATAAGACCTTCACTCCAGACCAGGCAACATCCTGGTAAATCTCCTCTGAACCTTTTCCAATGCTTCCACATCCTTCCTGTAATGGGGCGACCTGAACTGCACGCAGTATTTCAAGTAAGGCCGCACTAGCTACATCTTTTAATATACTAGCACAGAGTACATCAGGTCCCAGATACCTATCGACCTTTAACCCCATTAGTTTCCCGAGCACCTTTTCTCTGGTGATATTTCTTGTCTGCTTTTTGCTCTTTGTTCACTAAATATTTTTGAGATGGTATTTGTGCCTTTTGCTGTGAAGACTGACATAAAGTATTTATTTGTCTCATTTGCCATTTCCTGATTCCCCATTATTATTTTTGCAGCCTCCATTCTTTAAGGGATCTGCATTCACTTTGACCTCTTCCTTCCTTTTCATTTGTTTAAATAAGCTCTTATTGTCGGTTTCTTTTCTATTTCTCGGCTTTGAAATCTTTCCTTATTTCTGGTTTCCCACTAACCTTGGGCACTGACTGTTGAATTGGCAGAACATTGGAGAGAATGCTGAGGATATGGAAGTTTTGGTCTGGTGAATAGTACTCGACATGGTGCTGTTGCCCCCACTCCTGCTCAGGTGTCTCCCAGTTGAAATGCCAAATGGGACCCTGCCCATGCTCTTCACAGCTGCCCTGCAGCATTAAATGGCTGGAGGCAGGACATGGGGCGCCCTCTTGGATGGAAGTTCTACCTTGTAGAACTCCTGGCCACTTAGAGCCCAGAAGAGTCTGAAGTTGCTGATGGCTGGATGGCAGGTCCCGGACTAGAGGTGCGGAGTGGTCGAGGGTTGTTCGGGGTTGTTGAAACGTTGGATGAGAGTTTAAGGGCGTGAAGTGCCTTGGATCAGGCCAAGGGGCCTGTGGATGAGGATCCCCTACCAACTCAGTTTTTCGAGGCTGGATTGTGCATGTAAAGCTCACTGCCTTCCTGATTGACATCTATCTCCTTCCGCAATAGAGGAGATCCCTGAAATTGCCATCAATTAGTCTCAGGAGGTCAAAGGATAGGCAGGCTGCTTGACAGTTCCCCAGAACTTCCACACATGTACACACAGTGCCCTCCAGATTTTATGTGTTTCTTCCCACCTTCGTATCTGTGGGATGGGGCTTTATAATGTAGCTCATGCAGTGCTAAAACAAAGAAGTTATCCTGAACCTTGAAATAGGACTGGAATGATACACCCAAATCTGGGACTAAACTTCAAGAGTAATAATTTTGGTAATATTGAGTAATAATGATGAAATTTACCCAACCTGTTTTAGGATTGTGACATTTTATCAACAAATTTAGCTAACGCTATTTTCATTGGAGTACAGGGGATTAATAAGTAGTTAATGGAGACATAAAGGATTATGATTGGTTGGGATAAGATAAACGTGGAGAGGCTGTGTTCCCATGGCTGGTGGATGATGTTACAAGGAGAAGGGAATGCATTCATGTTTTGGGGAAAAGATGTAGGGCGATGTCGAGGGGAATTTTTTTCAAGCAGTGAAGGTTCATGGGCCAGGATCTCTCTGCCTGTGAAAGGGTTAGAAGCCGAGAAAATCAACGATTTCACTCAGATGAATGCATATCTCTGGGAGCTTCATTCCTCATATTGCCATTAGATTTTATTTATGGAGGTTCTGTTGTATTTGGAGTGGTTCGATTGGCATTCCATGTTTTGACCATGTTTGCCAGATTTTGTTGGCATCATGTGAACTAAAATTGAATTGATACTTGTTTAACTACTAATTGTTTTTGGTAGACGCTGTAGAACATACCATGTGTATGACAAAAGAGCAAAATTATAAGAGAAATCTAGTTCAAAACCGAGGTAACAGAGCGCCTTTTTAAAATGAACAAGAATGTGTGATTAACACACTTCATAGCTGCAACCTAGTGTGATTTAAATGAATGCTGATTACCAGCAGTGAAATAGGGGTTGTAAGATCCACTATTTGAAACGAGTAAAGAGCCAATTAGTTTGTACTTTGGATTTGGATGTAGTGAGAATGCACGTCGGTTGAAAGAGATGGATGTTTTAGTTTAAATTGTACTGAGTCCTGCTTCATAAATATAAAGGAGGGCTTCATAACATACAAAGCTACTGTTCCTCCACCATTGTTCTGCAGAAATTACTGAACCAAACGACAGAATATGACCAGCATCATAAGACCATAAGACATAGGAGTGGAAGTGAGGCCATTCGGCCCATCAAGTCCACTCTGCCATTTAAATCATGGCTGATGGGCATTTCAACACCACTTCCCTGCATTCTCCCCCTAGCCCTTGATTCCTTTTGGGATCAAGAATTTGTCGATCTCTGCCTGGAAGGCATCCAACGTCCTGGTCTCCACTGCAATCTGCGGCAATGAATTCACAAGCCCACCACTCTGGCTGAAGACGTGTCGTCTCATTTCAGTTTTAAATTTACCCCCTCTAATTTTAAGGCTGTGCCCACGGGTCCTAGTCTCCCCGCCTAACGGAAACAACTTCCTAGTGTCCACCCCTTCTAAACCATACATTATCACTGACGGTTCCCTAGTTAGATTTGACATCGTGCATTTGAGAAGGAAATGGCCTGTTTCCTTCATTCCAGAGTACTTTTGTGAATCATTGTATTTATTTCTAGGCCAAATACAGGAATTAATTTTATTTGATAGCTCAATAAGTTAAAACTGTAATCAAAGTTAGTTTTCTTCCTCCTTTGTAGTGGATCTGTTGGAGTTGCACACAGCGCAACGCGTCTTTGATCAACACAAATTGACACAAACCGAGCAACTTCTGAATGTGACTGAAGTAATCAACTGTTTAACGTCCATTTATGATGTTTTGGAACAAAACCACAAGGACTTGGTCAATGTGCCACTCTGTGTCGACATGTGTCTGAACTGGCTGCTGAACGTATTTGATACGTATGTATGATTTACACTTTAATGTAGTATGTTTAGATTCTCCTAAGGTGCATTTAAACTGCATCCGACGGATTGGATTTTGATATGTATATGATCCGTTCAGTGAATATGAAGATTGTCGACTGATTAAAATCAATCCTGGTATTGTTGACATAAGGTTTCAGTATGTTCTAATTTCATTTCACTTAAACAGATAAAGTAGTTGAAAGTTTTAGCGATTTTTGTTTTAAATCGTAAAATTGAAACTGATATACTTTGGAATCCATTTGGTCAGATCTGTACAGGATCATGTAGACATCTCGACACTCTGATTGTAATGCTCTTCACGGTGACAAATGTTAGTGCTGGAGAAAGACGTGTATAAAGTACACAATATGAACATCATCCAGTTAATGTCAAGGAATAAACGGCCAGATGTAGAATAAATTTTTATGTGACACTCAATCTCGTAGAGTCATACAGCATAGAAACACCGTGTCTATGCCTCCCAACATACACCAAGCTGCACTAATCTCGTTTATCTGCACTTGTTCCACAGCCTACTTGACCGAGCATTTTAAATGCTCATCCCAGATGCTTTTTAAATGTTGAGAATACATGCCTCAACTACCCTTTCAGGCAGCGTGCTCCATACGTCTACCACTTTTTAGATGAAAAAGCTTTTCCTCAGACTTCCTCCAAAGCATTTAATCCTCACCGTAAACTTGTGCCATCTGGTCTTAGACACATGTGCCATGGAGAAAGGATTCTCACAATGTATTCTGCCCGTGCCTGTCATAATTTTCTTTGCCTCAATCAGATCCCAACCCCAACCTCAGCCTCCTCTGCTCCAAGGAAAACAAACCCAGCATACCAGTCTATCTCATAACTGAGACTTTTTAACCTAGCCAGTATCTTGAAGAGCATTAACTGTGCCATTGTGGTATTTTCCAGACTAATTGTCGTTCAGCTTATCTCAGTCAGATTGTTTAGTAAACTCCATTTAGGAATAATGTTATGCACTTCACTTGGAAATGTATTAGGACTGTGACAGTATATTGGGGAATCCTTGCAAGCGGAGAGAATTTTATTTTCTTTCAGTCCAGGCTGGATACAATTCTAGGACTTGGCAATGGACGTCCAGGGTTAAACTTTCGGTGTCCTCCTATCCACCCCAATCACCTTGAATTTACCATTAATATAAAATTGAGCTTTGTCTGCATGAGATGTGTTCCAATATTAAATTGTTATTGCGACTGTCAATTTTGACGTTCTTCATTAGGTGCGTACCCTTCATATTGATAGCAGCTCAAGCTGCTTCAGGATGTCAAAACCAAAATGTTGCCTTTTCCAGGGAAATTGTAGATATTGAGCTGAAATTCTCGCTAGGGAGCACTGAACGACATGCACTATTTCCCAGTACCACCTCATTAGTACTTATTCCCTTTTTCTACCTGCCAGACAGAAACTGGATGCTCCGAATTAACAACATGAAATTCTGAGTGTGTGTGTGGTGCTTCCACATTGCTCAATGCTCCTCTGCACCTCCAACTTGGGCACTAGTCCGCAGCATCTGCAGCCACACCCATCAGGATCACCCCATGTCCACAGTTTTGACATGTGACATGTTCCAGCCTCAGCACATCATGGCACATCACAGATCTGCTTTCAGTACTCTTCTGTACTTCATTGCTGCATTCTGGATTGCAGCAGCCCCCCTCATTGCAGTGCTACTGCCAGGGCACTTTTGGATGCAGGGACAGGCACCCATTCGTGTATTGGGCCACGTTACACATCAGGACACCTTGCTTGAGCTCTCAACTCTCATTGTGTCCCTGCATGAATGCTAACAGCTCCTCTGCCTTGTCTTCATTTGCCTTGTCTTCTTAAGGTTTGCCCCTCCGCCACATCTAACAGACTCATAACGCTACTATGTTGATTAACTTTTTAGCATCGAGACCAAGCCAGACAGCTTGTCATGCTTGTTAGCAGTCATCAATCAAAGGAGTGGATGTGTTGCCGTTCAGCACCGTGATATGTTGATCTCACACCTGCAGTCTGTGCCAGCTGCAGAAGCACAGAAGGCATTGCATTGTCTCCAACCACATGGTCATGCTTCAGGTTCCGAGGGGAATGGTCTCCAGTCAAGCGAGGCACTTTCAGGCAGCAGATCTAGGTAACTCCAGGGCATTGTCTGATATCACTCGAGGGGCTTGGATGCAATCAGTTGGCTGCTCAGAATGACCATGGTCAGGACACTGTCGTCATAGGTTGTGAGAAGTCAAACATTAGACACCTCACTACCTGTGTTAGCTCTTTCTGCCCTACTGTGGGCTGTTTTTCCTGGAATGAAACAAAGGGAGGAATTGAGTGAGATGAAATGAGCTGGTGCATTTGTTAGTGCTCATGTATGTTTGGGAAGGGAGGTGAGGTCTCCTGGGTGAGAGCAAGAGGCACAGAGAACATACAGGAATAATAGCCTTGGGGCCTCAAGTAGACGAGAGCAAGCGAAGACAGACATTGAATGCTTTGGTGAGAATGGTATTACATGAGCTGTGCTGAAGGGTGGTGCAGAATTAGAGAGAGTGTGAATGTGAGGTAGCACAGACCAGGATCCTCTTCCATTGGAGCAGAGGTCACTGATCCTGCAGCACTGCTGTATGGTTCTTTTGGTGGTTGAGACTGCATTGACACTGGACAGCCTCAGATGAGTCTGGCGGAATATTGTGTTGTGGCCTCCTGTGCTTGTGCTTGGGAAAGAGGACAGTCCTCCACTGCACCAATCCATCCACCAGGACCTCCAGGTCCCTAACTGTAAATAAGGTGCTAATTTCCCCTTTCCTGCCCTGTCTGGGACAATTGCTATGAACTGTACAAGGCAGTTCTGGATTCTGGGTATTTTACTGGTTCACAATAGCCTTTAAACATGGCACTAGTGCCAGTAATACCGGGATGTTTCAGTGGTGGCAAACACGTGCAGTTACGATGAGTGTAGAACTAACTGGCGTCGGCTGAGGGAGGCACTACAGGAGCATTGTTGCTAGTTATTGAATATGTTTGCAACAACAGAGTGGGAAAATTTGTTAGGTCTTTTGGAGAGATACTGTCCTTGCAGTGCAATAAAAATAACACTGAACTAACATTCCAGTGTTTTCGACCTTCAGATTTCAGAACAGATTTAGACCATTCAGCCCATTGAGTGGGATCTGTCATTCTCAACCTCCTGTGTCCTCACTAAGCAAGAACATATCTATCTATGCCTGAAATCAACTCTGACTTGGCCTCCACAGCTTTCTGCATCAATGAGTTCCACAGATTCACAACTTTCTGACTGAAGAAATTCCTCCTCACCTCCATCCTGAAAGGTGGTCCCTTTGACTCTGAGGCTGTGCCCTCAGGTCCTGGTCTCTCCTACTCGTGGAAACATCATCTCCATGTCCACTCTATCCAGTCCTGACTGACCTTCAGTGTGACCCCCTTCGTCCTTCTCAACTCCATCGAGTACAGACCCAGAGTTCTCAGCCACTCCTCACGTGACAGTGCCTTCATCCCCAGGATTATGTTTGAGAACCTCCTCTAGACCCTGACAAAGGCCAGCACATCCATCTTTAGATAGATGGCCAAAAACTGCTCTTAATATTCCAAATGCAAGATAACCAGAGCCTTACACAGCCTCAGCAATACATCTCTGCTCTTATATTTTTGCCGTCTTGAAATGAATGCTGATATTGCATTTGCCTTCCCAACTGCCAACTGAACCTGCATGTTAAAAGAATCCTGAACTGGGGCATCTTTGTGGTTCAGATTTCTGAAGCCTTTCCCCATTTAGAAAATAGTCTATGCCTGTACTTGCCCATCTCTACAGACTCTCTGTGACCTCCCCACTTCCTCAACACTACTTGCCTCTCCACCTAACGAAATGTCATCTGCAGACTTAGCAACAACGCCCTGTGGACAACAATACCATCAGTTCCTTTGTCGAGATTGCTAATGTATAACGTGAATGGCTGTAGTCTGATCTCTGATGAGTGCGGAACTCCTGTAGTTGCTGGCTGCCATCCTGAAAAAGACCCTTTTATTGCCACTCTCTGCATTCTGCCAGTTAGCCGATCCTCTGTCCATGCCAGTACCTACTCCCGAACACCATAAGCTCATTTTTTATTTTGAAGACTCCTGTGTGTCACCTTGTCAAAGGCTTTCTGGAATTCCAAATAGATAAAGTTCAATGGCTCTCTTTGGTTTTGACTCACTGGTTACATTCCCAAAGAATCTAACAGAGACCTTCCCTTGACAAAGTTGTGTTTTCTCAGCCCAATTTACCATGTATTTCCAAGTATTGCCATGTACTTCCAAGCATTGTCCGGTCTCATCCTTAATAATAGACTCTGAAATCTGACCCAATGACCAGCACCAGGCTAACAGGTCTGTAATTTCTCATCTTTTGCCTCCCTCCATTTTAAACAGGGGTGTTATATTTGCCATTTTGCACTCCTTTGGGACCCACCCTGACTCCAGTAATTCCTGAAAGATCACCAATGGTCTTCTCACTTATCTCCTTCAGAACTCTGGGGGACAGTCCATCTGGTCCATGTAATTTACCATCTTCTCTGAATTATAGAATTCCTACAGAGCGGAAAGAGGCCATTGGGTCTGCACCACCTCCGCAAAGAACATCCCACCAAGACCCAGCCCTGTACTGTTTCCCGGCAAGCTCACATTTGCCACGGCTGATCCACCTTGCCTGCACATCTTTGGACTGTGGATGGAAATCAGAGCACCTGGCGGAGACACATGCAGACATGGAGAGAATGTGCAAATTCCACACAGACCCTTCAGCTTCCCCTGTACCTTCTCCTTAGTGATGGCCACTGCACTCACTTCTGCTTCAGACTCCCTTAAAGCTCTACTACTGGTGCCTTCCAACCTCAAGACTGATGCAAAATACTTGTTCAGTTCCTCTGCCATTTCTTTGTTCCCCAACACTACTTATTTGGCCCCTCTTGAAATTTTCTTTGCATTTTCAGGGGTGTTTACAATAACAATATCTACTTTATAGTGTTGACAAATGGATTGTTTAGATCATCACAGAAACAATAAGCAAAATTCGTCAGTATTCTCATTTAACAATTATATATATTAATATCACAGTCAATGCATTTCCATCAGGTAAGCGCGTAGCTGGAACTTTCTAACCCGGCAGTTTTCACTTTTCTGTTCTTAACAAGAATACCTATTTATTACAACAGCATAGATTCTAGCTACAGACAGATATTTACAAACATTGGACATATATCTGTATGAATTAAAACTGTAAACCCCCTGTCAACTCATCTTCCTGCAGACAAACATAGAGTGGAGATGGATAAACCATGGATATTATAGGTGGAAAAAAATGCGAATTAAGTCCTAACTAAGTGGTCCCGGTTCACAGGATTTGCCAAGATGATCTTGAGAATGAAAAACAAATGAATAAATATCGCAGAGTGACTTATTATCTATTAAAGCATGTGTTGATGATATGGCATTGCTGTGATCATAAAATAGAACATTGTCCAATTTCCTGTGAGCATTACCGTAGTTTTCATTTGTATTCTCCATGTCGGGAACATATTTATTTGGTACTTTACTGACTAAGTGACGCTCGCTCATCTACAGTGTTCGGTTGCAAACAGCCAATATTTTATTATTCTAACTGAGTAACCATGGTTTGGAATTTTGTCATGGAAATGTATTTCACTTATGTTACTCTGCGTAATTGTAGCCAATCCTCCATTGGCAAAGAAACACACAACTACAGCAGTTAATAAAAGAAAGAACTGCATTTATGTAGCACATTTTATGGTCTCAGGCATAAAAAGTACTTTATAGGCAGCTAAACTACCTTTGAAATGTCGTCACTGATGTAGCATAAGAAAACCTGTTGTATTTAAAATAGTCAGAAGTAAAGAAATATGAAATGAAGTAATAATAAAAATAGTGAAAAAATATGAAATTATGAATGTGAAGAAATATAAAATCTCCAGTCCCTTGCGAGTGGAGTCATAGAATCAGGAGATGTAGAGTCAGTATGGAGCGTACCAGGGAGGAGGCCATTCTGGATCTGGTGTTGTGCAACCAACCGGATTTGATCAGGGACCTCGAAGTAAAGGAGCCATGAGGAGGTAGTGACCATAATACAATAATTTTTGATCTGCAATTTGAGAGGGAGAAGGGAGAATTGGAAGTGTCAGTATTGTAGGAACTAGGGAGCTATGAGGGAGGAGCTGGCTAAAGTTCAATGGTTCAATACCCTCGCCGGGATGGCAGTGAAACAACAATGGCAGGTATTTCTGGATATAATGCAAAAGATGCAGGATCAGTTCATTCCAAGGAGGAAAAAAGATCCTAAGGGGAGGCAGGGATGGCCGTGGCTGACGAGAGAAGTTAAGGACTCTATGAAGATAAAAGAGAAGTAGTATAACCGAGCAAAGATTAGCGGGAAGCCGGAGGACTGGGAAGCTTTTCAAGAGCAACAGAAGATAACTAAAAAGGCAATACGCAGAGAATAAAATGAGGTACGAAGGAAAACTGGCGAAAAATATAAAGAAGGATAGTCAAAGTTTTTTTTAGGTGTGTGGAAAAAAAATGGTTAAGACTAAAATTGAGCCCTTGAAGACAGAAACGAGTGAATTTATTTAATGGGAACAAGGAAATGGCAGAAGAGTTGAATAGGTACTTTGGATCTGTCTTCACTAGGCAAGACACAAGCAATCTCCCAGATGTAATCGTGGCTGAAGGACCTAGGGTAATGGATGAACTGAAGGATATTTATATTAGGCAAGAAATGGTGTTGGATAGACTGTTGGGTCTGAAGGCTGATACGTCCTGATGGTCTGCATCCCAGGGTACTTAAGGAGGTGGCTCCAGAAATTGTGAACACATTGGTAATCATTTTCCAATGTTCTCTAGATTCAGGATCAGTTCCTGCGGATTGGAGGGTGGCTAATGTTGTCTCACTTTTCAAGAAAGGAGGGAGAGAGAAAATGGAAATTATCGACCGGTTAGCCAGACGTCAGTGGTGGGAAAGAATTATAAAATTAAATTGCGATTCATTTGGACAGCAGCAACAGGATAGGTCAGAGTCAGCATGGATTTACGAAGGGGAAATTGTGCTTGACTTATCTTCTGGAATTTTTTGGGAACGTAACTATGAAAATGGACGAGGGAAAACTTGTGGATGTAGTCTACCTGGACTTTCAGAAAGCCTTTGATAAAGTCCCACTTAGGAGATTAGTGAGCAAAATTCGGGCACATGGTATTGTGGGCAAAATACTGACTTTGGTTGTAAACTGGCTGTCTGACAGGAAGCAAAGACTAGTGATAAACGGGTCCCTTTCAGAATGGCAGGTGGTGACCAGTGGGGTACCACAAGGTTCGGTGCTGGGACAGCAGCTGTTTACAATCTACATTAATGATATAGATGAAGGCATGAAAAGTAATGTTAGCAAATTTGCCAATGACACAAAGCTGGGTGGCAGTGTGAAATATGAGGAGGATGTTATGAGAATACAGGGTGACTTCGACAGGCTAGGTGAGTGGACGGATGCATGACAGATGCTGTTTAATGTGGATAAATGTGTGGTTATCCACTTTGGTGACAAGAACAAGAAGGCAGATTACTATCGAAATGGAGTCAAGTTAGGTCAAGGGGAAGTACAACGAGATGCAGGTGTTCTTGTACATCAGTCAATGAACGCAAGCATGCAGGTACAGCAGGCAGTGAAGAAAGCCAATGGCATGCTGGCCTTCAAGAGGAATTGAGTATCGGAGCAAAGAGGTCCATCTGCAGCTGTACCGGGACATGGCTTAGAAGGATGAGAAGGGGTCTGATTGAGACGTATAAGATTATGAAAGGATTAGACACGCTGGAGGCAGGAACCATGTTTCTGCTGATGATTGAGTCCAGAACCAGAGGACACAGTATAAAAATAAGGGATAGGGCATTTAGAACAGAGTTGAGGAAAAACTTCTTCACCCAGAGAGTGGTGGATATATGGAATGCTCTGCCCCAGAAGGCAGTGGAGGGCAAGTCTCTGGACACTTTCAAGAAGAGATAGGTACAGCTTTTAAAGATAGTGGAATCAAGTATTATGGAGATAAGCCAGGGACAGGATACTGATTGTGGATGATCAGCCATGATTATAATGAATGGTGGTGCTGGCTCGAAGGGCCGAATGGCCTTATCCTGCCCCTGTTGTCTATTGTAAAAGTTAATTGTATAAGAATGATTAAGACGGTCCCTTTATGTATGGTGTTGGCAGCTTGTTCAGATAGGGAAAACAACATGGCTGATCTTGATTCCGCTCCTATTTGTTACACAGAAGCCTCTTCGAGCAATAATTCTTGAATGTTGATGGGACGTTGAAACACAGGTAGATTATCGTGATCACTTGTTGAAAATGGATAGCAGCTAGTAGTTCTCTTTCCACTCAACTAGTGACCAGTCGGCAATGGTCAAACAGTGCATAACCCAGAGATCACAAGCTCCCCTGAGACATGATGTCAGTTGAGTCTCATGAATAACTACCTGCAGATGGACTATCTATAGATTTAACATGGTATTAAATCTCACATATACTGCTCTCAACCATTTTAATCAAAGTGTTTATCACTCGTTGCATCGAAACAGATCACACAAACTGAAATGGCATATGCACAAATACCAACATACAAGTTCTATATAGTGGCATTTTGTTTAAAGTTGTATTTATTAAATGAAAGGGTGGAGTATAATCTTCACAAATCATATTAAGATGCTGTAGAAATCTATGGAAGTGAGAAATTTGTTTTTTGATTCAATACATGTCTGACAAATGACAATTCAAAGAGATCTTTGTTTCAGCTCGAGTGGGTCGCGGAGTCGTCCTCATTAGGGGCATTTAAGTGACTATTAGACAGGCATATGGATGGTAGTTTAAGATAGGGGTGGAGGTTAGATAGACCTGAGGTTTAGGGTAAAAGTTCGGCAGAACATTGTGGGCTGAAGGGCCTGTCCTGTTCGATGTTCTATGTATGTTATGCTGTATTCAAATAAGTAAAGTCAGTCATGACATTCTGCAACTTCCTTTTCCAGGGGTATGAGTGTAAGAATCAGAGTGCTTTCTTTGAAAATTGGCTTGACGTGACTCTTCAAGGATCATCTAGAGGAAAAATACAAGTGTCAGTACTAAATCTATCATTGCTGATACACATGTAAACTGTAGATTTAACTGTATGTAAACTTTGTTTAACAAACTAGCACACTCAATAAACTGACAAAAATTATACACCAGATGTTTACTGTATTCTCATAATCTCTGTGATGTCTGGTGAGGGTGCAAGTGAGAAGGCTCCCTGCCAGTAAGTTTTATTTAAGGCAAAGTTGCTTCATTACTGAAGTTATTTATACTGTAAATGAAGGAGAACAGTGATGCATATATCCTGTGCATTATGTTCCGATTATTGAGTGTGTTTTTTTGTGCGTGTGCACCTATTGATCAACTGGAATTTTTGATTACTCAGCACATTCCTGGTACCACGGGTGCTGTTTAACAAAAGGTTTGCTGTATTAGTATATTTCTGTAATTAGTCATTACCACTATGAATGTTAAGTCATAACTTGGTCTGTGCAGAATCTGCACAGTGCATTCCTGCAAGATAAATGATGCGCTACATATGTATGATGCTATTGTTTCTTAAAGACACTAACCTTAGCAGCTGTTTTTGTTCCCAATCATGTTTTCATCATTAGAATACTGGGAAAAATATTCAGAAGTGTGGTATGACTCAAGTGCTCAGTTGCAGCAGTGGTAACACTTAGTGTGAGGTTATGTTTTTGCCCATTTGTTGTGCTGTTTGTCAACAATGTATCTCACAAACTAATGGGCATATTTCATTGAAAGCTGGTACGTATGGGTATGGTCAAAGGAAGAACTGATTAGTTTTTGACAGATCCAGATTTATTTCTCTATTTTTTTAAAGCATCAGTTAAAATCGGTCGGATAGGCAAATGATCATCTTTCTGGAATATTGTTGATTGATTTAGAATGTTGTGGATTGTGTCAGCCCTGACAGTAGAATTTGTCCCAACTATCAAAATATGAGCAGATCTTTGAGAGCAGATTATCAAATTGGCCTGAAGCTTTCTCAGTGAGATGGAAGCTTTTAATAAAAAGGATTTATTTTGTTAGCCTTGCTTTTACAAAGAATCAGTCAAGTGGAGAAATGCCTCCAAGAAAAGCTGTGTAATTATAGACTCATGGATGTTTGTTGCACAGGAGGAGGCCGTGTGGTCTGTAGTTCCTGCACTACTCAACAAAGATCTGTCTACATTGAACTCACATGGCATTGATTTCCTTTTTGACTGTTTGGCCCATAGCCTTGGAGCCTACGGCAACACAAGTGAACATCTAAATACTGCTTAAATATTCAGACACTTTCTGAATCAGTCACACTTTCAGTCAGTGAGCTCAGGACTCCCACCACACTGGGGTAAATAGGTTCTCCTCAACTCCCCTCCCCTGTCTACGAATGGAAAAAGCAACTTCCAGTTATCCTTTCTCTGCCCGTCAAAATCTTAAACACCTTTACCAGGTCCCCTTGTCTGCTCCACTCTTGGCATCGGTCAGTTGGGCAGGTCAGTGGCAAATTGATATAGCCTGAAGAAGGAATAAGATAAGAGAGTACTTCATGTGGCAAAGCCTGTCATGCCCGATGGAGGACAGCAACGGCCGTCAGCAGTGAAGTCCACTGGCAAGGATGGGCGGGCCTGAGCCCAGCACAGGGGAATACGAGCCGTCACTGTGGAGCCCTCGTTCAGTGTGTCTGCAAACTCGTGGCTTCAGAAAGGACTGTAATGTTTGACTTTTTAAACTTTTGTTTTTATTTTTCTACTGTTATATTAAGAAGACTGTCGTGCTGAACTTGTTAACTTATTCATTTATTTTTCTAACATAGAACATGGAACGGTACAGCACAGTACAGGCCCTTCGGCCCACGATGTTGTACCGAACTTTTACCGTCATCCTAAGGTCTATCTAACCTCCACTCCTACCTTATACTGTCATTCATGTGCTTGACTAATAGCCGATTAAATGCCCCTAATGAGGCTGACTCCACTACCCTCTCCAGCATTGCATTCCACTCCCCTACGACTCTGAGTAAAGAAGGATGGATAAATTTTCTACATCTGCATCTAAAATTTCGTACCGAGGTACTTTGTACCTGAGATGGCACCGTCTGAGGTGACATTGTACTCTTGTACCCTGTATTGAATACATGTGATAATAAAACCTAAATCTAAATCTAATGCATAGCAGGACACTGGGAAGCTTAGAGGAGAAAAGGGATCCTGGGGTACTTGTTCATAAATTCCTGAAGGGGTCAGGTCAGGCTAATAAGGGTTGTTACAAAGACATATAGGACATCTCCCTTTATCAGTCGTGGCATAGATTGTAAGAGTGGGGAGGTCACTTTGGAGCTGTTTAAAAGTTTGGTTAGGCCACAGCTGGAGTCACGTGTGGAGTTTTGGTCACCACCCATGAGGAAGGATGTGATTGTACTGGAGGGAATGAAAAGGATGTTGCATGTGTTGGAGCATTTTAGCTGTGAAGAAAGGCTGGAAAAATTCAGATTATTTTCTGTGAAGCAGAGAACGTTTGGCGGGGTGAGTGGAGGTCCTGATAGAGGCATAGAAGATTATGAGAGGTATAGATAGGTTGAGTAGAAAGCATTGTTCCCCTTAGTTAAAGCATCAATAACGGTAGGGCACAATTTTAAAGAGAAAGACGGGAAATTTAGAGGAGCTTTGCGGAAAATCATTTTCATCCAGAGTGTGGTAAAGGTCTGGAATGCATTGCCTGGGAGGGAAGTTGAAACAGGAAACCGTACAACCTTTGAAAAGTACTTGGATGAGCACTTGTAATGTCATAATATTTTTGAGAATGGTCTAGTGTGTAAAAATGGGACTAGTATATGTCGCAGTGTATTTTTAGAGGTACAGCCTTAGTGGGCTGTAGGACCTCCTCTGTACTCTATGATTCCATGAGAACCCCCAGCCCAGGCAGCATCTTGGTTTTTTCAGTAATCTCCAGGATCACACCCTTCATAGTGTGATCCCTTGCCTTGTTAGCCCTCCCGAGTTCGTTAGCTCACACTTTTCCTGGTTGAGTTCCAATTGCTGTGTCCCGCTGACCAGTCTGTTGATCTCCTCCTGAAGTTTATTCTTCCTGTCTGTCAACCAATTTGCCAATTTGCCAATTTGCCTTTGATTCCATGGCTGTTATTTACATGACCATTCCACCGATATCCTCCTCACTGAATTAGTGATTTGCTAGTGACACGGTCATACAAATTGTGTTTAAGCCCAAATGAAGAATATACATGACAAACTTCAAGGGTCCTTGTGGCAAGCCCTGCACAGCCCCACTGAAAGCAAACATCCTGTCAAATAGACACCCCTCTACCATCAATCACCCTGTGCTCTCTGCCTCAGCCAGTTTTGGCTCCAGTGTGCCTCTTTGCCTTTGATCCCGTTGACTGTTGCTTTCTTGATCAGTCTGCCAAGGGGGACTTTACTAAGTCAACATCAAATGCAGAAGTTCATCAATCTTCCAATATCTCCTCAAATTTGGATCAAATTTCTGAAATGTGACCTCATCTTAACAAATCCATACTGACTATCCCTGATTAATTCATGCAAGTACATTCTACCCCTAAGAATGCCTCTTTGTAGCTTCTCCAGTGCTGAGATTATTCTGACTGGTCTTTAATTTCCTGGTCTGTTTCTTTGTCCGTTTGATAATAGTGGGACAATGTTAATAGTCCTTCATGACTTCACGTGTGATTGACAAGGGTTTGAAAATTGCTGCCAGGGGCCCAGATATCTCCTCCCTCACTTCCCTCGCTAACTGGTATACGTTTCAGTTCGCCCTGTAGATGTATCCACTTTTAAAGTTGCTCAACCAGCTGCATCTCCCTGTCTCTTAACCTCTGATGCTCCGAGGTCCTCTGCCCTGATATCTTACTTGCAGTGTCCTTTTCCATTGTAAAGATTGACACAAAATATTCATTGAGGACGGTGCCGATGTTTTCCAGGTCCACACAAAAATTACCTCTGTGAAATGAACGAGGAGCTATTAGAGAGGTTTGAGATTTACAATCAAGAAAGAAATTGACAAAATGACTTCCTTGGAGAATCATACAACATACATTGTCCATTGTTGTAAACAAACAGAAGTTTTTGTTTCCACAGTTGTTTGCAAATAGCCAATCAAGATCATAAAATAATGTTTTAAGATGATTTACAAAGCAAGGCAATTGAGGAAGATGTATTGGATGTATTGAACTCTCAACTACCTCCCTTAAGTTTAGGAATGTCAGTATTTTTCTTCTGGATAACTTTTGCAGATATCTTCAAACAAGTAGCTGAACCCACAGATTTATGTGACCAACGAAGCCTGAGCCTTTTGCTTCACGATGCAGTCCAGATCCCTCGGCAGCTGGGTGAGGTAGCTTCATTTCGAGGCAGCACCATTGAACCAAGTGTCCGCAGTTGCTTCCAACATGTAAGTGTGCTCTGCACCAATTCATAATGTCAAGCGGGTCTACTTGCCAGTATGAATTTTGAGCTCATTTTCGTTTTGTTCACCTGCACATCTGCCAGTGTGGTATATCGTATCCATTGCACCCGGTGTGGCCTCCGCTACATTGGGGAAACCAAGCAGAGGCTTAGGAACCACTTTGCAGAACACCTCCGCTTGGTTCGCAACAAACAACTGCACCTCCCAGTCGCGAACCATTTCAACTACCCCTCTCATTCCTCAGACGACATGTCCATCATGGGCCTCCTGCAGTGCCACAATGATGCCACCCGAAGGTTGCTGGAACAGCAACTCATATTCCGCTTGGAAACCCTGCAGCCCAATGGTATCCATGTGGACTTCACAAGCTTCAAAATCTCCCCTTCCCCCACTGCATCCCAAAACCAGCCCAGTTCTTCCCCTCCCCCCACTGCATCTCAAAACCAGCCCAGCCTGTTTCTGCTTCCCTAACTTGTTCTTCCTCCCACCCATCCCTTCCTCCCATCTCAAGCTGCACCTCCTTTTCCTACCTACTAACCTCATCCCACCTCCTTGACCTGTCTGTCTTCCCTGGACTGACCTATCCCCTCCCTACCTCCCCACCTGTACACTCCTGTCTACCTATCTTCTTTTTTATCCATCTTCGGTCCGCCTCCCCCTCTCTCCTTATTTATTCCAGTTCCCTCTCCCCATGCCCCTCTCTGATGAAGGGTCTAGGCCCGAAACGTCAGCTTTTGTGCTCCTGAGATGCTGCTTGGCCTGCTGTGTTCATCCAGCTCCACACTTTGTTATCTTGCACTATTGATATGGACTGGTTTGTCACTAGAATTTATTACCCAGGCAAAGTGTGTCACGACTTCAGTTGATCTGAGCTCTTCACAGCAGGTGGAGCCTCAAGTTAATGCCTCTTCTGAATGCTGGCATCTCCGACAATCCAAATTCCTCAGTACTTCATTGAAGTATTACCCTAAAAATTATGCTTAAATATAAATTACAGCTTGAAGCCATAACCTTCTAATTTATTGTTGAGAGCTCTACTAGTTTATAACAGAACTAGAACAGACCTGGAATGGATACGGGATGGTTTTCTTGAGCAATATGTTGAGGAACCAACTGGAAAGCAGTGCATCTAAGACTGGGTGCTGTGTAATGAGAAAGGGAATCATTGCCAATCTAGCTGTGCAAGATTTCTTCGAGATGAGTGGCCGCAACATGATAGAATTTTTTCAATCAAGATGGAGAGTGTGAGAGTTGATTTGGAGACCAGGGTGCTGCATCTTAATAATGAAAGCTGAAGATATGAGGCATGAAATTAGCCTTGATAGATCACAAAGAGTTGCTTAAAGGGATGACAGTGGATAGGCAATGGCAAACATTTAAGGAGCACGTGGGCGGACTGCAACAACTGTTTATAGGCCCGAAACGTCAGCTTTTGTGCTCCTGAGATGCTGCTTGGCCTGCTGTGTTCATCCAGCCTCACATTTTATTATCTTGGAATCTCCAGCATCTGCAGTTCCCATTATCTCTGTTTATTCCTGTCTGGCATGAAAGCAAAATGGGTAAGAGGACCAATCCATGACTTAACAAAGGCAATTAGCGATAGTATCTGATCCATGGAAACAACATTTGAGGATTGGCAGCATAGTAGAATTTAGCAAAGAAGGACCAAGGGATTGATTAAGAAGGGGTAAATGCAGTAAAGTAAGCATACAGGGAACATAAAGACTGACACAGCGTTTCTATAGATACGTGAAGAGAAAGAGACTGGTAAAGACAAATGTTAGGAAGGGGGTTGACCAGTCAAGGGAAGACAGACAGGTCAAGGAGGCAGGGCTGACGCTGGTAGGTAGGAGGTGGGGTGGGGTTAGGGTGTAACCCTAACGCGAACTCTCACCCTAATCTCCACCCCACCTCCTACCTACCAGCATCATCCCCTCCTCCTTGACCTGTCTGTCTTCCCTTGACTGATGAACCTCCATCATAACTCCCCAACAACACTCACCTTTACTGGCTCCAGCGCCGCCTCTTTGATCTGTCTCCACCTATCTTCTCCTCTATCCATCTTCTATCCACCTCCCCTTCTCTCTTTATTTATTTCAGAATCCCGTTCCCCTCCCCCATTTCTGAAAAAGGGCCCAAACCCGAAACGTCATCTTTCCTGCTCCTCTGATACCGCTTGGCCAGCTGTGTTCATCCGGCTTCACACCTTGTTATCTCAGATTCTCGAGCATTGGCAGTTCCTCCCATCTCTGAAATGGTCTGTTGGCCTTCGTTCCGAGAGGTTTCGAGTACAGAAGCCGGAATGTGGTGTTGCAGTTACGCAGCACCTTGGTGAAGCCGCACCTAAAATAGTGTGTGCAGTTTTGTGCTCCTTTTCTGCGGAAGGATGCTGTTGCTCTCATAGTTTATCAGTGCAGCGCATGTTTATCAGCCTGTTTCCCGGAATGGCAGGTCCGATGTATGATCAGAGATTGACTCGGTTAGGATTGTTCTCGCTGGAATTCAAATGAATGAGGTGACTTATAAAATTCGAACAGGACTGGACAGGATAGATGCAGTTCCCAGTGGTGGGTGTGTCCAGAACCAGGGCTCACAGTATGAGGATTCAGGATAGACGATTTCGGAGGTATTTCTTCACCCAAAGAATGGTGAGTCCGTGGAAATCATTACCAAAGCAAGCAGTTCATGTCAGAACATTGAACGTATTCAAGATATGGCTAGATACAACACTTGGGGTGAATGGGATCAAGTGTTATGGAGAGAAAGCAGGATTAGGCTGTTGAGTTGGATGATCAGTCATGATCATGAAGAATGGTGGAGCAGGCTCAAAGAGCCATTTGGCCTCCTCCCTCCTCCTAGCTTCCATGTTTACAATAGTCACTCTCTGAAATGCAAAGCTTGAGCAATTGTGCAACTTTGAACTGGGTGCTGGTAGTTTGGTCAGTAACGAAGTTAGGTAAGGCTCGGCAGGACAGTGCTCATTGTTGTTTCTAACATTTTCACCGTGCAGGACTTAGTCCTTGCTCTGCTTCAAGCGAAGAAGTGAGCTAATTGGAGATATCTACAACTTGTTAAGGTTCCAAAGGTTTAAAGTGATGTGGGGATGTGTGGTATTGTTCATAAAGTACATCATGAAGATAAATAAGATAAAAGATAAAAGAATGACGAGAGTAAGATGAGGGCCAATCAAGGACAGTAGTGGGAAGTTGTGTGTGGAGTCAGAGGAGATAGGGGAAGCACTAATTGAATATTTTTTGACAGTATTCACTCTGGAAAACAACAATGTTGTCGAGGAGAATACTGAGATACAGGCTACTCGACTAGCGTTTTGTACAGTCACGGGATTTATAGGGATTGACTTCCGGAGCCATGATGTCATGCTCCAACTGTACAAAATGCTAGTGCAGCCTCATTTGGAATATTGCGTGCAGTTCTGGTCGCCCCATGACAGGAAGGATGTTGAAGCATTGGAAAAGGTGCAGAGGAGATTTACCAGGATGCAGCCTGGTCTGGAGCACAGGCCCTATGAAGAAAGGCTGAGAGACTTGGGTCTGTTCTCATTGGAGAAAAGGAGGCTAAGGGGGGATTTAATAGAGACATATAAGATGATCAGAAAATTAGATATTGTGGACAGTGAGAGTCTTTTTCAGAGGATGATGATTTCAGCTTGTACAAGGGGGCATAGCTACAAATTGAGGGGTGATAGATTTAAGACAGATGTCAGAGGCAGGTTCTTTACTCAGAGAGTGCTATGGGCGTGGAATGCCCCGCATGCCAAAGTAGTTAACTCAGCCACATTAGGGGCATTTCAACAGTCCTTGGATAAGCATATGGATAATGATGGGATTGTGTCAGGGGAGGGGCTTAGATTAGTTCACAGGTCGGCGCAACGTCAAGGGCCGAAGGGCCTGTTCTGTGCCGTATTGTTCTATGTTCTATGTTCTATAATGGATATCACAAGTAGATGACTGATGTGTATACTGTGCATTGTCAAATGGTTCAAATTTTAGAACTGAAAAGTGCCTGGTCTACCTCAAATTGCCATGGAAAACCAAAGCTTCTCAAAAGTTTGAGCTTAAGCAAGTAATTCATGCTGCTGCTGTATAGTGGTTATGTGAATGGTATTTTCCCCTAGCAGTATGCTGTTGTCAGTCCAAAAATAATCCTCATTGCATTGACCAACATTGTCTATGAAATTTGCAGCCAGTATTATGCCAGACATATAGGTCATATATGATAATGATTGGCCGACTGAAAACTGCTTGTTTGTAATGAGCAGAGCACACCGCACCGGCACGTGTGAGATGCTTTCTCTTTTCCACAACCAAGGACCCCAACATGGTTCGCAGAACTTTCACTTTGATCCATTTCACAAAATTCGGCCCTCATCCATTCCACCTATCCCAGAATCATAAATTCTCCTTATTCTCAGCTTGTCCCTCCATCAACCTCTGCGTTCAGCAGATTATCTTCCAGCATCTTCACCAGTATCCCCTTTCAGCATTCCAAAGTGACCATTCCCTCTGTAGTCCACTCCTCAGTCACCAAGCAAGGTCCCAAATACACTTGTAAAGTGAAACAGCGATTTACCCGTACTTCATCTGTTCAAACATACAGGTATATTCAATTTTTCCAGTGTTTTCTCTGCAAAGGGGAAATGATACATTGATTAGGTGATTATCCTGCGGTACACCCTCATTCAGTCCACAAGAGTGGACTTGTCAACCACACGACATGTTTTTCTTCTCGTATAAATTATTCCAATTGTTTGAAATATCATGTTCTTGCGTTTGTTCCATTGGGTGTAAGACAAAACTGCTTTGGTAATAAAAGTCTCTCTGAAATGAAAGACACAAATGTAAGGTATTTCCGGCTGGTAGACAGGAGGTCGGAAAACTCCCAAAAATTCTCAAGGGAATGCTTGTGATGAGGTGGAGGGTAGAAGAAATTATGTTACGAAACATTATTTTTTGCAAAAGCTTGGTAACACAATGGTAATTTTTTAAAAAAAAATCAAAGGTTGTGTCCAGAAGAGGTGTGAATAGCTACATAGGCATCTGAATGCAAAAAGGGATACAGGAGCAAGATGGAAGCGTAGGTTCTGATCTAAATTGGTTGAACTTAATATTGGACCAGAAGGCTAGAAAGTGACAAGACAGATGATGAAGTCTTGTTCCTCAAACTTGTATTAAGGTTGTTGACTAATTGATTGATTTATTGTCACGTGTACCAAAGTAGAGTGAAAATCTTTATTTATGAGTGGTACAGGCAGATCATAGTAAGCGAAGGATATACAGATGAAAATGACAGAGGCATGCAGGTTACATTGAACAGAGCATGCGCTCAGTGAGATCAATGTTAGCAAGATCAGCGTTATTTCAGGCTAGAGAGTCTATTTATCAGTCTGATAACAACTGGGAAGAAGCTGTTCCTAAAACTGTTGGTGTGCATGTGTTCAGGCTTCTGTACCTGGTGCCTGATGGAAGAGGATGTAGGAGATCATTACGTAGGTGCGATGGGTCTTTGGTGATGCTGGCTACCTTTCCGCAGCAGTGAGCCATATAAATGGAGTCCTTGGATGAGAGGTTGGCTTCCGTGATGATCTGGGCTGTGCACACCCGCTTCTGTAGTTTCTCACAGTCCTGGGCAGAATAGTTGCCATACCAGGCCATTATACACTTGGACAATGTGCTTTTAATGGTGCATCTGTAGAAATTGGTCAGGCCAAATTTCCTGAGCCGCCCGAGGAAGGAGAGGCATTGTTGTGCCGCCTTGACCAACGTATTTTCGTGGAAAGTCCAGGACGCGTTGTTGATTATCGTCATACCGGGGAACTTGACACGCTCCACCCTCTCAACCTCAGTTCCATTGATATACATCAGGGCGTGTTCTCCTCCTGTCTTTTGAAATCAGTGATCAGTTCTTTAGTTTTGCCGACATCGAGAGAGAGGTTGTTCTCTGCACCACGTCACCAAACCCTTTGCCTCCCTTCTGTATTTTGATTCATTGTTAGATATCCATCCCACTGCAGTGGTGTCGTCAGTTAACTTGCAGATGGCGTTAATTTGGAATTTGGCAACACAGTCATGGGTGCACAAGGAGTGCAGTAGGGGGCTGAGGAAACATCCTTAGAGGGCACTCGTGTTATTGTGGAGGAGGGGCAGTTACCTATCTTCACTGTGGTTTTGGGTCAGAAAGTTAAGGATCCAGTAGCAGAGGGCAGAGCAGAAACCTAGGTCATAGAGTTTTGAGATCAGTCTGGAGGGGATAATAGTGTTGAATGTGGAGCTGCAGTCAATGAGCAGGATTCCTACATAGCTCATTGTGCACATTGCTGCCAACGACATCGGTAGAAAGAGGGTTCACTGAATCCCTACAGTGTAGAAACATTCAGCCCAACAGGTCCACACCTACCCCTGCAAGGCTAACAAACCTGGTAGCTATGGACAATTTAGTGTGGTCAATCCACCTAATTTGCACATCTTTGGACTGTGGTAGGAAACTGGAGCACCTAGCGAAAACCCTCACAGACATGGGGAGAATGTGTAAACGAAGAGTCACCCAAGGGTGGAATTGAGCCCAGGTCCCTGGTACTGTGAGGCAGTAGTGCCAACCACTGCACCACCTTGTTGCCCTTGAGACTTTCTCCAAGGCTACCCTTGTGTCTTAAGGGACTCTTTTCCCCCCATTCTCACTAACACATTTATTATGTCGTACAATCCCGTAGCAGCAATATCTTTTAGAGTGTGGGAAGAAATGGGAGTAACTGGAGGAAACTCAAACAGTCATGGGGAGAATGCACAAACTCCACACAGACAGTTGTCCACAACTGGAATCGATCCTGGGGCCCTGTCACTGTAAGGCAGTGGTGCTAACCACTCAGCCACTGTGCTGTGGCATTTAGGTCCTGCAAAATGAGTACAAGAACTAGAATGATGAATATTCAACCTTTCGCACAAAAAGTTGGTCAGAGCTAGGACTCATACTAATCACTGTAACACTGTTTCTGAGACAACAAGGTGGAGAGCTGGATGGACACAGCAGGACAAGCAGCATCAGAGGAGTAGGAAAGCTGATGTTTCTGAAGAAGGGTCTAGGCCCGAAACGTCAGCTTTCCTACTCCTCTGATGCTGCTTGGCCTGCTGTGTTCATCCAGTTGTACACCTCGTTAACTCCGATTCTCCAGCATGTGCAGTTCCTGCTATCTCTCCAGAACACTTTTTGTTTTGTTCACAGCAATGACAGAACACAGTTTGAGAGAAAATAATGCAGCCATATACACAACATTGATGAAAGATACTTTCTCATTTCCAAATGTTAAGGAAAGCGTTGTATGAAAATTATATTCTGTCACAGAATTTGGACACACTCTGGTTTCTTCCTGTGTTGCCTAAAACGTATGCCATGTTTTTCGACCTTTGATTTCTCAGCATTTCTTCTTCTTTTGTAATGTAGTGCTGGAGGGAAACCATAATCCCAGATTGTAAGTGCTTTGAGCTTCAACATTGTCTGAGAACCCCCTCACTGTCTCTGAATACCCAAACTGATCAATAATAATCATCCTAATTGTCTGTCTTGACCTTACTGCAGCATTGCTTATTGTGTCACTGGCGGGTGACAGATCACATTGACATTTCACATCATGAAAGTAGCTGCATGAATATTTGTATTCTTGGTTCTACATTAGTGAGTTTTTGTTGCAACGTTTTGGTCTGGAAGTAAGAGGCATCTCAAAGAATGTGCTATCTGTGCTTTTGTGGAATCTGCTTTTGTACTTTGACTTTGGGTTAAGCAATGTAACATGTCCTTGCTGATTTTCCATATTTAATTCAATTAGAATTTCATTGACTCTAGGTTTTACTCTTGAAATATGATGAATGAGCAGAAGGCTATTCAGTCCATTGAGTCTGCCACTCAATGAGATCATAAAATACTGATATTCCTCGATACCACTTTCCTGCCGTTTCCCTATAGCGTTTCATTCCCATACTGTTAAAAATACTCCAGTCTGAGCATCTTAACTTTTGTACATCCCTCTGCAGGCAGTCTGGCAGTCTCATCACTTGTCTTCCATACCTATTTTTGTGTTTTCTGTAAGCTCGGTAATAGTACATTCACTTTCATCACTATGTCATTAATATTTATTCGCAACAAGAATGGCCGTGGCATTGATCCGTATGGCAGTTCACTTTTTACAGCTTGCCAACCTGGAAATGACTCCCCCTGTACCAAATGTCTGTTCTCTATTATTTGGTCAATCCCCTATCCATGTTAATATATTTCCCCAAAACTATGTGGTCTTATTAAAAGTCTTATCTGCTTGAAGTGTGATTATTTTTACAAATACCTTTTTGAATGTCACACCCTTTTATTTGTACTACTTGTAATCTCCTCATGGAATTCTTATAAATCTGTCATGCACAATTTCCTGTTTATCAAGCCGTAGTGACTGTGATTGTATTACGTATTTTAAGTGCTCTGCAATTACATCTTTTCTGATAGGCTCTTGCATTTTCCAATAACAGACATTAAGCTAACTGGCCAGTAGTTATCTTTTTTGTCTCCTTTCCTTTCTAAAATAAAGGTACTAGTCATAGCATCCCTGCAGCATGAGAGCAGGCCACTTGGCCCATTGTGTCCAAACTGACTCTCGGAAGAGCATGGCACCCAGATTCAACCAGCTGCCCAGCCCCTGCAACCTTGCATTTCCCATGGCTAATCCACCTAATCTGTGCATGTTTGGATTGTGGGAAGAGACCGGAGCAGCTCGAAGAAACCCACACAGACACGGGGATAAGGTGCAGATTCCTCACAGAAAATCACCTGTGGATGGGATTGAATCCAGGTCCCTGCCACTGTGAAACAGCATGCTACTCACTGAGCCACCATACTGCCCTGTGGGGCACTGGGACTTTTTGAAAAGCCAAGGATACTGGAGAGATTGTGATCAGTGCATCAACTATCACTATAGCTATTACTTTTAATATCCTAGGATGCAGCACTTCGGGCCCAGGGGACCTAATGGTCTTTAACCCAGTTAGTTTCCCTCATATCTTTTCTTTAGGGATAGTTGCTGTTTTATATCCTGTCCTATCATTTGCCCTTTGATTATGCAGGAATTTTGGAACACTGTCAGTGTCTTTTACTGTGACTGTATTCATTTGTGGGACATGTGTGTCACTGCCTGGCCAGTATTTCTTGCCCATCCTGAGTTGCCTCTTGAGAAGGTGATGGTGAGCTGCCTTCTTGAACCACTGCATTCTTCCTGCTGTGGGTTGACCCACAGCGCTATTAGGGAGGGAATTCCGGGATTTTGAGGGGAAGGAATGGCAATGTATTTCCAAGTCAAGATGGTGAGGGACTTGGAGGCGGTGGTGTTCCCATATGTCTGCTGCCCTTGTCCTTCTGGATGGAAGTGGTCTTGGGTTTAGAAGGTGCTGTCTGAGGAGCATTGGTGAATTTTTGCAGTGCATCTTGTAGTTCGTACCCACCGCTGCTACTGAGCATTGCAGATGGAGGGAGTGGATACTTGTAGATGTTGTACTGGCTGCTTTGTCCTGGATGGTGTCAAGCTTCTTGAGTGTTGATGGAGCTGCACTCATCCAGGCAAGTGGGGAGTGTTCCATCGCACTCCTGACTTGTGCCTTTTAGATGGCGGACAGGCTTTGAGGAGTCAGGGGGTGAGTTATTTGATGTGATATTCCCAGCATCTGGCCTCCTCATGTGGCCACTATCTTAATGTGATGACCAGTTGAGTTTCTGGTCAATGGTAACGCCCAGCTGACAGTGAGGGATTCATTGATGGTAACACTCTTGAATGTCAAGAGATGGTCAGAGCCTGGCATTTGTGTGGCGCAAATGTCACTTGGCACTTGTCAGCCCAAGCCTGGATATTGTCCGGATCTTGTTGCACGTGAACTTGGACTGCTTCAGTGTCTGAGAAGTCAAATGGTGCTGAACATTGTGCAAACATCAGCGAACATCCCCACTTCTGACCTTATGATGGCGGGACGGTCATTGATGAAGTAGCCGAAGATGGTTGGGCCGAGGACACTACCCTGAGGAACTCCTGCAGAGATCTTCTGGAGCTGAAATGATTGACTGCCAGCAACCACAACCACCTTCCCATGTGTCAGGTATAACTCCAACCACCGGTGAGTTTGCCTGTGAAACTCATTGATTCCCATTTTGCTGGGGCACCTTGATGCCACACTCGGTCAGATGCAGCCTTGATGTGAAGGGTTGTCGCTCTCACTTCAGCTCTGGAATTCAGCTCTTTTGTCCACGTTTGAACCAAGGCTGTGATGGGGTCAGGAGCTGAGTGGCCACGGCAGAACCCAAACTGGGCGTAACTGAGTAGGTTATTTCTGAGCAGGTGCTGCCTGATAGCACTGTTGATGACACCTTCCATCACTTTACTGATGATTGAGAGTAGACTAATGGAGCAGTAATTGGCTGGCCTGGTTTTGTCCTGCTTTTTCTGTACAGGGCATACTTGGGCAATTTTCTACATTGTCAGGTAGACACCAGTGTTGAAACAAACTAGAACAGCTTGGCTCGGGCAGCAGCAAGTTCTGGAGCACAAATCTTCAGTACTGTTGCTGGAATGTTGCCAGGACCCATAGCCTTTGCAGTATCCAGTGTCCCTAACCGTTTCTTGATATCACATGGAGTGAATTGAATTGACAGAAGACTGGTATCTGCAATAGTGGGGATCACTGGAGGAGGCCGAGTTTGATCACCCATTCAGCGCTTGTGGCTAAAGATTTCTGCAAATGCTTCAGCCTCATGTTTTGCACTGATGTGCTTGGTTCTTCCATCGTTGAGGATGGGGACATTTGTGGTGCCTCCTCCTCCTCCAGTGAGTTGTTTAATTGTCCATTGCCATTCATGACTGGATGTGGCAGGGCTGCAGAACTTAGATCAGATCCATGGTGAGATTGATTAGCTCTGCCTATCACTTGCTGCTTTCGCTATTTGGCATGCAAGTAGTCCTGTTTGGTGGCTTCACCAAGTTGATTCCTCATCATCAGGTAAGCCTGGTGCTGCTCCTGGCATGCCCTCCTGCACTCTCCATTAAACCAGGATTGATGGTAACGGTTGAGTGAGGGACATACTGAGCCGCGAAGGTTGTAGATTGTGCTAGAGTTCAATTCTGCTGCTGTTGATGGCCCACAGCACCTCATGGATGCCCAGCCTTGAGTTGCTAGATCTATGTGAAGTCTGTCCCATTTACTGCAGTGATAGTGCCACACACATGATGGAGGTTGTTCTCAATGTGATGGCGGGACGTTGTTCCACAAGGACTGTGCGATAGTCACTCTTACTGATACTGACATGGACAGATGCAACTGCAGCTGGCAGATTAGTAAGGATGAGGTCAAGTATGTTTTTCCCTCTTGTTGGCTCCCTCACCATGTGCCGCAAACCCAGTCTGGCAGCTGTGTCCTTTAGGATCTGACCAGCTCGATCAGTAGCACTGGTGCTGAGCTACTCTTAGCAGTGGATATTGAAATCCCCCACCCAGAATACATTTTGTGCCCTTGCCATCCTCAGTGCTTCCTCTAAGTGTTGTTCAACATTGCAGAGTACTGATTCAGCAGCTGAGGGAGGACGGTACGTGGTAATCGGCAAGAGCTTTCCTTGGCCATGTTTAACTTGAAGCCATGAGGCTTCATGGGGTCCAGAGTCAATGCTGAGGCCTCCTAGAGCAACACTGTCCTGACTGTACACCACTGTGCCACCACCTCTGCTGGGTCTGTCCTGCCGGTGAGAGAGGACATATCCAGGGATGGTGATGGTGGAGTCTGGGACATTGTGTGAAAGATATTATGACTGTGTCAGACTGTTGATTAACTAATCTGTGAGACAGTTCTCCCAATTTTGGCACTAACCCCCAGATGTTAGTGAGGAGGACTTTGCATGGTCGACAGGGCAGTTTCTGCCATTGTCTTTTCTGGTGCCTAGGTCAATGCTGTGTGATTTATCCAGTTTCATTTCTTTGAGTCTAAGTAGTGGTTGGTCCAACTGAGTGGCTTGCGAGGCCATTTTAGAGGGCAGTTGAGAGTCAAGCTCATTGCTGTGGTCTGGAGTCATATGTGGGCCAGACCAGGTGAGGTTGGCAGATTTCCTCCCTTGAAGGACATTAGTGACAATGGATTCATGGTGATCGGTAGATTCTTAAGTCCAGACTTCTTTTTAAAATTAAACTTCCACCATCGAACCCAGGTCCCCAGAACATTTTCTGGGTTTCTGGATTAATAGGTTAATGATAATACCAGTAGGCCTTGAGGACTCATGCAAAGAATTTATTTAACTCTTCAGCCATTTCCTGGTTCCCCAATATTATTTCTCCAACCTCATTCTCTTCGGGGCTTGTATTAACTTTGGCCTGTCCTCCTTTCTATATATTTAACAAAGTTCCAGTTGCCTGTCCTGATATTATTTGCAAGTCCATCCTCAAAGTTTACCTAATCCCCTTCTTTTTTTGGTTGTTTTCTGCCTTTTAAGAATTTCTCGATCCTCTGGCTTGTGATTAATCTTTGCAACATTATATCTATTCTTTCTTTCCATTTGATAAAAGGATCCCTTTGCCTTGTCATGTAGGATAATACGATACAATGTTTTGTTTGTCTTTTCTTGCAATACAGAGTTTTTATAGAACATTACAGCATAGTACAGGCCCTTCGGACCTTGATGTTGTGCTGACCTGTCATACCGATCTTAAGCCCATCTAACCTACACTATTCCATGTGCGTCCATATGCTTGTCCAATGACGACTTAAATGCTCCTAAAGTTGGCGAATCTACCACCGTTGCAGGCAAAGCGTTCCATTCCCTTACTACTCTCTGAGTGAAGAAACTACCTCTGACATCTGTCCTATATCTTTCACCCCTCAATTTAAAGCTGTGCCCCCTCGTGCTCGCTGTCACCATCCTAGGAAAAAGGCTCTCCCTATCCACCCTATCTAACCCTCTGATTATTTGATATGTTTCAATTAAGTCACCTCTCAACCTTCTTCTCTCTAATGAAAACAGCCTCAAGTCCCTCAGCCTTTCCTCGTAAGACCTTCCCTCCATACCACGCAACCTCCTCGTAAATCTCCTCTGCACCCTTTCCAAAGCTTCCACATCCTTCTTATAATGCGGTGACCAGAAATGTACGCAATACTCCAAGTGCGGCCACACCAGAGTTTTGTACAGCTCCACCATAACCTCTTGGTTCCGGAACTCGATCCCTCTATTAATAAAAGCTAAAACACTGTATGCCTTCTTAACAGCCCTGTCAACCTGGGTGGCAACTTTCAAGGATCTGTGTATATGGACACCGAGATCTCTCTGCTCATCTACACTGCTAAGAATCTTACCATTAGCCCTGTACTTTGCCTTCCGGTTACTCCTACCAAAGTGCATCACCTCACACTTGTCTGCATTAAACTCCATTTGCCACCTCTCAGCCCAGCTCTGCAGCTTATCTATGTCTCTCTGCAACCTACAGCATCCTTCATCACTATCCACAACTCCACCGACCATTGTGTCGTCTGCAAATTTACTAACCCATCCTTCTGCGCCCTCATCCAGGTCATTTATAAAAATGACAAACAGCAGTGGACCCAACACCGACCCTTGCGGTACACCACTAGTAACTGGTCTCCAGGATGAACATTTCCCATCAACTACCACCTTCTGTCTTCTTTCAGCAAGCCAATTTCCAATCCAAACTGCTATATCTCCCACAATTCCCTTCCTCCACATTTTGTACAATAGCCTATCGTGGGGAACCTTATCGAACCTTGCCGAAATCCATATACACCACATCAAACGGTTTACTCTCATCTACCTGTTTGGTCACCTTCTCAAAGAACTCAATAAGGTTTCTGAGGCATGACCTTCCCTTCATAAAATCACATGATACACCAACTTTGGATGCTTGTATGCTTGCTTGTTTGCTGATCAAAATTAAATAAGTGAAACAATTGCACTGAGGTCACCAATCAGCCAGCACATGACCCTTCCTGTGCATTGGCTGCATGGTTACAAGGAGGAAGAATGAAGTGTCTGGTTCAGCTCAGTGAGACAGAAGCTGTATATTTTGGAAGTTTTGGATTTGACCTTTGAACAGGACAGTTCCATTTATGTATCTAAGTTATATTTATTCACTGTTTCACAGTGGAAGGACACAGTGGAAGGATGGCAAAATGGTCAACTCAAGGATGAATCTTGGGGATGTTTACTAATAATTGCACAGTGTTTAGCATCAACAGCAAGATGTCGATAATACTCGGGCTTGAACTGATGAGTGCCAAATAATGTTTGCACCACAGAGGTGCCAGGCAATGATCATCTCTAACAAGAGAGAATCTCACCATCTTCCTTTGTTGAGTTTCAACACTGAAATTCTGTTATCAACTTCATGGGCGTTACTACTGACTTGAACCTGCATGAGATAAGCCATATAAATACTGTGGCTACAAGAGCACGTCTGGGAATCATGTGGTTAGTATCTCCTCTCGTTTCTCCCCAAAGCTTGTCCATCTCTGACAAGGCAAAGTTGGGAGTGTGATGGAATATGATTGCCTGGATGCCGCAGCTCCAGTAACACTCAAGAAGCTTGATGCCATCCATGCTTGATTGGCACCATTTCCATCACCTCAACATTGATGTTTGTCTACTGCTGATAGACAATGGGGGCATTGTGTACCATCTACAAAATGCACTGCAATAACTCATCTGACAGCAGTTCCCACTAGAAAAACAAGGGTAGTTCACCTGTATTGGGTACGTGTGACTGCAATAAATCAAATAAATCAGATCAAATGCTGGGCCAGAATCCTGGCCATCCCTATCTATCAGCCTTGTGCAGGGTATCTATCCCAGATGAACACTTGCGGTCCATGAAGTTAGTTCAGTGCCTTTGCAACAGTGATAATGTGTGACCAATGTATGCTGGCCTTGCGCAGGACCAACATAGAGCCATACAAATGATATAAACCAGAAGGGAGCCATTCAGCCATCTTTGTCCATGCTGACCCATAGACATCTGATGCCTTTTTTAATCCCAAATTGTTACAAACGTACATGGACCTGCAGCACTTAAAGTGCAGATCCAGGTACTTCTTAAAAGAGTTTAGAATCTCTTAGTCCAACACCAATTCAGGCAGCAAATTCCTGGCACCCATCACCCTCTGCATAAAACGGATTTTCCCACATCCCCTCTAACCCTTCTGCCACTTAGCTTGACTCTGTAACTGCTGATTTTTGAATTCTCTGCCAAGGGAAGCAGCTTCCTCCTGTCTACACTAACTCTACCCTATCTCTGCCCTTCACTGTTTTGTATACCTCAATCATGTCATCCCTCAGACTTTTCTGTTCCAAGGAAAACAGCCTCATATTTACAATTCTCCAGCTTTGGCAATATTTGAGTAAATCTTTTCTGCACTGTCTCCAGAGTTATTATATACTTCCTGGATTGTGATGAACACAACTGCGCACACTACTCCAGTTGTGGCATCATCAGTATCCTGTACAGTTTTATCATGATGTCCTTACTTTGGTAATCTACACTTTTCCCAATGAGGCAAAGCATTCCCTGTGCCTTCATCAGAACATTACTGACCTGTAGTGCTACCTTTAGGAACCTGTTCACTTCCATGCTTAGATCCCCCACTTCATCTACCCCTCTCAGTATGTTCCTATTTATTGTGTATTCCCTTTATGTCCTCATGAAAAGCAATGCATCACACTTGTCAGAGTTGTGCTCCATCTGTTGCTTTCCTGCCTTCTCCGCCAACCCATCTAATATCATTTTGGAACTTGGAGCTATCCTCTGTCCTATCCACCTTACATCCAATTTTTCAGTTGTCTGCCAATTTACCAATTGTGCCCCCCATGTTCAAGTCTGAATCGTTCATCTATAAAATAAATTAAAGGGGCCCCAAAATCAAGCCCTGTGAAACACCAATGGAAATTGCTTTCTGTTCATAAGCACAGCCATGAACAATTACCCTTGTTTCCTGCCACTAAGCCGATTAGTCAACACATTACTCCGTATCCCATGACCCATGAGCTTTCACTTTTTTGCACTTCTCAGGTGGGACGTTATCAATTGCTTTGCTAAAATCCATGTCGACAAATTCATTGCGCAACCCTCATCGATCCTCCTTGCCACTTTCTTAAAGAATTCAACTAAATTTGTAAGTAATGACCTTACCTTGACAAAGCCGTGCTGACTATCCATGACTAGTCCATGCCTTTCTCAGTTAGTTTATTTGATCTCTCAGATCGATTTTAAAATTTTCCCACCACTAACGTAAGACAAGCAGGCTTTTAATTGTTTGGCATTTCCTTCGTACCCTTTATAAACAATGGAACCACATTTATATTCCTTCTCTAATTGATTTAAAACAAAATTTGCCCTGAGGATGATTAGTTTAGTCTTGCATGTGCTGGTGCTACCCTCCTAATGGAGGAAGGGGGACTTTTCATCCAAATTCCCTACTTGTTTCCTTTGTTTTAATTTTCTTTTCTTGTAAATATTTCACCCAGTTCCCTTTTAAGTGAAGCACTAGATTTTGCTTGAATAGTCACTTGCAGTAAAAGCATTCCCTATTCCATTATATGGAAACTTTTCCTCTAACTTTCCCATCATTGTTGTGTGAACAAATCCTGGCCTGAATCACAAGAAACAAACTGTGTCTCTTCAGAATTTTTTTTTGTTTGTTAGGGGTCTTATCTCATGAAAAAACAAAAATCAAGCTCTGTTTTTCTGAAACTGGAACAGCAACATTAGAAGCTGCAAGTTCTTCAGTATGTTTGGGAGATCTAGAGTGAATTGTCCCGGAAACCAGATGTTCCACAACATGGTTCTGTGCTCGTGACCATTGGCCTTGAGATTGGTCTCATCTGTCCAGTATTGGAGAATCAGCCTTTGCCTGCTAGAATAGACCAATCATAAAGTCACCAATTGTAAGAGATGCAGTGTTTACCTTCCCTGCATTTGACGTTACTATTGAAATTTTTTTACAATTATGTGGCTTCTGTCAGATTCTAGTAACTATTTGGAGCCACAGGTGAGAGCTGGTGAAGGTGAGGATGAACCCAGCATGAGCTGCTCAAAAAAAAAGTGAATCAAACAATTTTTTTTGCCCTCTCTCTTAGTCACTCCAAATCCTCTTGAAGCATCTTTGTATCTTCCTCTCAATTCTCATTTCCAACCGGTGATGTGATTTGTCAGTCACGGTGTTTTTCTGTAAATATGCCCATCTTCATCCTTTGTCCCCATCCACAGATTAGCACGTTTAATATGAAGAACATAATATGAAAAACATATAGACCACATCAGATGAATTTCCCTCTTCAATACTTCTGATATCTGATAAATAGAGGCCTTCTAATGGGCATTAACATGTTGTGTCAGCATTGCTTGACTGTTGCTTAAGGTTGCGGTGGTAATTAGTCTTTCTGCATTAAATGTACTTTCAATATTAGAAACTTAAGTGATTGACTACTTCATTGGAACCTAATACAATTATCAGTGTTTTTTTTTTGACAGTGCTGATTGATTGGATTTACTAAATGGAAATGTACAGTGTTGCTTTCAAATGGTGATAATTTCTCAATGGAATTTCACGTGCAGGCACTCAGACATGAACTAATGGATAAGGAGGAGACAATCATAACTGCTTTGGATTCAGCCCATAGAAGGGCCAGAGGAGCCGCGCTGACACCTTCATGTTTAAACAGGTCAGCCACTTAATCTATTGCAGGAACAACCACTTTTCTGCAGAACACTTGGCTTTATAGAGGAGTAAGATTTTAGAAATAAAGTAATGCTAAGCTGGAGAGTGAGAAATAATGCAGGGACTCGTATGTTATTTAAAGAAACATGTTACAGCGCATGACAGAAGATTCTGTGACAGTTACTTAGAATTGTTTGTTGTGGGAACAATTGAAAATGTTTCCACTCACCTCGTGATCGTGGTAACTTCAAATTATTAGAAAATTTATAGATCAGCATCTTGAAATATGTTTTTGTTCATTTTCACAAAACGTTACATGACTTTACGTTCTGCAATGTGTTCTTAATTACCATATTCAAAAGCAAAAAGCATGTGTTTACTGTCCTACCATATTTTGGTGATGTATTGATGTGTCTCATTTTCAGAGGACACTTTTCTGCGTGCCACGAGATGTATATCAGCCATACCAAAATGCTGCCTTTGCCTGAGACAGGGAAGATCAACTGACTTTGGGGAAATGGAGAATCATTCATGAATCCAGTTACTTTCTGATCTGACAGCTTTGTGGCATCTGAATGGATAACAATTTGATCTGGTAATCTCAATTGATAGAGTGCAAATGTGTAGTGATGCATTTTGGGAGCTCTGGTAAGTGAAAGATGTTCACAATGACTAGTAGATCCCTAGAGAGCACTGAGAAACAAAGGGACCTTGATGTCCAAAAGCAAGAGTTCATGCCCTCTGCTTCTGGCCTTTCAGGCAAAGTTGGATCCAACACTCCACTGAGTCTTAGATCCCATGAGCTCTTGTTTTGTTGACCAGTCTGCTATCACTGACCTTATCAAAAACATATAGACCACATCAGATGAATTTCCCTCTTCAACACTTCTGATATCTCCTCAATAAAAATTAGATAAAATTTGCAAACCATGGCATTACCTCAACAAAGCCATGCTGACTATCCCCGAACATTCCATGTTTCTCCAAGTGCAGCGACATTTTGTCCCTTAAAATTCTTTCTGATAACTTCCCTACCACCAAGGTTAGACTGGCTTGTAACTTCTGGATCTGTCCTTTCTTCTTTTATATAAAAGTATGAGCGGTCCTCTGGCACCTTAGCTGTGGCCAGAAATGACTTGAAAAATCTTTGCCAGGACCTTTTGATATCTCCTCCCCTGCTTCATAAAGTCATGCAGTATAGAAACAGGCTCACTTGATCAACATCAATGCCAACTAACAAACATCAAACTACTGATCCCATTTACCTGCACTGAGTCATTACCTACCATACCCTGGCCCTTTAAATGCTCATCTGTTGCTTCATTAATATTGCAAGCGTATCTGCCTTCTCCACCTTGTCAGGCAGCATATTGCATGTTTGTATCACTTTTGGTGAAAACACTTGCCTCAGATCCCCTCTAAATAGCTGACAGTTTACCTGAAATCTATGCCCCCTGACTTAAACTCGTCTACTGGTTCTCACAATCAATCTATGCCTCTCATAATTTTGTATACGTCGATCAGATTTCCCCTCAGCCTCCTCTGCTGCAAGGAAAACGCAATTAGCCTACCAGTTTCTCCTCATAAAACTTGCATTCAATCACAAAACAACACCCTGAAACATATACTATCAACCAACCTGGCCAACATCTCTGTCTCCGGCTTGCTACAGTGTTCCAGTGAAGCCCAGCACAAGCAGACAGAACAACACCTCATTTTCTACTTGGGGACCTGACAGCCCTCCAGACTTAACATTGAGTTCTGCAATTTTAGGGCCTAAACTCTCCCATATCCCAGCGCCCCCACCCCACACACCAGGCTTTGTTACCACGCAGCCTGCCACCACACACTCCCTGTTGTTAGTGACTAACAGTCCCCATTGACAACTTCCCAGCCTGATCGTTAGCAACTCCTTTATCTGTCCACCTGTCTTTCTCTCTCTTTGGGCTCTATCCTATTGTTTACTCCCTCCCCCACCCTCCTCCCTATTTTCGGCATAGAAACTGATGTTTTCCCAGCCACCATCAGTTCTGAGGAAGGGTCACTGGACTGGAAATGTAAACTCTGTTTATTCCTCCAACATATGTTGCCACACCTGCTGAGCTTTTCCAGCAACTTTGTTTTTGTTCGTCATTTACAGCATCCGCAGTTCTTGTGGTTTTTATCACTAAACCTGTCAGACTCATCAATGCTCTCTAATGCTCCAACTTGTTGCTCAAATTGCTCCAATAAGAGGCACCTGCTGTACACATGGTCATGCAGACCAGCAGGAGCACTCAGCATTTGACATGTAGTGTAGGATGCACCAATCATGGGTCAGATCTTAATTCCAGGCATACCTTAACTCAACAGAACACGGATCTTTGCTTTTAATTTACTCATTCTCCTGCTTAATTGTAGGGGACAAAAACCAGTGTTCACTCTCAGGTCTCTGCTGGTATGCCTGCTCTTCAGGGAGAGCCTTATCTCACCCACTCCTCTCAATAACATTCTCTGACTGTCACTGGGCCAACCCTCTGCTCTCAGTAACACTGTCTGCCCGTCACAGGGCCCTCACCCCCTCCTCTAACTAATACTGCCCGTCACAGGGCCCTCGCCCCCCCCCCCCTCTCAGTAACACTGCCCGTCACAGGGACATCACCCCCTCCTCTCAGTAATACTGCCCGTCACAGGGCCCTCGCCCCCCCCTCTCAGTAACACTGCCCGTCACAGGGACATCACCCACTCCTCTCAGTAATACTGCTTGCCACAGGGCCCTCACCTGCCCCTCTCAGTTATGCACTGACTGACTGTCACAGGGCCCTCACCCCCTCCTCTCAGTAACACACTCCGTCACAGTGCCCTCAGACTGTCACAGAGCGCTCACCGCTCCGCTCAGTCACACTGCCAGTTACAGGGCCCTCACGTGCTCCTTTCAGTAACACTGCCTGTCACAGAACCCTCACGCGATCCTCTCAGTAACACTGCCCATCACAGGGACCTTACCCGCTCCTTTCAGTAACACTGCCTGTCACAGGGACCTTACCCGCTCCTCTCAGTAACACTGCCTGTCACAGGGCCCTCACCCGCTCCTTTCAATAACACTGCCCGTCACAGGGACCTTACCTGCTCCTCTCAGTAACACTGCCCGTCACAGGGACCTTACCTGCTCCTCTCAGTAACACTGACTGTCACAGGGCTCTCACCCGCTCCACTCAGTCACACTACCTGTTACAGTGCCCCTACCCGCTCCTCTCAGTAACACTGACTGTCACAGGGCCCTCACCCACTCGTCTCAGTAACACTGACTGATTGGAAAGGGCGCTCACCCACTCCTCTCAGTAACATCCCCTGACTGTCACTGGGCCCTCACCCGCTCCTCTCAGTAACACTGCCCGTCACAGCGCCCTCACCCACTCCTCTAAGTAACACAACTGTCACAGAGCCCTCACCCACTCCTCTCAGTAACACTGCCTGTCACAGGGCCCTCACCCGTGCATCTCAGAAATACTGCCTGTCACAGAGCCCTCACCCACTCCTCTTCGTAACATTGACTGCCTGTCACAGGGCCCTCACCCTCTCCTCTCAGTAACATTGACTGACAGTACAGGGCCCTCACCCCCCCCTCCTCTCATTAACACTACCTGTCACAGACCCCTCACCCGCTGCTCGCAGTAACACTGACTGACTGTCACAGGGCGCTCACCCCCTTCCTCAGTAACACTGTCCGTCACAGGGCCCTCACCCACTCCTCTCAGTAATACTGTCTGCCACAGGGCCCTCAACTGCTCCACTCCGTTACACTGACTGACTGTCACAGGGCCCTCACCCCCTCCTCTCTTTAACACACTCCGCCACCGTGCCCTCACCCCCTCCTTTCAGTAACACTGCCAGTCACAGGGTGCTCACCCGTTGCCCTCAGTAACACTGACAGACTGTCGCAGGGCCCTCACCCACTCCTCTCAGTAACACGGCCCGTCACAGGGCCCTCAACTGCTCCTCTTGGTAACTCTGACTATCTCCCGGCCTTAAACCCCTCCTCTCAGAATCACTGACTGAATGTCACAGGCCTCTCACTCCCTCCTCTCAGTAACACTGCCTGTCACAGAGCCCTCATCCGCTGTTCTGAGTAACACTGGCTGACTGTCACAGTGCCCTTACCTTGCCCACTTATCTGAATTAGAGACAATATCAATGTGGTTGCTTTATCAAGAACAAATACGGAGAGAAATTAATGTCACAATCAAAGTGAACTTGATTAGTAAGAGAATGTGATGGAATGTCTTTATTTATTTAATATAAGTATGTTATTACTGATTTTATGACCTGAAGTCACAGCCGTATTCAATCAGCTTCACTGTCTATATTTGCAACTCATTGACATAAAGTATTTAGTGACGTTCAAAATTGATCCCAATGTTTCCTAATCAGATTTTTTGAAAAGCCAGTGCCAGACTTTGTGAATAACAATACCTGACACCAGGTTCATAGCTAAAACAAAAGATTTTACAGTTTATGAACAATATAGTATCTTTTTTAAAAAAAGTTAAGCAAAAAGGTATTCTGACGAACGCCTATGACTTAAACATCATCTTTTTTGATTCTAGCCCCAATTCTCGCAAAGACAGAAAGACAGACAAACAGATATAATTAAGGAATGTATCAAAGGGAAAAAACTAAATCAAGTGTAACTGGCCAGTTTACTTAACCAGACTGCATGATCTTTAAAATGGAAAGAACTGTGGATGCTGCAAATCAGGAACAAAAACAAAGCTGCTGGAAAAGCTCAGCAGGTCCAGCAGCATCTGTGAAGGAAAAAAAGAAGTAAGATTTCAGATCTGTCAACCCTTCTTCTGATCAGGTCTGAGGAAGGGCCACCAGATCTGACATCGTACCTCTTTTTTGCCTTCACAGATGTTTTCAGACCTGCTGAGCTTTTCCAGAAATTTTGTTTTTGTCCATCATCTAAAATCTCACAGTCAGATGAGATTATATGTTAAGTTAAAATCTGAACAATCTACAGATGCTGTAAATCAGAAACAAAAACAGAAGTTGCTGTAAAAAACCAGCAGATCTGGCAGCATCTATGGAGAGAAAACAGAGTTAACATTTTGGGTCGTATTACCCTTCCTCAGAATTCCTTATTTCTAAGTGTCACAGGATCTGAAACGTTAATTCTAACTTCTGTCCATAGATGCTGCCAGACTCGCTGAGCATTTCCAGTAATTTCTGAGCTTCTGTCTTGGTTTCTGAAAACATTGAGCTATGCAAATACCTTTCAGTAGGCTTTGGGGGATATTTAATTATTACTTGTAACAGAGGACCTCTTAACTTAGAATAAGTTGATAATGGGAGGACAACCAGTTGGCAATCAAACCTCTGTCCTGTAGCTTTTGCAGGGACAATCCTTCTGATTTAAAGACAGTTCAATATTGGTTTCTCTTTGCTAGTGACTCATCAACAGAGTTTTCTTGGAAGAAGAATTGACCTGCAATTAACCTCCAGACCTAGCCTCATAAACAAATATCAAATTGTTTCTTCTTTTTTCACATAAGCTGCTGCTCACAGTCCAAAGGTCACTCTCAGCTCACAGTTCACAGCTCCAAACCAAAAATGATAATGAACTTAAGTACTAGAAGGAGTAAGACAAGTCAGCTCCTTGAGCCCCGCTGTTTGATATGATTGTGGTTGATCTTATCTCTGCTGCAACTTCAGTTTCCTACCTGCTCCCCATAATTCTTGAACCCATTATGAACTCAAAAATCGTTCTATCTCCTCTTCAAATTTGCTCAATGTCACAGCCCTCCAATGCCTTCTCAGGGAGTGAATTCCAGAGATTCATGACCCTTCCAGTGTAGAAATTTTTCATCATCCCTTTAAACCTTCTTTCCCTATGCTAAAACTATGACCTCTTGTTCTATTGCCTGCATGAGGAACCATCCTTTCCACGTCAACTTTATCAATCTGCTTGAACATATTATATCCCTCAATTAGATCCCTTCTCATTGTTCTGAACACCTGAGAATGTAGGCCGAAACTACTCTGTCTGTCTTAAGACGCATTCTCGTCTCTGGAATCATCCTGGTGAACCTCCACTGGACTGCCTCCAATACAATGACATCTCTCCTTAAGTAAGGAGACCAGAACTGTACACAGGGCTCCAGGTGTGGACTCACTAATGCCTTGCATAGTTGCAGCGACCTTCTTTTGTATTTGTATACTCTCTTTCTTGAGCAACAAATGCCAAAATTCCATTTCCCTGCCTTAATACCTGCTGTACCTGCTTACTGAGTTTCTGTGATTCATAAAACGAAAAAAAATGAAGGTTTCAATGCTGTTAAAATGAAATCCATCCAAGTAAAATTAAAATAATGATAAGAGGACATTAATAGAAAATGAAAACATTTTTCTCTCTCTGGAGAGCAATATTGAACAGGCTTCACATAATAATGTTATTTGTGAGCTTGGATTCTATACTGGAGGAATGCTGCGCAAGTTTTAAGTTTGAATTGTACACCTATACCATGTGTAGTGGAGGACAAGACGTGGGTTTTAATCTAATAATTTTCTGTGTTCTTCTGTTATAAATATACATAGGCATCCGTTTGTGAGCATTTTCAGTAATTGAATACCACAGTAAAGAGAACGAAAATTTATCTCACCCTGGAATCTGAATTGTCCAGTATCACCATCAACTGGGATCATAACACTTGTCATTTCAAAGGCCAAACCTGATATTACCACTCGATTCCTCAACTAAAATGGAATTTGATTCATTCAGTTGTCATACATGAATGACCTTGATAGTGTGTTGTAAATTATAAAGTGAAACAAAATAGCCCTTCACCATTTTTCTTGTAAAGCAAATCCATCATATTCGATTGTTGTAGTGGTATAAAACACTAGTAAGTCACACATTGCAAAGTCCTCCTGAATGTGAGCCAGACATTTATATAGATCTGTGGTTAACCTCAAGAGGCAACCCAATCTTGTATTTGATTCCTTTTTAGGCCACTTTTCTGACAACAAAGACTTCACCAGTCTCCTTAAACAGCTGAGATCAGACTAATTACAAAGCTCTATTTTGTCCATAACCTACCCTTGATCAATGCTAAAGAAGATACACTAGCATTTAAATAAAATTGTATTTATAGAGTCAGAGAGTGATACAACACGAAACAGACCTTTCAGTCCAATTAGTCCATGCTGACCATAATCCCAAACTAAAGTAGTCCTGCCTGCCTCCTGCGCTCGGCCATATCCCTCCATTCATGTACTTACCTGGATGTCTTTTAAATAGTGAAACTGTACCCGCATCCACCAATTCTTCTGGAAGTTCATTCCACATATGAACAATCCTCTGTATAAAAATATTGCCCCTCGTTTCCTTTTTAAATCTTTCTCCTCTCATCTTAAAACTATGCCCCATAGTTTTGAAATCCTCCACAGTAGGGAAAAGACATTTGGCGTTCACCTTATCTAGATCCCTCATTATTTTATAAACATTCATCGGGTGACCCCGAAACCTCCTAAGATGCAGTGAAAAAAGCCCCAGTCTATTCTCACCTTAAATCTCAAAACCTCCATTTCTGGCAACATCCTGGTAATTCTTTTCTGAACCCTCTCCAGCTTAATAATATCCTTCCTTGAACACCGACCAGAATTGGACACAACAGTTTAGAAGAGGCCTCACCAATATCCTGTACAACTTCAACATGGCATTCCAACTCTTCTCCTCAAAGGTCTGAGTCATGAAACACCTTCTTAACTACCGAAAGAACTACAGATGCTGTAAATCGCGAACAAAAACAAAGTTGCTGTCAAATCTCAGGAAGTCTGGCAGCTTCTTTGAAGGAAAAAACAAAGTTAACGTTTCGGGTCTGGTGACCTTTCCTCAAAACTGGCATTTCCCCTCTTTGCTGTCCACTGTACCACCGATTTTGGTATCATCTGCAAACTTACTAACCAGGCCTTCTATATCCTCATCTAAATCATTTATATAAATGACAACCAAAAGCAGACCCAGCAATGATCCCTGTGGAACACCGCTGGCAACAGGCCTCCAGTATGGAAAACTTCCTTGCATCACCACTCTCCATCTCCTGCCTTTTATCCAATTTTGTTTAGTTTCTACTTAATTAATATTCCAGTAATAAACATCCCTGATGAGCTGCGGAACGGTCACCGCACCCGAAATGTTAACGCTGTTTTTGTTTTCCATCACAGATGTTGCCAGACCCGGTGAGCTATTCCAGCAACTTTGTTTTAGTTCCTGATGAGCTGCGACTTTGTATTTGACTGATTTCCAACATCAAAAGTTCTAAAGGTTGGAAGAGATTGGTTTACCTTGACTTCCTAGCTTGAAAATGTGCCTTTTATGCAAAGAAACTGTACTCTGGGACAGTGGTTTTTCAGATTTACCTGCAGGTCCAGCTGTGAATCGGAGTTGAAGTAGTTGCAAGCACTGATGAATAGGCAGCTATTTAGCCTCTGGATGGAATCCTGTGGAAGCGACGAGGGTCTAGGCCATTGACTCGAGAACTGATGAGGGAACGGCTTGCCCCAACCAGCTTCCCTTCAGGGGACCGCCAGCCTCAGGTCGCTCCCCTCAAGGGGTATGTCATCCTGACCTTGCTCCTCTCATGCGTAGGCAGCTACATCTTTCTCCCCTCTGGCACATAATAGACCGGTGGCAAACCTGGTGGGATGTCACTTTCCATGAGCGGTTGGCTAACCAGAACCCAGCATGTGTACTAAGCAGCAGTGTCACTTGGGAGGTGATGATCTCTGTTACCATTGGCAACCAACCTACGATTATTGCTCGATCTCGGACCAGGATTGAGTGAAACACCATTAGCACGCCACTTCCCCTTCTTGATGTTGCACATTGAATGCCTTTGAAAGTCTGTTACATTTCTTAATGGTGACACCCCTGCCCACTGTTGACTCAATACCAGTTGTTGTGGGATGATGTATGTGTACGTCAGTTGCTCAATTGGGGACTTTAACTCGCAATGAAGTTGGGAAGTTATGCACAAGTCTTCTCACCATGGATTTAATCTGGCTCTAAGCAGAATTGTAGGTGGTGCCATCCTTCCACCTGATTAAATGTCCTCTATTTTCAAACTTGCCACAAGGGAAAGTACAAAATCCCGCTGTTTTTGTTATCAATTCATGGTTTTTAATTTTGCAATCAGTGTCGTAAGCAGCAGATTAGTTCAGTCCTTGTGAAATTGAAGGCAATGCAACACTTTAATTGGTCACTTTTTAACATGGTAGGTTCTCAGACTGAGGAAATGGTGAATGTTGTTGATCTTTAATGCAATATAATGGAGGAGAGAAAAATCTGGACTATAGAGCCCACAGGAAGAAAATTATAATCTGTCAGTGCTGCCTCCATGAGAACAATGCCAAGTAAATACCCGTCCCCATATCGAACAATAGAAGTTTCCTGCATATCAGAACATACCCATTGAGTGGGGAACTGATGAATAATGCAGGAGCACCATCGGATTGAAATACTTTTATTCTAAGAATTTCAGAACATGCTGGGATTTTTATAGCAAGCAATACTTGTGATGGAATATTCTTTTAATGTCAAAATGCTGCAACAGTTTGGAAGAACCAATATTAAGTGGATATTATTGCAGATAATATATGTGAATTAAATAAAATTGTTTGCTTAAAGTATTTTGTAATTCGAATTGAATGTCGCATTTTTGTATCTTAGTTGTCTTCTGTTTCTAATTTTTCTTATTTTTATAGAGCAGGTATTGTCCTGGTCACTTGTAATGCTGCCAATTCAAGATTAACTACATGGATGGTCTCTATCAGTTGCTTAATCCCCGATGTCAGTTTGCAATCCTGAATCCAAGATTGTCACTTCATCTTTCAATTCTGTGTATAATCAAAGTCTGAGATCAACAGCTTTCATTTTACTATCTGGAAGTCAATCAGTGCAGATTTTGTTTGTAAACAAGCGTTCTGTCTGTAAAACTGCTTCGTTTAATTAGATTAGTTAGTTAAGATTCATTTTAATGAAATGAATCATAACTAAGCTTCATCTCTTCCTCATTCTGATTCTGAACACATGGTATGTCACGCAATGGCAATTCAATTTTGCATTGGTGCCGGTTCAAACCATGTGTTTTCCAACTACAGATTGATACAGATGAAATTGTACCATTTCCTTTTTAGTACCATTCTCACCATACAGTGTTTCTGTTCATTACGTTTCTGTGCACAGTTCTGAACCAGTCCCCTTGCCCCTGAGCTTGCCAAATGTCTCAATGTTGTCATGACATTGTCAAAGAATTCATTCCTTGGTAGATTCAGAGATAAATTAATGTAACCTAGTATGTGTTAATGCCTCTGCTGTAATCGGGCGAAACACTCAGGCCATTGTCTTAATTTTTCTCTCTTGTATTTATATTGAAATGTTGACCATGCCATTTGCTCCACTTAGTGGAATTGGACTTGTTACAGAAGTGCTGAACGTCAACTTGCCAAATACAATTGGATGAAAAGTATGAGGCCAATCAGTCTCTTGAAACACTTTCTCTGTGCAATCAACATAACAACATTAATTGACAATGAAAAATTACGTACGTGCTTCAGAAGATTAGATTTGAAACAGAGATTTGTGAATATGAATGGAGCTATATATGTCCCCATCTCAGGCACCAACCTCAAGTTCACCTGGACTATCTACAACACCTCTGTCACCTTCCTGGACCTCTCTGTCTCCATCTCAGGTAACCACCCAGAAACCGATATCCATTTCAAGCCCACCGACTCCCACAGCTACTTAGAATACACCACCTCCCACCCACCTTCCTGCAAAAATTCCATCCCCTATTCCCAATTCCTTCACCTCCGCCTCATCTGCTCCCAGGATGAGGCATTCCATTCCCGTACACGTCAGATGTCCTTGTTTTTCAACGACCGCAACCCCCCACCCCCCACCCAACCACACACAGTGGTCAAGAACCATGTCTCCCACATTTCCTGCAACTCATCCCTCACACCTCATCTCCGCAATAAGCACCAAAAGAGAACCCCCTCATCCTCTCATACCACCCTACCAACCTCTGGATACAACGCATCATCCTCCAACACTTCCACCATCTGCAATCTGACCTCACCACCAAAGACATTTTTCCATCCCCACCCTTGTCTACTTTCTGGAGAGACCACTCTCTCCATGACTCCCTTGTCGGCTCCACGCTTCCCTCCAACCCCACCACACCCGACATTTTCCCTGCAACTGCAGGAAGTGCTACACGTGCCCCCATACCTCCTCCCTCACCCCCATCCCAGGCCCCAAGAAGACTTTCCACATCAAGCAGATGTTCAACTGCACATCTTCCAATCTGGTATACTGCATCCGCTGTACCCGTTGTGGACTCCTCAACATCGGGGAAACCAAGGAGAGACTTAAGTGTTCTGCAAAGCAGTCCCTATGCTCGGTTCACAACAAACAACTGCACCTCCCAGTCGCGAACAATTTCAACTTCCCCTCCTATTCCTTCGACGACATGTCCATCCTGGGCCTCCTGCAGTGCCACAACAATGCCACCCGAAGGTTGCAGCAACAGCAACTCATATTCTGCTTGGGAACCCTGCAGCCCAATAATATCAATGTGGATTTCACAAGCTTCAAAATCTCCCCTCCCCCGACTGCATCCCAAAACAAGCCCAGCTCGTCCCCGCCTCCCTCACCTGTTCTTTCTCTCACCTATCCCCTCCTCCCACCTCAAACCACACCCCCATTTCCTTCCTACTAACCTCACCCCTTGACCTGTCCATCCTCCCCGGACTGTCCTATCCTCTCCCTACCACCCCACCCACACTCACCTCTACTAGCTCCACCTCTTCAACTTGTCTGTCTCCTCTCCAACTATCTTCCCCTCTATCCATCTTCGATCCACCTCCCCCTCTCTCCCTATTTATTTCAGAATCCTCTCCCCCTCCCCCTTTTCTGATGAGGGGTCTCGGCCCAACATGGAAGCTTTTGTGCTCCTCAGATGCTGCTTGGCCTGTTGCGTTCATCCAGCTGCACACTTTGTTATCTCTATATCTCGTAACAACCTCATTGAGTGAGTTCTAGAGCGAATTGTGCAGGGTAGACTTCGGGTTTATCATTCTAACTTGCCAGTCCTGAAAGATGAAACTTGGTTTGTGTTGGATGTTTGTTTTAATAGCTATGAAAGATATCCTGAAAGGATATGTCAAATCTTTTGTTGAGAATTTTACCCATTTAGTCACTCTAATCTTTTTCCTTTTTTAAAGTTTCCTTGGTAGTCATAAATTTCAAATATCTGCACAATTTTATTTGGCTTTGTATTGGTTCTCTGAGATTTTCTGTTAATGGCTCCATGAGCTGCTAGCTCATTACAGAATTTATCATTGATGTGCCTGTAACAAAATCTTTAGTCTTATACTATATATTCCCAATTTCAGGATAAAGTCCAGAGAGACCTTTTAAAGGAAAGGGGTTTCGAAAGAAAACTTCATTTCCATCGATCAAAGTCATGAATAGTTGATAAATTATTTGCATTTCATATTTCCAGAACCTAACCCGGAAGAGAGAGCCCAGAGAATTGCCAAAGCTGTCCTCAAACAGTCAACAGAAGTGAAGGAAAATTGGGAGCAATTGAAAATCCATGCAAGCAACTGGCAGAAACAGGTGGAAAAGGCATTGGAGAAACTTCAAGAACTGCAGAAAGCTCTGGATGATCTTGAGGCTCGTGATAACAGCTGAGGAGGTCCACACTGATTGGCAACCTGTGGGTGACCTGCTTATTGACTCATTGCAGGATCACATTGATAAAACCAAAATAAGTGCAATTACATTGCACTTCACTTATGAACAGATGTAACTGCAATCAGAGATAATGGGAACTGCAGATGCTGGAGATTCCAAGATAATAAAATGTGAGGCTGGATGAACACAGCAGGCCAAGCAGCATCTCAGGAGCACAAAAGCTGACGTTTCGGGCCTAGACCCTTCATCAACTCTCTGATGAAGGGTCTAGGCCCGAAACGTCAGCTTTTGTGCTCCTGAGATGCTGCTTGGCCTGCTGTGTTCATCCAGCCTCACATTTTATTAGATGTAACTGCAATGTTGTATCGAGACGATCAGTAATATGAGTACTTAAGTAATATTGATTGAATGGTTGTTAACTTAATTTGAAAATTAAAACTTAGTTGAGCATGCCTTCTGATGATATCACATCGGTAATATTAGTATAATTGAGGATTCTATTAGTCAGTGACATCAGCTGAGTTATCTGCTTGTTGCTATGTTATCAGGATTAAAGGTAAAGTCTTAGCACGCCATTTGGCCACTCCTTAGAGAGAGACAACTGGTTATGATTTAACCTGAAGATCACCATGCCTCGGGCAAGTAGAGGTTGAGGCAAAGATCCTTTGTGGTAAGCTCACTGGTGTGGCAATTGAGCCCTCTCTGCAGGGCATCACTTTGCATCACAAACCAACCGTTCAGCCAACTGAATTTGAATGGAGCTTAGGATTGTAGAGTAATCCATGCAATTGTATTTTTTTGAATGAATGTTTCTAACTGGGACTCTCTCACTGGCAAACTTTTTAAAAGCCAGCTCAGCCATACAGGTTAGATGAGTTCCTGATCTCAGCTGAATTTTTTGATCTGGGGTGGGTCAGCGTTAGGAGTTCAGTGATTGGAATGAATTCTCATTAAATTAGCGAGAGGGATACTACACGTGAATAGACCGATGTTTTGAAAAGAGGATGAGATACGAGCAAAAGTTTAATTGATGGAGAAGACCAGCCACAATCATCATCAACGGTGGAGCAGGCTTGAGCAGCCATGCAACATTGTGCTGCCGCTATTTGACTTGCTCCGTGAAGAGGAAGGAAAAGGGTCAAAGTTTCAAAAATGCTGAAGACCACATCATTCTACAACCTCAAAATTTGATTGTGTTCAGCATATTATCACTACTGGTACCCCTCTTTCCTGGTCTATCATCTCAGCAGCTCTACTCTGCCCAAAAGCTGGTTACCAGTGACATTTTTGAAGGCTCTTCCCAAGTCTGAAAATCATTTTTGTTACGTAGAATCAGAGTTGGCGTGTGGAAGGAGGTCTTCTGGCATATCATAGCTCTTTGAAATAACTCCCCAATTCATCCCTGTCTGCTGTGCAATGTCTTCAACCACTTTATATCTCTTTAATGGAGGCAAAGTTTTGAAGGCATCTGAAAGGAGTATTAACGATCCCAGAATACAACTGAGCCTTATTAAGTTCTTAGTTCTGATGATCAAGAGCTTGATCAAAGAGGATTGTTTTAAAAAGTGCCTTAAAAGAGGAAAGGTACAGCGGCTAAGAGGTGGAGGAAGTCTCTTGTTGGGTTTGAAGCCTACACAATTAAATGTTTGACAACCAGTAGTGGGCCATTTAAAATCAAGAGTGGGCAAGAGGACATAATTAGACGAGTGCAGATATCCTGAAGTATGGTTGGACTGGTGGAGATTACCAAAATAGCGATAGGCGTAGCCAAGGAACGATGTGTAAACAAAAATGAGAATTTAATAAATTTACTGTTAATAGTATCAGTGAGTTAGAAAGTACGGAGAATAGGATTTGTTTCAAGATGAGACTCAGGCAGTGGAGTTTTAGATGACCTCATAACACTCTTGGTCACCTGTAGAGAGTTATTATCTGACACTCCACTCAAGCCAATTCTATGATCTTTTGATCTTTCTGCTTATAAATTGTGTGTCTGTGTGGTCACCTCACTAACTGCACCTGGTGAAGGTGGCTGCACTCCAAAAGCTTGTGTGATTTCAAATGAACCAGTTGGACTACAAGCTGGTGTCATGTGACTTCTGACTTCAAACAGTTATAGAATATGTTTTCAATCCTACCTTGACTTGATAATAAGACATCTTCCTAAAATTTATAAAATGAGAAGTATGTCTAACCCTGAGCCTTAAGAGTGTTTTAGATGCCATGGGCAAATGTGGGACTCCAGCAGGGAATGCATTGGAATTGTCAGGTCCAGAAGTGAAGTAGTTCCAGATGAAGGTTTCACTGCTAATGAGCCAAGACAAGAGACAGGTAGAGAGTATTAAAAAGATGTAAAGAGACAGCTTTAGGAATTGCATGAATGTGTGGTCGGACCACAAACAGTGGTCTTCCCAGTTTTAAATTGTTGTCTCCACATCGTTCCGCAACTTCATGTTCTGTTCAAAGGGCATTACTGACAAGAACGCAGAAGTTAGCTTGTCAATATATCTTGATTTTTCCACCATGTTCTCCAATTATGAACACCACGTGTGCACTGTACAAAGTGAACCATTCAAACCTTAAAAGGAAATGTTCAAATTGTGGAATATAAAGTTAAATTTATTTTATTGAAAATTTAAATAAATTACATGAGGGTTTGACCAAGACCGAAAGGAATTAGATGGAACACCAGCTGAATAAAACAAGCAGTAGTAAGGTGGTATTAGCTGGATGTTCCTGAAGAAAGAGAACGCAGCCAACCTTTCTTCCATAAGGGGGATTAATTGTGTGGTGTCAGACACAGTTCCTTCTGTCTGACTGTACTATGGTTGTAATATTTCCTTTTTAAAAGGCTCAGGGTTAGACATATTTCTCATTTTATAAATTTTAGGAAGTTGTCTTATTATCAAGTCAAGGTAGGATTGAAAACATATTCTATAACTGTTTGAAGTCAGAAGTCACATGACACCAGTTTGTCGTCCAACAGGCTCATTTCAAGTCACACAAGCTTTTGGAGTGCAGCCCCTTCATCAGGTGCAGTTAGTGAGGTGACCACACAGACACACAGTTTATAAGCAGAAAGATCAAAAGATCATAGAATTGGCCTGAGTGGAGTGTCAGATAATAACTCTCTACAGGTGACCAAGAGTGTTAGAGGCAAGTAAAGTGTTTATGAAGTCAATGTCAGTGCTGTGCTGTCATGATAATCAGGCAGCGCAACAGGAATGTACAAAAGGTGACATCTCAGGTCAGACTCTGACTTGTAGTTTAGAGGCTTGTGTTCAGAATCTGTCTTAGAGTTTTAAGCTTTATTTCCAAAGCAGGAATTTATAAGATACCACACTGACTGTAACTACAAGTTGTGTGTTTCTTCAACAAAACATCTGCAAATAAACAGACATCCTGGATGAAGACTTATTATCTGACACTCCACTCACACCAGTTGTATGATCTTTTGATCTGTTTGCTTATAAATTGAGTGTCTGTGTGTTTTCCTCTCTGACTGCACCTGATGAAGGGACTGCATTCCAAAAGCTTGTGTGATTTCAAATAAACCTGTCAGATTATAACCTGATGCCATGTGGATTCTGACTTTGTCCATCCCAGTCCAACACCAGCACCTCCATATTGTAAGTGTTTGGAACTAAGTCAGTGCCACAGGTATATGTCGAACGTTTGACTTCGGAAGGATGCCTCGTGTCGACAAATTCATTAATAACAAAGGATTTCTCCATTATGCCATCTATCGTAACATGCTACGTCTCACAGTCATAATGAAAGGATGCCCACTTCAATTTAGCAGCGCCAAGAACAGTTATGGACATTTTTAGCATGGGAGGAGGCCATTCAGCCTATTTTATCTGTACCAGCTCTCTCCCAGAGCAACAAAATTAATCCTTTTCTCGAACTCATTCCACCTATTTCACAGAATTGAAATATATAGGTACATACTTAGGACATTTTAACATCAAGTGAGCAGTTCTCGCACTTCACCTTGTCACTAAAAATTGAAAATGTGACTTACAAAGAGAGAGTTTATTTTGTTCTGTTGTGATGATGAAGAAGATGCAAGTCAAAGTGCTGGAACTGGCCTCTTGAACTTAGAAACTTTTAAATGTGTATAAAATGAATTCTGTGCGCATCTACTAAAAGCAGCTTTATGGAAGGAAAAGGGTACCAAAGAAGATTTGGTGTATTGTACTTTACCCTATTATACTCCAACCTGTGAAAACAGAACTCTACGACTGTGAGTGTTGAGTTCTGAGAGGTTGCTATCTTGTTTGAATTTACATTGCTCAGTAGAGGCCTATTTTCCCAACAGCAAAATTGGTAATCCAGAAAGAAATGGATATTGGTTTCTCGCATTTGTTAGCTCTAAGTGTCTGTGTAAAGTTTGAGTACAGTTTCCTTCTGTACAGGTGCTTAACCTGCTTTTACAGTTTGAACATTTATTATGCTAATGAAAATTTTTTGAATGGTTTCACCTCCAGTTTTCTTCTTTATGCCTATTTGGTATTTTTTCAGGGTAAGGATGACCTGCAAAATCTGACATTGGGTTTTGAAAGACATCAGCCTTTATTTTAGAGAGATAATGGGAACTGCAGATGCTCAAGAATGCGAGATAACAACGTGTGGAGCTGGATGAACACAGCAGGCCAAGCAGCATCTCAGGAGCCCAAAATCTGACGTTTCGGGCCTCGACCCTTCATCAGAAAAGGGGGAGGTGGAGAGGGTTCTGAAATAAATAGGGAGAGCGGGGAGGCGAATTGAAGATGGATAGAGGAGAAGATGGTGGAGAGGAGAGTATGGGTGGGGAGGTAGGGAGGGGTTAGGTCAGTCTGGGGAGGCCGGACAGGTCAAGGGGGTGGGATGAGGTTCGTAGGTAAGAAATGGGGGTGCAGCATGAGGTGGGGGGTGCAGATAGGTGAGAGGAAGAATAGGTTAGGGAGGCAGGGACGAGCTGGGCTGATTTTGGGATGCAGTGGGAGGACGGGAGATTTTGAAGCTTGTGAAATCCACATTGATACCATTGGGCTGCAGGGTTCCCAAGCGGACGATGAGTTGCTGTTCCTGCAGCCTTCGGGTGGCATCATTATGGCACTGCAGGAGGCCCAGGATGGACATGTCATCTAAGGATTGGGAGGGGGAGTTGAAATGGTTCGTGACAGGGAGGTGCAGTTGTTTCTTGCAAACTGAGCATAGGTGTTCTGCAATGCAGTCCCCAAGCCTCCGCATCGTTTCCCCAATGTAGAGGAAGCCACAACGGGTACAGCGGATGTTTTGGATGTTTCTTAAGCATTGATTTTCATTCAAAGTTGGTTGGATTTTGCTGAAGCAATAGACATAACTCACTCTGACGGAGACAATGCCAGAGATAACATTTCGGGTCCTGTGACCCTTCCTCAGATCTCACTCTTCACTGATGCTGCCAGACCTGCTGAGCTTTTCCAGCAACTTCTGCTTTTGTTCCTGATTTACAGTGCCCACAGTTCTTTTGTTTTTTATGACACAGACAGAACTTGATCTCTGCAGGTAGCATGATGCTGCATTCTCCAACTTCCCTGTCTTTTTGTGATGTAATATTGTCTTTTTAGGGCAGAAGTGGCTTTTTTTTTGTTTGTTTTAACTTCTGCACATACTTTCTTTGCAGGTTAAAAGTCTATACCTTTTTCAGTTCACTGCAGTGCTGCATAATGAAGACATTCAACATTCTTTTTTTAAAAAAGCAGAAAATCAGTGTTGTTTGTTTTCCAAAATGTGATGTGCAAGTGCAACACTTAACAGTGTGTTCATCAAACTATTGTTTCCTTTGATCTTTGTGTTGCAGAAATTTCTAGAACCATTTCATATATATTTTTCTTGATATATTTTAGCAGCTTTCCTGGAGCAAGTCTGTTTTCCTCAGGATGAGATGACTTTCAGACATACTTCCTTTATTGTGAGATTTAATTGGGGTAAAATGAGGAGGATTTTTATTCACTGAGACACACATGACTATATATTGAAAGCATTGGAAAATGCATCCTGTGAGGACTGTCATGTTATCTGGTGTTTGTACCAGGCTTTCTGATTAACTGCAAGTGATTAAGGATGCTAATGGATGCTATATGTTATTACAAAAGGAAATGAACATACAAGTAAGGATTTTGTGCCACAGTTACACATAGCATTGAAGCCGTACCTCAATTATGGCATATAATATAAGTTGCCTCATTTAAGGAGGCAGTTCAGATTTAGGTTTACAAGAACAATACTTGCAATTAATGGGTTGTCTTATGAAGTAAGATCAGAAGGACTGGGAAGGATTTAGAAGGACCTCCTCACCTATACTCTCCTCTCTACCTATCTTCTTTTCTCTCTATCTTCAGTCTGCCTCCCCCTCTCTCCCTATTTATTCCAGTTCCCTCCCCCCATCCCCCTCTCTGATGAAGGGTCTAGGCCCGAGACATCAGCTTTTGAGCTCCTGAGATGCTGCTTGGCCTGCTGTGTTCATCCAGCTCCACACTTTGTTATCTTAGAAGGACTGGACTTGTTTTTGCTGAAATTGAGAAGAGTAAGGAGGTGATTTCCTTGAACTACATATGATTCTGAATGGTCTTCACAAGGAATATGTAGAAAGATTTTTCCTATACTTTGGCGAGCGCAGAACGAGGGACACATGCAAAATTTGAAGTTGCCACTCAAGGACAGATGAGCAGAGCATTTTTTCTCTGATAGTTGAATGACATTGGAAGTAGCTGCCTCCCAAGATGATAGAGTTGGGGTCATTGAATATTTTAAGGTGGACTTAGATTCTTGTAAGGCAGGGAAAAGGCCTCTATTAGTTGTAGTCATACCAAGCACAAAGGAAAACTTTTGTGGTTGTTAGACATAGTCATCTCACCTCCAGGACATCTCTGTAGGAGTTCCTCAGGGCAGTGTCCAGGGCCAAACATCTGTGCTGCTTCAGCTTCCTTCTATAAAGTCAGAAGTGGGAATGTTTGCTGATGACTGCACAATGTTCAGGACCATTTCCAACTCCTTAGACAATAAAGCAGTCCATGTTCAAATGTGGCAAGACCAAATATATTATCCAGGCTTAGGCTGATACAGTGCTAGGTAACATTTGCACCACACAAGTGCCAAGCAATGGCCATCTCCAACAAGGGAGAATTTAGCCATCATCTCTCGACATTTAATGCTGTTACCACCGCTGAATCCCCCACCATCAACACCATGGGTGTTACTGTTGACCAGAAACTGAACAAGATCAGCTACGTAAATACTATCGATTCAAAAGCTGGCCACCTTGTTGTGTGCAGATGATTTTCATCACTCCATTTTTACCAAGATTTAACAGTGGAAATTTGGGATTTGCCATATTTCTGAAGAGTCAAACGGCAGCATGCTTTTCTTTTCATTAATTCTTTGCAATTTATTGCATTAAAAACTCCGATTGCCAGAAAAAGAAATTATGTGGCTAAGCGACTTTCTTCCAATGTCTTGTGAGAAGTGCCATTCAGAGGTGGTTACATTGTTACCTTGTGATCAGTCGGGCTGGATATGAGATGAGGTTGGTGGCGGGAAGATTTTGAAGCAGGTACTTCAGAGAAGGCAGCCCCAACCCATTCAGCCTCTCCCTACAGTCAGACTCTCCAACCCTGGCAATGTTCTTGTAAATCTTTTCTGAACCCTTTCAAATTTCACGACAACTTTCCAAAAGCAAGGAAACCTGAATTGAGTGTAGTATTCCAAAAATGGCCAAACCAATGTCCTTTGTAGCTGCAACGTGACTTCCCAACTTCTATATTGAGTGCTGTGACCAACAAAAGCAAGCATATTAAACGCCTTCTTCACTACCTGCAACTCCACTTTCAAGGAACTCTGAACCTGCACCCCAAGTTTGTTTGGCGACACTGCCGAGGACCTTACCATTAAGTGTAAAAGTTCTGCCCTGATTTGCCCAACCAAAACCTAAAACCCTTTCCACATTAAACCTAATTGTCTGCTATTTGCTTGGTGGTATATAAAAAAAGGGAACAGTTTATGCTTGTTCAGGCAACCCATACCCGACATCCAGAGGTTGATTTCCTAATGGCTTGAATTGGAACTGGTTAACAGATTGAGTTTTGGGATGCCTCAGGATGTCTTTATATATGCTGTGCCTCAGGCAGGTGTCAAATTGTATTTTCAAATACAGTTCTGCAAATAGATAGCATAACATAAGAAGAACAGGACTAAGTAGAATTATCCTTCAAAGCCTTGTTGAGTTGATTTGTCCTGTTTTGTTACTTACTTCTACATTTATTAAATCCACTTTTTTTAAAGCATTCTTTCACAGGATGAGGGCACTGCTGGCAAGGCTAACATTTGTTTCCCATCCAGGAATGGCTTGGTGGGCCATTTTGGAAGTCAGTAGAGAGTCAGCCATATTCCTGTGAATTTGAAGTCAGATACCAGAATTGCTCAGGAAAGCAGATTCCCTTCCCTCAAGAATAGATTCGTGAATTCAGTTTTCTGTTACAACAATTTGTGATAGTTTCATTGACACTGTTACTTTTAGCTCGAAATCTTCATTAATTGAATGTCATTTCCAGCAGATGCTTTTGTATTTTGTATTTAATATTAGGATGTTAGTTTTAACTTAATTTCTTATTAACATTTAATCATTAATTTCAGGATGTTTCTCAGATTTTATATGCTTCCTCTCCATTAGGTTTTTAAAGAAGAAATTGCCCCAGTGAAACAAGAAGTCAAAATATTAAATGATCTGGCCAATCAGTTATCTCCACTTGATGTCTCTTTATCTCCAAGGATTTCTCATCAGCTTGATGACCGAAATATGAGGTGGAAATTCATACAGGTAACAGTGAAAACATTTTCAAAGCCAGCCAATCTGTTGTAGAAAGCATGTACAAATAATTTGGCTTCAAACAGATGAGCAAGATAAAGAACCCTTTCAATTTAAGCAAGCAATTAATATTTTATTATCATGGTTTATAAAGTTATTCAATTTTATAATATTTCTTTTTCAAAAATACAATGTTCTGGTCTGCAGTCTGCACTTTAGAATGTATTCGCAAAACAAAATCCAAATAGTGAGAGATGTGAGCATCCAAACCACAGTCTGAAATGGTTCAGGACTGGACAATTTGAATATATTCATAATGAAGCTGCAGGTAGCAGATATTTTTCCCGATCCATCTAAAAGAATTTGGAATTGGAACATTGTGATAACTGCTGTGCACTTCAGTATTATGTATTGTTTCATATATTTTAAGTCCCTGAGAAAGACAAACTTGAATGAATTACAACAAAGATATACTTGATGCATTGAAGGGAAGAACAACATAAAATTTTATGAACTGCATGTATTTCTTTCAATTGAGCAGATTTTGATTGATGTCAGCAAAGTAGTACATGAAAATTTCCTTTATCCCAAAAAGCCTCATGAAATGTTTTATTGAGCAAATTATTTCAGTCTTGTTCTGTGTCAGTAGCTCGCTTGGCCATGTAGCACAATAAAACTCCTTACTGGTTCGAGAAAGCAGACAAAAACATAAGAAATAGCACCAGGATCTGGATGTTCTACCTCTCGACCCTGCCTCACCATCCTATAAGAACATGGCTGACCGCCCCAGGATTCAACTCCTCTTCCATACCAGCTTCTCAGAGCCCTCAACTTCTCTATTTCAAAAATCTTATCGACCACCTTCTTTAAATACTTTCAGTGATCTACCTTTCACAATTCTCTTGTATTCTAAACAATCACTACCTGCTGAAAGAAGAAATTCCTTTGCATCTCAGGTTTCAATAAATGTTCCCTTCTTCTGTAACTATGTCGCTGAGTTTGAGATTTCCACACTAATGGAAACATTGTCTTCACATCTAGCCTGTCAAGCCCTCTCAAAATTTTGTGTTTCAGTAAGATCACCCCTCATTCTCCTAAACTTGAATGAATAAAGACGTTCTGTGTTACCATTCTTGATAAATCATGATCCGATGAATCAGCCCGGTGAATCTCTTTTGAACTGCTTCCCATGGCTGTGTATTCTTTCTTGTATTTCTCCAAGTGTGACCTCCTCAATAGCCTGATCAGTTGCAAAAAAGCTTCCCCTTTTTTGAACTAAAACCTCCTTACAATAAAGGCCAAAATTCCATTTGCCTTCTTCATTACTTGCATCACCATAATCATGGCTCACATCAACTCCAACATACCAAAGTGCTTTGATCCTCTGCAATTCACCTACCACTGCAACAGGTCTACAGCTGATCCCTGGCCTGACAGTCATCCTTGGAATGTCTGGATAACAAGGATACCTACATCAGGCTGTTACTTATTGATCAGAGCTCCACCTTCCACACTGTAATTCCAAACAAACTCCTCTCTGAACTCTGAGACCTCGGCCTCAGCATCCCTCTCTGTAACAGGATTCTCGACTTCCTGACCCAGAGACCGCAATCAGTAAGGATAGGTGACAACACTTCCTCCACCGTAAGCCTCAACGCCGGTGCCCAGCAAAGCTGCATACTCAGGCCCCTACTCTATACTCGTTATGCAATCATGACTGTGTGGTCCCAACTCTATTTATAATTTTGCTGATGACGCTTCCATTGTAGGTCGGACCTCAAACAACAATAAGTCAGATTACAGGAAAAACAATTGAGTGCTTGCTGGCATGATGGAAAGATAACAGTCTCTCCATCAACATAAGCAAAATGAAGGACTGGTCATTGATTTCAGGAAGCTTCTGTCTGCAGCAATGGTGCTGAAGTGGAGATGGTTGACAGTGTCAAGTTCCTGGGAATGTTGCTCACCAACAATCTGTCCTGGTCTACCCATGTCGACGCAATGGTCAAGGTGGCTACGGAAATTCAGCATGTCCATGAGGACCCTACCTATTTTTGTAGATGCATCCTATCTGGATGCATCACTGTGTGGTATGGCAGTTGCTGTTCCCAAGACTGCAAGAAGCGAAAGAGAATCATGAGCACAGCCCAATCCGTCACGCAAACTAGCCTTCCATCCATTGACTCCATCCACACTTCCCACTGCCTTGGGAAAACAACCAACATAATCAAAATACCCCCTCACTCTGGTTATACTCTCTTCCGTCCTCTTCTGTCAGGCAGAGGACATCAGTTTGAAAACGCGTACAAATAGATTTAAGAACAGCCTCTATTCTGTTGTGACTTTTGAACGGACCTCTCAAATGTTAATTCTGATCTCTCTCTCTCAGCATCTTCTCTGTGGCTGTAACACTGTATTCTGCACGTTGTACGGTATGATTTGCCTCTACAGCATGCAAATCAACACTTTTCACAGTATCTGAGTACATGTGACAGCAATAAATCAATCAGTCACCTGCATGCTAGTATGTGTTTCATGGACTACAGCATCCAAGTCCCCTAACCTGCAATTTTTTAGAGTCTTCCCCCTATTTAAGTAATAGTCTGTCTTTTGATTCTTCCTACCAAAGTGTACTTTCCTACATTAAACTCTATCTGCCAACTTTTTCCGACTTGCTCAACCTGTCTATCCCCTTGCAGATTCTTTGTCCTCATGAGAACATTCCCTCCCACTATTTTTGTAGCATCAGCAAATTTGGATGGATTTATGCCTTGTCCCCTCCTCTAAGTTATGAATGTAGATAGTAAATAATTGTAGTCCTCGGACTGATCCGTGTGGTACTCCACGAGTTATGGCTTTCTGGCCTGATAAAGATGGTGGTTAGAAAATAATTGGCTGAACCATTGAAATGAAAAATGTGAAAAAAATATGCATTTTCGTTGTTTGTGAAATTGTCAAATTGTCGATAATAAAATATAAATATTACTGTAGTTCTTGATGAATACAGTTTATCATTGAGCTTTATGAAAATTCTGAATATAGTTCATGATTTATGATAGCATCAGTTTTCATGCATCTTTATCTGAGAATTCAGATTTTTTTGTCAAAAATTGTGCTGTGCCACACATGATATTTGCTAAATCTGTCCTGTCCCAGCAGTTCAACTTGTTCAGTTTTGACATTACTTTTGTAAGGACCCCACAGTTGAGCTACCTTGCGTTGATAGCTCACTACACACTTCTTGCAGTAAAACAAATGCTCCTCAGACCAAACTTTGGAACCCCGCCCACGGCCGACGGAACCCCGCCCATGGCCAACGACCTCATTGCTCCGCCCACAACCTCCACAGCCAGCAACCCCAGAGGAGACAGCCACACCGAGCCCTGCCGCATGTTCACCATCGCCCCGGACCTCCCACTGACTGAGGACGAACGGTCAGTCCTTAGTAAGGGGCTCACCTTTGTCCCCCTACAACCACACATCAACGAATACTAGTCACAGTTGGACATAGAGCAGTTTTTCCGCCGTCTTCGCCTCCATGCCTACTTCTTCAACCGGGAACCTAACCCTCCCTCCACTGACCCCTTCACCCGCTTCCAACACAAGTCCTCCTCCTGGACACCACCCCCAGGCCTCCTACCCTCCCTCAACCTCTTCATTTCCAACTGCCGTCGAGACATTAACCGCCTCAACCTCTCCACCCCTCTCACCCACTCCAACCTCTCCCCCGCAGAACGGGCAGCCCTCCGCTCCCTCCGCTCCAACCCCAACCTCACCATCAAACCCACAGACAAGGGTGGCGCAGTGGTAGTATGGCGCACTGACCTCTACATCGCCGAGGCCAGACGCCAACTCTCCGACACCACCTCCTACCGCCCCCTCGATCATGACCCCACACCCGAGCACCAAACCATCATCTCCAACACCATTCACGACCTCATCACCTCAGGGGACCTCCCACCCACAGCCTCCAACCTCATTGTTCCCCAACCCCGCACGGCCCGTTTCTATCTCCTTCGCAAAATCCACAAACCTGCCTGCCCTGGTCGACCCATCGTCTCAGCCTGCTCCTGCCCCACCGAACTCATCTCCACCTATCTGGACTCCATTTTCTCCCCTTTGGTCCAGGAACTCCCCACCTACGTCCGTGACACCACCCACGCCCTCCACCTCCTCCAGGACTTCCAATTCCCTGGCCCCCAACACCTCATATTCACCATGGACGTCCAGTCCCTATACACCTGCATTCCGCATGCAGATGGCCTCAAGGCCCCCGCTTCTTCCGGTCCCGCAGGCCCGACCAATCCCCCTCCACCGACACTCTCATCCGCCTAGCTGAACTCGTCCTCACCCTCAACAACTTCTCTTTTGACTCCTCCCACTTCCTACAGACTAAGAGGGTGGCCATGGGCACCCGCATGGGCCCCAGCTATGCCTGCCTCTTTGTAGGTTACGTGGAACAGTCCCTCTTCCGCACCTACACAGGCCCCAAACCCCACCTCTTCCTCCGGTACATTGATGACTGTATCGGCGCCGCCTCTTGCTCCCCAGAGGAGCTCAAACAGTTCATCCACTTCACCAACACCTTCCACCCCAACCTTCAGTTCACCTGTGCCATCTACAGCATATCCCTCACCTTCCTGGACCTCTCAGTCTCCATCTCAGGCAACCAGCTTGTAACTGATGTCCATTTCAAGCCCACCGACTCCCACAGCTACCTAGAATACACTTCCTCCCACCCACCCTCCTGCAAAAATTCCATCCCCTATTCCCAATTCCTCCGCCTCCGCCGCATCTGCTCCCATGATAAGACATTCCACTCCCGCACATCCCAGATGTCTAAGTTCTTCAAGGACCGCAACTTTCCCCCCACAGTGATCGAGAATGCCCTTGACCGCATCTCCCGTATTTCCCGCTACACATCCCTCACACCCCGCCCCCGCCACAACCGCCCTAAGAGGATCCCCCTCATTCTCACACACCCCCCTACCAACCTCCGGATACAACGCATCACCCTCCGACACTTTCGCCATTTACAATCCGACCCCACCACCCAAGACATTTTTCCATCCCCACCCCTGTCTGCTTTCCGGAGAAACAACTCTCTCCGTGACTCCCTTGTTCGCTCCACACTGCCCTCCCTCTCAACTTATGACGGTGAGTTCACTGCAATGCTTATTTCAGTGAGAGAAGCAATTCAGAAGACAAAAATATCAACTTCACGAAACCACTCAACTTTTGATGCTGAGTTCACTGAAGTGCGTATTTCAGTGAGATAAGCAGTTCAGAAGACTAAAATCTCAACTTCACCAAACGATTCAACTGTCGATGCTGGGTTCACTGAAGTGCTTATTTCAGTGAGATAAGCACTTCAAAAAGACAAAATCCCAACCTCACCAAACGACTCAACTTTGATGCTGTATTTACCAAAATGCATATAACAGTGAGATAAGCACTTCAGAAGGACAAAATCTCAACTTCACCAAACCACTCAACTTTTGATGCTGGATTCACTGAATTGCTTATTTCAGTGAGATAAGCATGTCAGAAGACCCAACTCTCAACTTCACAAAACGACTCAACTTTTGATGCTTGTTTCACTGAAACGCTTATTTCAGTGAGGTAGGCACTTCAGAAGACAAAAATCTGAACTTCACTAAACGACTCAACTTTTGATGCACGTTTCACTGAAATGCTTATTTCAGTGATATAACGACTTCAGAAGACCAAAATCTCAACTTCACCAAACCACTCAACTTTTGATGCTGAGTCCACTGACGTGCTTATTTCAGTGAGATAAGCATGTGTGATGCTTGCACATTGCTCAATGCTCTTCTAGACCTCCAACTTGGGCAGTAGTCACCAGCATCTGCAGCCACACCCATCAGTAGCACCCCATGTCCACCGTTTTGACATGTGGCATGTTCCAGCCTCAGCACATCATGGCACATGTCAGATCTGCTTTCAGTACTCTTCTGTACTTCATTGCTGCATTTTGGATTGCAGCAGCCCCCCTCATTGCAGTGCTACTGCCAGGGCACTTTTATATGCAGGGACAGGCACCCATTCGTGTATTGGGCCACGTTACACATCAGGACACCTTGCTTGAGCTCTCCACTCTCATTTTGTCCCTGCATGAATGCTAACAGCTCCTCTGCCTTGTCTTCATTTGCTTTGTCTTTTTATGGGTTGCCCCCTCCGCCACATCTAACAGACTCATAACGCTACTATGTTGATTAACCTTTTGGCATCGAGACAAAGCCAGACAGCTTGTCATGTTTGTCAGCAGTCATCAATCAAAGGAGTGGGTGTGTTGCCGTTTAGCACCGTGATATGTTGATCTCACACCTGCAGCATGTGCCAGCTGCAGAAGCACAGAACGCGTTGCATTGTCTCCAACCACATGGTCGTTCTTCAGGTTCTGAGGGGAATGGTCTGTAGTCAAGGGAGGCAGTTCCAGGCAGCAGATCGAGGTAACTCCAGGGCATTGTCTGATATCACTCGAGGGGCTTGGATGCAATCAGTTGGCTGCTCAGGATGATCATGGTCAGGACACTGTCCTCATAGGTTGTGAGAAGTCAAACGTTAGACACCTCACTACCTGTGTTGGCTCTTTCTGCCCTACGGTGGGCTGTTTTTCCTGGAATGAAACAAAGGGAGTGATTGAGTGAGATGAAATGAGTTGGTGCATTTGTTAGTGCTCATGTATGTTTGGGAAGGGAGGTGAGGTCTCCTGGGTGAGAGCAAGAGGCACAGAGAACATAGAGGATGAATAGCCTTGGGCCCTCAAGTAGGCGAGAGCAAGTGAAGACAGACATTGAATGCTTTGGTGAGAATGGTATTACATGAGCTGTGCTGAAGGGTGGTGCAGAATTAGAGAGAGTGTGAATGTGAGGTAGCACAGACCAATGATACCAGTCACGGTTGGACATAGAGCAGTTTTTCCGCCATCTTCGTCTCCATGCCTACTTCTTCAACCGGGAACCTAACCCTCCTTCCACTGACCCCTTCACCCGCTTCCAACACAAGTCCTCCTCCTGGACACCACCCCTAGGCCTCCTACCCTCCCTCGACCTCTTCATCTCCAACTGCCGTCGAGACGTTAACCACCTCAACCTCTCCACCCCTCTCACCCACTCCAACCTCTCCCCCGCAGAACGGGCAGCCCTCCGCTCCAACCCCAACCTCACCATCAAACCCGCAGACAAGGGTGGCGCAGTGGTAGTATGGCGCACTGACCTCTACATCGCTGAGGCCAGACGCCAACTCTCCGACACCACCTCCTACTGCCCCCTCGATCATGACCCCACACCCACGTGACCAAACCATCATCTCCCACACCATTCACGACCTCATCACCTCAGGGGACCTCCCACCCACATCCTCCAACCTCATTGTTCCCCAACCCCGCACGGCCGTTTCTATCTCCTTCGCAAAATCCACAAACCTGCCTGCCCTGGTCGACCCATCGTCTCAGCCTGCTCCTGCCCCACCGAACTCATCTCCACCTATCTGGACTCCATTTTCTCCCCTTTGGTCCAGGAACTCCCCACCTACGTCCGTGACACCACCCACGCCCTCCACCTCCTCCAGGACTTCCAATTCCCTGGCCCACAACACCTCATATTCACCATGGACGTCCAGTCCCTATACACCTGCATTCCGCATGCAGATGGCCTCAAAGCCCTCTGCTTCTTCCTGTCCCGCAGGCCCGACCAGTCCCCCTCCACCGACGCTCTCATCCGCCTAGCTGAACTCGTCCTCACCCTCAAGAACTTCTCTTTTGACTCCTCCCACTTCCTACAGACTAAGGGGGTGGCCATGGGCACCCGCATGGGCCCCAGCTATGCCTGCCTCTTCGTAGGTTACGTGGAACAGTCCCTCTTCCGTACCTACACAGGCCCCAAACCGCACCTCTTCCTCCGGTACATTGATGACTGTATCGGCGCCGCCTCTTGCTCCCCAGAGGAGCTCAAACAGTTCATCCACTTCACCAACACCTTCCACCGCAACCTTCAGTTCACCTGGGCCATCTCCAGCACATCCCTCACCTTCCTGGACCTCTCAGTCTCCATCTCAGGCAACCAGCTTGTAACTGATGTCCATTTCAAGCCCACCGACTCCCACAGCTACCTAGAATACACCTCCTCCCACCCACCCTCCTGCAAAAATTCCATTCCCTATTCTCAATTCCTCCGCCTCCGCCGCATCTGCTCCCACGATAAGACATTCCACTCCCACACATCCCAGATGTCCAAGTTCTTCTAGGACAACAACTTTGCCACCACAGTGATCGAGAACGCCCTTGACCGCGTCTCCCGTATTTCCCGCAACACATCCCTCACACCCCGCCCCCGCCACAACCGCCCGAAGAGGATCCCCCTCGTTCTCACACTCCACCCTAGCAACCTCCGGATACAACGCATCATCCTCCGACACTTTCACCATTTACAATCCGACCCCACCACCCAAGACATTTTTCCATCCCCACCCCTGTCTGCTTTCCGGAGAGACCACTCTCTCCGTGACTCCCTTGTTTGCTCCACACTGCCCTGCAACCCCACCACACCCGGCACCTTCCCCTGCAACCGCAGGAAATGCTACACTTGCCCCCACACCTCCTCCCTCACCCCTATCCCAGGCCCCAAGATGACATTCCACATCAAGCAGAGATTCACCTGCACATCTGCCAATGTGGTATACTGCATCCACTGTACCCGGTGTGGCTACCTCTACATTGGGGAAACCAAGCGGAGGCTTGGAGACCGCTTTACAGAACACCTCCGCTCAGTTCGGAACAAACAACTGCACCTCCCAGTCGCAAACCATTTCCACTTCCCCTCCCATTCTCGAGATGACATGTCCATCATGGGCCTCCTGCACTGCCACAATGATGCCACCCGAAGGTTGCAGGAACAGCAACTCATATTCCGCCTGGGAACCCTGCAGCCATATGGTATCAATGTGGACTTCACCAGTTTCAAAATCTCCCCTTCCCCTATTGCATCCCTAAACCAGCCCAGTTCGTCCCCTCCCCCCACTGCACCACACAACCAGCCCAGCTCTTCCCCCCCCCCCACCCACTGCATCCCAAAACCAGTCCAACCTGTCTCTGCCTCCCTAACCTGTTCTTCCTCTCACCCATCCCTTCCTCCCTCCGCAAGCCGCACCCCCATCTACCTACTAACCTCATGCCACCTCCTTGACCTGTCCGTCTTCCCTGGATTGACCTATCCCCTCCCTACCTCCCCACCTATACTCTCTCCACCTATCTTCTTTACTCTCCATCTTCGGTCCGCCTCCCCCTCTCTCCCTATTCATTCCAGTTCCCTCTCCCCATCCCCGTCTCCGATGAAGGGTCTAGGCCCAAAACGTCAGCTTTTGTGCTCCTGAGATGCTGCTTGGCCTGCTGTGTTCATCCAGCCTCACATTTTATTATCTTGGAATTCTCCAGCATCTGCAGTTCCCATTATCTCCAATGAGGCTCCTCTTCTGTTGGAGCAGAGGTCACTGATCTTGCAGCACTGCTGTATGGCTCTTTTGGTGGTTGAGACTGCCTTGACACTGGACAGACTCAGATGAGTCTGGCCGAGTCTTGTGTCGTGGCCTCCTGTGCTTGTCTTTGGGAAAGAGGACAGTCCTCCACTGCACCAATCCATCCACCAGGATTTCCAGGTCTCCAACTGTAAAGTAAGGTGCTAATTTCCCCTTTCCTGCCCTGTCTGGGACAAATGCTATGAACTGTATAAGGCAGTTGTGGATTCTGGGCATTTTACTGGTTCACAATAGCCTTTAAACATGGCACTAGTGCCAGTAATACCGGGATGTTTCAGTGGTGGCAAACACTTGCAGTTACGATGAGTGGAAAACTAACGAGCGTCGGCTGAGAGAGGCACAACAGGAGCATTGTTGCTAGTTATTGAAAAGGTTTGCAACAACAGAGTGAGAAAATTTGTCAGGTGTTTTGGAGAGATACTGTCCTTGCAGTGCAATAAAAATAACACTGAACTGATTCACTCCAGTGTTTTGGACCTTCAGATTTCAGAACAGAATTAGACCATTCAGCCCATTGAGTGGGATCTATCATTCTCAACCTGCTGTGTCCTTACTAAGCAAGAACATGTCTATCTATGCCTGAAATCAACTCTGACTTGGCTTCCACAGCTTTCTGCATCAATGAGTTCCACAGATTCACAACTTTCTGACTGAAGAAATTCTTCCTCAACTCCATCCTGAAGGGTGGTCCCTTTGACTCTGAGGCTGTACCCTCAGGTCCTGGTCTCTCCTACTTGTGGAAACGTCATCTCCATGTCCACTCTATCCAGGCCTGAATTACCTTCAGTGTGACCCCCTTCATCCTTCTAAACTCCAAGTACAGGCCCAGAGTTCTCAGCCACTCCTCACTTCATCCCCAGGATTATGTTTGAGAACCTCATCTAGACACTGACAAAGGCCAGCACATCCTTCCTTAGATAGATGGCCAAAAACTGCTCTTAATATTCCAAATGCAATATGACCAGAGCCTTACACAGCCTCAGCAACACATCTCTGCTCTTGTATTTTTGCCGTCTTGAAATGAATGCTGACATTGCATTTGCCTTCCCAACTGCCAACTGAAACTGCATGTTAAAAGAATCCTGAATTGGGTCATCTTTGTGCTTCAGATTTCTGAAGCCTTTCCCAATTTAGAAAATAGTCTATGCCTGTACTTCCACTTCTCCACAGACTCTCTGTGACCTCCCCACTTCCTCAACACTACTTGCCTCTCCACCTATCATAGAACATAGAACACAGAAAATAGAACAGTACAGCACAGAACAGGCCCTTCAGCCCACGATGTTGTGCCGACCATTGATCCTCATGTATGCACCCGCAAATTTCTGTGACCATATGCATGTCCAGCAGTCTCTTAAATGACCCCAATGACCTTGCTTCCACAACTGCTGCTGGCAACGCATTCCATGTCCTCACAACTCTGTGTAAAGAACCCGCCTCTGACATCCCCTCTCGACTTTCCTCCAACCAGCTTAAAACTATGACCCCTCGTGTTAACCTTTTCTGCCCTGGAAAATAGTCTCTGGCTATCAACGCTATCTATGCCTCTCATTATCTTGTATACCTCAATTAGGTCCCCTCTCCTCCTCCTTTTCTCCAATGAGACGAGTCCAAGCTCAGTCAACCTCTCTTCATAAGATAAGCCCTCCAGTCCAGGCAGCATCCTGGTAAACCTCCTCCTGAACCCTCTCCAAAGCATCCGTATCTTTCCTATAATAGGGCGACCATAACTGGACGCAGTATTCCAAGTGCGGTCTAACCAAAGTTTTATAGAGCTGCAACAAGATCTCATGACTCTTAAACTCAATCCCCCTGTTAATGAAAGCCAAAACACCATATGCTTTCTTAACAACCCTGTCCACTTGGGTGGCCATTTTAAGGGATCTCCGTATCTGCACATCAAGATCCCTCTGTTCCTCCACACTGCCAAGAATCCTATCCTTAATCCTGTACTCAGCTTTCAAATTCGATCTTCCAAAATGCATCACCTCGCATTTATCCAGGTTGAACTCCATCTGCCACCTCTCAGCCCATCTCTGCATCCTGTCAATGTCCCGCTGCAGCCTGCAACAGCCCTCTACACTGTCAACGACACCTCCGACCTTTGTGTCGTCTGCAAACTTGCTGACCCATCCTTCAATCCCCTCATCCAAGTCATTACTAAAAATTACAAACAGTAGAGGCCCAAGGACAGAGCCCTGTGGAACCCCACTCACCACTGACTTCCAGGCAGAATATTTTCCTTCTACTTGTCTCTCTGTTATGCCCCGAGCGAAAAAGCAATGAAAGTGCCGCTAATTTTTTGCACGGCGAGCTGCTGAATATTAACCAGTCTCTCACCATTGCCATCACCTTGCTCTTGTGAAGACAGACATGGATAAAGTTCTCAAAGCTGATAGAAAATTGAAAGCCCTCACATCCTGTGACGATGGTAAGTTTCCTTTCTTTAAAAAAAAATGCTTGCAGTTTAGTTGGCATAATAAAGACCACAGTGGCTCTGGGTAACACTGCTGCCTCACGGCACCAGCAACTTGGGTTTACTTCCACCCTTTGGTGTGTGTGGAGTTTGCACGTTCTCCATGTGTCTGCATGGGTTTTCTCCGGGTGCTCCAGTTTCCTCCCACAGTCAAAAGATGTGCAACGTAGGTGGATTGGTCATGCTAAATTTCCCAAGGTGCTCAGTGATGTGTATGTTAGATGAGTTATAGGTGGATGGGTCTGGGTGGGATGCTGTGAGGGGCAGTGTGGACATGTTGGGCTGACGGACGTGTTTCCACGCTGTAAGGATTCTCTGATTCATGATTCTATGATCTTACTGAGCGCAAAGGTACAATATCGGCTGGTCATATTTGTCTCACCTCTTTACACATGGACAGTAAAGCTTTAATTTCAGTTTCTATGCTTTTGCAACGTGTCTGCTGTCTATAACAAGGCTGACTAGATCTCCTTCTCTAATGCGCATCTCCTGTCCCCTAACACCAGGAGGTGACACTTGCTTTTCACTTAGTACAATCAGTAAAACAATAGCCTCCATATTACATCCAGCGGCTTCTCTTAACGCTCACATACTGTTCTTTTTTAGCTCCAGGTATTGACTGCTCGTCATTTCTTATTCCTCATCTCATCTCTCTCTCACACACTGTCTCTCTCGCTCTCTGTCTGTATCTCTCCTCTCCCTATTCTCCCCCAACACTTCACTCAGGCACAAACAGAAGTTCACGGTCACACTATGTTGCACATGCATATCCTATCCCTCATGCACAAACGTACTATCCACACACAGACACAGACACACACACAGAGGCACACACGCACACAGTCACATTCTCACTCATTCATAGTCCATACTGTCACACAATCATGCATGGCCTTGCACACATTCCGTGGCACACTTGCATGCCCTGTCGTAGGATCTTTTGCCAATGTTCATACTCTCAACACACAGACACACTCACTCCCTCATGCATGCTGTAACACTCCCTTTTGTGCTGACTCTCGTTTACACACTCTCGAGCACAGTCACTGGCGCACACATTCTGTCGTGCGCACGCTCACACTTTCATGCACTGTCTTTGCACTCTTGAACACAATCATATGCTCACCTCTCTCTTGCACGCAGTCAATTTGATTTGAGTCATCATTATCACATGTGCCTAGGTACAGAGATCTGTCTATAGATCACGCAGTATAGACAGATCATACCATACAAGGTGCATTAGTGAAATGGAACATAGTGACAGCTACAGAGAGCGAGATCAAAATTAGATTTAAAATTTTAAGTGTTCTATTCAGATGTGCAGGAACAGCGGTGAAGAAGCTGTTCTGGGATCTGTTCACACGTGAATACTAACTTTTTGACATCTTCCCTTCAGAAAAGGGTAGAAGAGAGTGTAATTGGCGGGTGAGAAAGGCCTTTGATTATGTCAGTTGCTTTCCTGAGGCAGCGGTAAGTATAGGTGGATTCAATGAATGGAAGGCTGATTTGCATGGTGGACTATGTTATTTTCATGACTCTGGAGTTTGTTGTTTTCTTCGGAAGAGCAGCTGCCATACCATGCTGTGATATGCATCCAGATAGGATGCTTTCTCTGGTACATCAATGAAAGTTGCCCTTTATATTTGAATTGCCTTAGCCTCCTTGGAAGTAGACACATTGGTGTGCTTTTTTGCCCATTGCGACAATCTGGGTGGACGAGATTTTTCACAGTCATTGATGTGACTCCATTATGGCGTGTTAACCAGGTCAACCATGTCATTCAGGGTATCCTGAAGGAGGAGGACCGTAAGACACAGCTCAATGTACACATTGGTAAGATGAGTGATGAGGTCTTGCATCAAGCGTTCCGAGAGCTAGGCAGTGGGTTAAATAGCAGGACCTGTAAAGTTGCAATCTCTGGATTATTCGTGGTGCCACATGCTGAGAAGGCAAGAAAAAGGGGAAGAAAACAGATGAATGCTTGGCTCAAGTGTTTGTGTTTGGGGGTGGATTTAGACACTTGGATCTGAAGGACAATTTGTGGGGATGGTATATCCTCTACAAGTGGGCTAGTCTGCAGCTGAACCAGAAAGGAACCAAAATCCTTGCACGAGGGTTTGCTAATGTGGTGAGGAATTTAAGCGAGAGGCCTGCAAGCAGTGGGCAATGGAAGAGCAGGTAATTCACTGAGGGGTGAGAAACTAATAAAATAAAGATTATATTAGGGGATTTGAACTTTACAACATTAATTGAGATAACATAAAAGTTTGACTTGGGAAATAATTCTTTTAATACATTTGAGAGATGATTTAACATCAACATGTCGACGAGCTTGTCAGGGACAGTGCAATGCTGGACCTATTTCTGGGACACAAAGCCAGTGTTCAGGGTGACAGTGGCTAAGTGCATAAGTCCCTGTGACCATGACAACAGACTTTTCAACATGGGAGAGGAGATCTGTTTAAAACAAATGTTTTTGGCTTAGGGTAAGGCATATTTTATTGAAACAAGGCAGGATCTGGGTAAAATATTTTGGGAAGTGACTTGCGGGCAAATCTACAGCTGTATAGTTGGATACGTCCAGAAAAGGAACTGGGAGAGTCAAGGCCAGTTATATTCCGTTTTGGGTGAAATTTATGATCAACAAGCCTGGAGAACCCTGGATCTTGAGGAATGTTCAGGACATGTTTATGACAAGTGCAAAGGGAGCAAATGAATGGATGACTAGTGACGTCTAAAAATGAAGCGTGAAGAAACGGTGGTGGCCAAGATTGGAAAGAATATCAAGATATTCTACAGGCATATCAAGCAGGAGAATAACCAGGGAAAGAGTAGGGCCAATTAGAAACCGTGGTGTACAAGGGGTGATGGGGCAATCTGTGTTTGGAAGTGAAGGGCATTGATACAGTAGACAAGTGCCTCCCATCTGTCCTCCCTTCAAGGAGGAGCATTGAATTGTATAAAGCAGGAAGATGCAGTGTGAAATTGAAATTATTGGCTGGTTTAAAAGTGAACAAATCCCCAGTTGTTTCCAAGACTGCTGTGGGAGAAGAGAAAGAAAATCTCTTCAGAGATAGTAGGAACTGCAGAGGTAGCACAGAACAATGAGGCTCTTCCTCTGTTGGAGCAGAGGTCATTGATCTTGCAGCACTGCTGGATGGTTCTTTCGGTGGTTGAGACTGCATTGACACTGGACAGCCTCAGATCAGTCTGGCCGAGTCTTGTGTCGTGGTCTCCTGTGCTTGTCCTTGGGAAAGAGGACAGTCCTCCACTGCACCAATCCATCCACCAGGACCTCCAGGTCCCTAACTGTAAAATAAGTTGCTAATTTCCCCTTTCCTGCCCTGTCTCGGACAAATGCTATGAACTGTATAAGGCAGTTCTGGATTCTGAGCATTTTACTGGTTCACAATATCCATTAAACGTGGCACCAGTGACAGTAATACCGGGATGGTCCAGTTACGATGAGTGGGAGAACTAACTAGCGTCGGCTGAGAGAGGCACAACAGGAGCATTGTTGCTAGTTATTGAATAGGTTTGCCACAACAGAGTGAGAAAATTTGTTAGGTGTTTTGGAGAGATACTGTCCTTGCAGTGCAATAAAAATGACACTGAACTGATTCATTCCAGTGTTTTAGACCTGAAGATTGAAGAACAGAATTAGACCATTCAGCCCATTGAGTGGGATCTATCATTCTCAATCCCATTCTCCTGTGTCCATACTAAGCAAGAATATATCTATCTATGCCTGAAATCAACTCTGACTTGGCCACCACAGGTTTCTGCATCAACGAGTTCCACAGATTCACAACTTTCTGACTGAATAAATTCCTCCTCATCTCCATCCTGAAGGGTGGTCCCTTTGACTCTGAGGCTGTGCCCTCAGGTCCTGGCCTCTCCTACTCGTGGAAACATCATCTCCATGTCCACTCTATCCAGCCCTAAATTACCTTCAGTGTGATCCCCTTCGTCCTTCTAAACTCCATCGAGTACATACCCAGAGTTCTCAGCCACTCCTCACATGACAGTGCCTTCATCCCCAGGATTATGTTTGAGAACCTCCTCTAGACCCTGACAAAGGCCAGCACATCTTCCTTCGATAGATGGCCAAAAACTGCTCTTAATATTAAAAATGCAATGGGACCAGAGCCTTACACAGCCTCAGCAGTACATCTCTGCTCTTGTATTTTTGCCGTCTTGAAATGAATGCTGACATTGCATTTGCCTTCCCAACTGCCAACTGAACCTGCATGTTAAAAGAATCCTGAACTGGGTCATCTTTGTGCTTCAGATTTCTGAAGCCTTTCCCCATTTAGAAAATAGCCTATGCCTGTACTGCCACTTCTCTACAGACTCTCTGTGACCTCCCCACTTCCTCAACACTACTTGCTTCTCCACCTATCGAAATGTCATCTGCAAACTTAGCAACAACGCCCTGTGGACAACAATACCATTAGTTCCTTTGTCCAGATTGCTGATGTATAACGTGAATGGCTGTTGTCTGAACTCTGATGAGTGCGGAACTCCTGTAGTTGCTGGCTGCCATCCTGAAAAAGACCCTTTTATTGCCACTCTCTGCATTCTGCCAGTTAGCCGATCCTCTATCCATGCCAGTACCTACTCCCTAACACCATAAGCTCATTTTTTTTTATTTTGAAGCCTCCTGTGTGGCACCTTGTCAAAGGCTTTCTGGAAATCCAAACAGATAAAGTTCAATGGCTCTCTTTTGTTTTTCACTCACTGGTTACCTTCTCAAAGAATCTAACAGAGACCTTCCCTTGACAAAGTTGTGTTTTCTCAGCCCAATTTAGCATGTATTTCCAAGTATTACCATGTCCTTCCAAGTACTTTCCGGTCTCATCCTTAATAATGGATTCTAAAATCTGACCTAATGACCAGTGCTAGGCTAACAAGTCTACAATTTCTCACCTTTTGCCTCCCTCCATTTTAAACAGGGGTGTTATATTTGCCATTTTGTACTCCTTTGGGACCCACCCTGACTCCAGTAGTTCCTGAAAGATCATCAATACCTGCGTGGTCTTCTCACTGAACTCCTTCAGAACTCTGGGGGGCAGTCCATCTGGTCCATGTAATTTACCGTCTTCTCGGAATTATAGAATTCCTACAGTGCGGAAAGAGGCCATTGGGTCTGTACCATCTCTGCAAAGAACATCCCACCAAGACCCAGCCCTGTACTGTTTCCCCGCAAGCTCGCATTTGCCATGGCTGATCCACCTTGCCTGCACATATTTGGACTGTGGAAGGAAATCAGAACACCTGTCCGAGACGCGTGCAGACATGGGGAGAATGTACAAATTTCACACAGACCCTTGAGCTTCCCCTGTACCTTCTGCTTTGTGATGGCCACCACACTCACTTCTGCTTCAGACTCCCTTAAAGTTCTACTACTGGTGCCTTCCAACCTGAAGACTGATGCAAAATATTTGTTCAGTTCCTCTGGCATTTCTTTGTTTCCCAACGCTACTTATTTGGCCCCTCTTGAAATTTTCTTTGGATTTTCAGGGGTGTTTTACAATAAGAATATCTACTTTATTGTGTTGACAAATGGATTGTTTAGATCATCACAGAAACAATAAGCAAAATTCATCAGTATTCTCATTTAACAATCATATATATATTAATATCACAATCAATGCATTTCCATCAGGTAAGCACGTAGCTGGAACTTTCTAACCCGGCAGTTTTCACTTTTCATTTCTCAGATTTCACTCTGGGACAGAATAGTTGATGTTGACACACTGTTCATTAAAAATAGCATCCATTGTATTTTTCCCCATGTTGTAGCTCGTGGATTTGTGTAACCTTAACACATAGAGTCCATGTTCATTTTTTATTACTTTAGTGATTTCAGGTGTTACGTTCAGAAGGGTACCATGCTGTAATTCTAGCCTGCTGTTTGCAGAGTAATCCCAATGTGGAAGATTTTGAAAAGGATGTAAATTTCCCTAATTTACCTGTCTTTTAGATCCAAACTGATGGAGACCACAGTCCAGATTTCCGTTCTTAACAAGAATGCCTATTTATGACAACTGCATAGATTCTAGCTACAGACAGATATTTATAAACATTGGACACATAGCTGTACAAATTAAAGCTGTAAAGCCCCCTGTGAACTCATCTTGCTGCAAACGAACATCGATGGTAGAGGGATAAAATATTATAGGTGTAAAAAAAGCTTAAGTAAGCTGTTCAGTGGTCCCTGTTCACAGGATTTGCGAAGATGATCTTGAGAATATCAAGCAAATGAATAAATATCCCAGAGTGCCTTATTATCTATTAAAACATGTGTTGATGATATGGCATTGCTATGATCATAAAATAGAACATTGTCGAATTTCCTATGAACATTACCATAGTTTTCATTTGTATTCTCCATGTCGGGAACATACTTAATTGGTACTTTACTGACTAAGTGACCTTTGGTCATCTACAGTGTTCAGTTGCAAACAGCCAATATTTTATGATTCTAATTTTGTAACTTTGGTTTGGAATTTTGTCAGAGGAAATGTATTTCACTTATGTTACTCTGCGAAATTGTAGCCAATCCTCCATTGGCAAAGAAACACACAACTACAGAAGTTAATAAAAGAAAGAACTGCATTTATGTAGCACATTTTATGGACTCAGGCATAAAATGTAGTTTATACGCAGCTAAACTGCTTTTGAAATGTCGTCACTGATGTAGCATAAGAAAACATGTCGTATTTAAAATAGTCAGAAGTAAAGAAATATGACATAATAAAGAAATAAAAAATAGTAAAATATGAAATTATGAATGTAAAGAAATATAAAATCTTCAGCCCCTTGTGAGTGGAGACATAGAATCAGGAGATGCAGAGTCAGTATGGAGCCCACCAGGGAGGAGGCAATTCTGGATCTGGTGTTGTGCAAAGAACCGGATTTGATCAGAGACCTTGAAGTAAAGAAGCCATTAGGAGGTAGTGACGATAATATAATAATTTTTAATCAGCAATTTGAGACGGAGAAGGGAGAATCGGAAGTGTCAGTATTGTATGAACTATGGAGCTATGAGGGTGGAGCTGGCCAAAGTTCAATGGTTCAATACCGTAGCAGGGATGGCAGTGAAACAATCAATGGCAGGTATTTCTGGATACAATGCAAAAGGTGCAGGATCAGTCCATTCCAAAGAGTAAGAAAGATCCGAAGGGGAGGCAGGGGCGGCCGTGGCTGACGAGGGAAGTTAAGGACTCTATAAAGATAAAAGAGAAGAAGTATAACAGAGCAAAGATGAGTGGGAAGCTGGAGGACTGGGAAGCTTTTAAAGAGCAACAGAAGATCACTAAATAGGCAATACGCAGAGAAAAAAATGAGGTACGAACGAAAACTGACCAAAAATATTAAGGAGGATAGTAAGGATACCAAAGGGTCGTTTCGGGCCTGGGTGTAGGGTCTTGGCCCGAAATGTCAGCTTTTGTGCTCCTGAGATGCTGCCTGGCCTGCTGTGTTCATCCAGCTCCACGCTTTGTTATCTTGGATTCTCCAGCATCTGCAGTTCCCATTATCAAGGAGGATAGTAAAAGGTATGTGAAAAAAAAAGGTTAAGACTAGAATTGGGCCCTTGAAGACAAACGAGTGAATTTATTATGGGGAACAAGGAAATGGCAGAAGAGCTGAATAGGTACTTTGGATCTGTCTTCACTCGGGAAGACACAAGCAATCTCCCAGTTGTAATAATGGCTGATGGACGTAGGGTAATGAATGAACTGAAGGGTATTTATATTCGGCAGGTAATGGTGTTGGATAGACTGTTAGGTCTGAAGGCTGATAAGTCCTCGGGACCTGATGGTCTGCATCCCAGAGTACTTAAGGAGGTGGCTCTAGAAATCGTGAACACATTGGTAATCATTTTCCAATGTTCTCTAGATTCAGGATCAGTTCCTGCGGATTGGAGGGTGGCTAATGTTGTCCTACTTTTCAAGAAAGGAGGGAGAGAGAAAACAGGAAATTACAGACCGGTTAGCCTGACGTCAATCGTGGGAATGATGCTGGAGTGAATTATAAAAGATGAAATTACAACTCATTTGGATAGCCGTAACAGGATAGGTCAGAGTCAGCATGGGTTTACGAAGGGGAAATTGTGCTTGACTAACCTTCTGGAATTTTTTGAGGATGTAACTATGAAGTTGGACAAGGGAGAACCAGTGGATGGAGTGGACCAGGACTTTCAGAAAGCCTTTGATAAAGTCCCACATATGAGATCAGTGAGCAAAATTAGGGCACATGGTATTGGGGGCAGAATACTGGCTTGGACTGAAAATTGGCTGGCTGACAGGAAGCAAAGAGTAGTGATAAACGGGTCCCTTTTGGAATGGCAGGCGGTGACCAATAGGGTACCACAAGGTTCAGTGCTGGGACTGCAGCTGTTTACAATATACATTAATGATATAGATGAAGGCTCTAAAAGTAATAATAGCAAATTTGCCAATGACACAAAGCTGGGCGGCAGTGTGAAATGTGAGGAGGATGTTATGAGAATATAGGGTGACTTGGACAGGCTAGGTGAGTGGACGGATGCATGGCAGATGCAGTTTAATGTGGATAAATGTGTGGTTATCCACTTTGGTGGAAAGAGCAGGAAGGCAGATTACTATCTAAATGGAGTCAGGTTTGGTAAAGGGGAAGTACAACGAGATCTAAGTGTTCTTGTACAGAAATCAATGAAAGCAAGCATGCCGGTACAGCAGGCAGTGAAGAAAGCTAATGGCATGCTGGCCTTCATAACAAGAGGAATTGAGTATAGGAGCAAAGAGGTCCTTCTGCCGCTGTACAGGGACCTGGCTCAGAAGGATGAGAGTGGGTCTGATTGAGATGTATAAGATTATTAAAGTTTTGGACACTCTGGAGGCAGGAAGCATGTTTCTGCTGATGGGTGAGTCCAGAACCAGAGGACACAGTTTAAAAATAAGGGGTAGGGCATTTCGAACAGAGTTGAGGAAAATCTTCTTCACCCAGACAGTGGTGGATGTATGGAATGCACAGCCCCAGAAGGCAATGGAGGCCCAAGTCTCTGGATACTTTCAAGAAAGAGATGAATAGAGTTCTTAAAGATAGTGGAATCAAGGGTTATGGGGATAAGGCAGGGACAGGATACTGATTGTGGAGATCAGCCATGATTATAATGAATGGTGGTGCTGGCTCCAAGGGCTGAATGGCCTTATCCTGCACCTGTTGTCTGTTGTAAAAGTTAATTGTATAAGAATGATTAAGACGGTCCCATATTTCTGGTGTTGGCAGCTTGTTCAGATAGGGAAAACATGGTTGATCTTGATTCCGCTCCTATTTGTTACACAGAAGCCTCTTCGAGCAACAATTCTTGAATGTTGATGGGACGTTGAAACACAGGTAGATAATCGTGATCACTTGTTGAAAATGGATAGCAGCTAGTAGTTCACTTTCCTCTCAACCAGTGACCAGTAGGCAATGGTCAAACAGTACCTCACCCAGAGGCCACAAGCTCCCCTAAGACATGATGTCAGTTGAGCCTCATGAATAACTACCTGCAGATGGACTATCTGTAGATTAGACATGGTATTAAATCTCACATATACTACTCTCAACCGTTTCAATCGAAGTGTTTATCACTCGTTGCATCGAAACAGATCACACAAACTGAAATGGCATATGCACAAATACCAACATACAAGTTCTATATCGTGGCATTTTGTTCAAAGTTGTATTTATAAAATGATAGGGTGAAGTCTAATCTTCACATCATATTAAGATGCTATAGAAATCTATGGAAGTGAGAAATTTGTTTTTTGATTCAATACATGTCTGACAAATGACAATTCAAAGAGATCTTTGTTTCAGCTGGAGTGGGTAGTGGAGTCGGCCTCATTGGGGGCATTTAAGTGACTATTAGACAGGCATATGGATGGTAATATAAGATAGGGGTGGAGGTTAGATGGACCTGAGGTTTCGGATAAAGGTTCGGCAGAACATTGTGGGCTGAAGGGCCTGTACTGTTCGATGTTCTATGTATCTTATGCTGTATTCAAATGAGTAAAGTCAGTCAGTGACATTCTGCAACTTCCTTTTCCAGGGGTATGAGTGGAAGAATCAGAGTGCTTTCTTTGAAACTTTGTCTTGATGTGTCGATCCAAGGGTCATCTGGAGGAAAAATACAAGTGTCAGTACTAAATCTGTCATTGCTGATACACATGTAAACTGTAGGTTTAACTGGAGGTAAACTTTGTTTAACAAACTAGCACACTCAATAAACTGACAAAAATTATACACTAGATGTTTACTGTATTCTCCTAATCTCTGTGATGTCTGGTGAGGGTGCACGTGAGAAGGCTCTCTGCCAGTAAGTTTGAGTTAAGGCAAAGTTGCATCATTACTGAAGTTATTTATGCTGCAGATGAAGTATAACAATGATGTGTATATCCCATGCATCATGTTCCTATTATTGAGTGTGTGTTTTTTGTGTGTGTGGACCGATTGATCAAATGGAATTGTTGATTATTCAGCACATTCCTGGGACCACAGGTGCTGTTTAACAAAAGGTTTGCTGTATTAGTATATTTCTGTATTTAGTCACTGCCACGATGAATGTTAAGTCATAACTTGGTCTGTGCAGAATCTGCACAGTGCATTCCTGCTGGATAAATGATGCACTACATATGTATGATGCCATTGCTTCTCAACGACACCAACTTAGCAGCTGTTTTTGTGACCAATAATGTTTTCATCATTAGAATACTGGGAAAAGTATTTGGAAGTGTTGTATGACTCTACTGCTCACTTGCAGCAGTGATAACACTTAATGTGAGGTCATGTTTTTGCCCACTTGTTGTGCTGTTTGTCAACAATGCATCTCACAAACTAATGGGCATATTTTTTTGAAAGCTGGTACGTACAGGTATGGTCCAAGGAAGAACTGATTAGTTTTTGCCAGATCCAAATTTATTTCTCTATTTTTTAAAGCATCAGTTAAAATTGGTCGGATAGGCAAATGATCATCTTTCTGGAATATTGTTGATTGATTTCGAATGTTGTGGATTGTGTCAGCCCTGACAGTAGAATTTGTCATAACTATCAAAACATGAGCAGATTTTTGAGAGCAGATTATCAAATTGGCCTGAAGCTTTCTCAGTGAGGTAGAAGCTTCTAATAAAAGGATTTATTTTATCGGCCTTGCATTTACAAAGAATCAGTCAAGTGGAGAAATGCCTCCTAGAAAAGTTGTGTAATTCTAGACTCAAGGATATTTTTTGCACAGGAGGAGGCCGTGCGGTCTGTCGTTACTGCACTGCTCAACAAAGATCTGTCTACATTGAACTCAGAGTACATTGATTTCCTTTTTGATTGTTTGGCCCATAGCCCTGGAGCCTATGGCAACACAAGTGAACATCTAAATACTGCTTAAATATTCAGACACTTTCTGAATCAGTCACACTTTTTCAGTCAGTGAGCTCAGGACTCCCACCACACTGGGAAAATAGGTTCTCCTCAACTCCCCTCCTCGCCTTTTACCTGTGAACTTCAATCTGTGTCCCCTGTTTACTGACATGTCTACGAATGGAAAAAGCAGCTTCCAGTTATCCTTTCTATGCCCTTCAAAATCTTAAAAACCTTTACCAGGTCCCCTTGTCTGCTCCAATCTTGGCATCGGTCAAACGGGCAGGTCAGTGGCAGATTGATATAGCCTGAAGAAGGAATAATATAAGAGAGACTTAATGTGGCAAAACCTGTCGTGCCGGATGGAGGTCAGCAACGGCAGCCAGCAGTGAAGTCCACTGGCAAGGATGGGCGGGCCTCAGCCCAGCACAGGGGAACACAAACCGTCACGGGGGAAGCCTCGTTCAGAGTGTCTTCAAATTCGTGGCTTCAGAAAGGACTGTAATGTTTGACTTTTTAAATTTTTGTTTTTATTTTTCTACTGTTATACTAAGAAGACTGTCGTGCTGAACTTTTAAACTTATTCATTTATTTTTCTAACATAGAGCATGGAACGGTACAGCCCAGTACAGGCCCTTTGGCCCACGATGTTGTACCGAACTTTTACCCTCATCCTAACGTCTATCTAACCTCCACCCCTACCTTATAATGTCATCCATGTGCTTGTCTAATAGCCGATGAAATGCCCCTAATGAGGCTGACTCCACGACCCTCTCCGGCATTGCATTCCACTCCCCTAAGACTCTGATTAAAGAAAGATGGATAAATTTTCTACTTCTGCAACTAAAATTTCATACCTCGGGACTTTGTCCCTGAGGTGGCACCGTCTGAGGTGGCATTGTACTCATGTACGCTGTATTGAATACATGTGATAATAAAACCTAAATCTCAATCTAATGCATAGCAGGACACTGGGAAGCTTAGAGGAGAAAAGGGATCCTGGGGTGATTGTTCATGAATTCCTGAAGGGGTCAGGTCAGGCTAGTAAGGGTTGTTACAAAGACATACGGGACATCTCCCTTTATCATTCGTGGCATAGATTGTAAGAACGGGGAGGCCACTTTGGAGCTGTTTCAAAGTTTGGTTAGGCCACAGCTGGAGTCGTGAGTGGCGTTTTGGTCACCACCCATTAGGTAGGATGTGATTTCACTGGAGGGAATGAAAAGTATGTTGCATGTGTTGGAGCATTTTAGCTGTGAAGAAAGGCTGGAAAAAGTCAGATTATTTTCTGTGAAGCAGAGAAGGTTTGCGGGTTGAGTGGAGGTCCTGATAGAGGCATGTAAGAATATGAGAGGTATAGATAGGTTGAGTAGAAAGCATTGTTCCCCTTAGTTAAAGCATCAATAACAACAGGGCATAATTTTAAAGACAAAGACGGGAAATTTAGAGGAGGTTTGAGGAAAATCATTTTCATCCAGAGTGTGGTGAAGGTCTGGAATGCATTGCCTGGGAGGGAAGTTGAAACAGGAAACCTCACAACTTTTGAAAAGTACTTGGATGAGCACTTGAAATGTTGTAATATTTAAGAGAATGGTCCAGTGTGTAAAAATGGGACTAGTATATGTCGCAGTGTATTTTCAGAGGTACATCCTTAGTGGGCCGTGGGACCTCTTCTGTGCTGTATGATTCCATGAGAACCCCCAGCCCAGGCAGCATCTTGGTTTTTCAGTAATCTCCAGGATCACACCCTTCATAGTGTGATCCCCTGCCTTGTTAGCCCTCCCAAGTTGGTTAGATCACACTTTTCCTGGTTGAGTTCCAATTGCTGTGCCCAGCTGACCAGTCTGTTGATCTCCTCCTGAAGTTTATCCTTCCTGTCTGTCAACCAATTTTGGATCCAGTGTGCCACTTTGCCTTTGATCCCATGGCTGTTATTTACATGACCATTCCATCGATATCCTCCTCACTAAATTAGTCATTCGCTAGCGACACGGTCATACACACTGTGTTTAAGCCCAAACGATGAATCTAGTTGACAAATTTCAAGGGTCCTTGTGGCAAGCCCTGCACAAGCCCAATCAAAGCACACATCCTGTCACATAGATATCCCTTTACCATCAATCACCCTGTGCTCTCTGCCTCAGCCAGTTTTGGCTCCAGTGTGCCTCTTTGCCTTTGATTCGTTGACTGTTGTTTTCTTGATCAGTCTGCCAAGGGGTCTTTACTAAGTCCACATCGAATGCATAAGCTCATCAACTTTCCAACATCTCCTCAAAAAAGGATCAAATTTCTGAAATATGACCTCATCTTAACAAATCCATCCTGACTATCCCTGATTAATTCATGCAAGTACATTCTACCCCTAAGAATGCCTCTTTGTAGCTTCTCCAGTGCTGAGATTATTCTGACTGGCCTTTAATTTGCTGGTCTGTTCCTCTCTCTGTTTGTTAATAGTAGAACAATGTTCATAGACCTTCATCACTTCATTTCTGATTGGCAAGGGTTTGAAAATTGCTGCCAGGGGCCCAGATATCTCCTCCCTCACTTCCCTTGCGAGCTGGTATACATTTCAGTTAGGCCTGCGGATGTATCCACTTGTAAAGTTGCTAAACCAGCTGCGTCTCCCTGTGTCTTTACCTCTGATGTTCCTAGGTCCTCTGCCCTGATATCTATACTTACAGTGTCCTTTTCCATTGTAAAGATTGACACAAAATATTCATTGAGGGCAGTGCCCATGTTTTCCAGGTCCACACAAACTGTACATCTCTGTGAAACGAATGAGGAGATATTCGAGAGGTTTGAGATTTACAATCAAGAAAGAAATTGACCAAATGACTTCCTTGGACAACATACATTGTCCATTGTTGTAAACAAACAGAAGTTTTTGTTTCCACAGTTGTTTGCAAATAGCCAATCAAGATCATAAAATAATGTTTTAAGATAATTTACAAAGCAAGGCAATTGAGGAAGATGTATTGGATGTATTGAACTCTCAACTACCTCTCTTAAGTTTAGGAATATCAATATTTTTCTTCTGAATAACTTTTGCAGATCTCTTCAAACAAGTAGCTGAACCCACAGATTTATGTGACCAACGAAGCCTGAGCCTTTTGCTTCACAATGCAGTCCAGATCCCTCGGCAGCTCGGTGAGGTACCTTCATTTGGAGGCAGAAACATTGAACCAAGTGTCTGCAGTTGCTTCCAACATGTAAGTGTGCTCTGCGCCAATTCAATAGGTCAAGCGTGTCTACTTGCCAGTGTGAATTTTGTGCTCATTTTCGGTTTGAATTAGTTCCAGAGGCCAACATGTACCACGACTAATCCAAGGCTATCATGTTTATAAATAGTCAATGTTTGTATTAAATTAATGATTAAAAACAATGTCAGAAACCCCAGTGATAGTGTATTAGATATCACTGAGGATAGCGGATGTAAACTTGACATAATTAGTCATGCAGCTGATCTTTTATTTCCCTCTCGGGCCTTAACAAAAACAGAGATTGATATTAAACACTTTGTAGAGTGGATGAGATTGGAGCCTCGATCCATGGTCTGGCTGCCTGTTCTACACCATGTGGCAGCTGCTGAAACTGCAAAACATCAGGCGAAGTGTAACATCTGCAAAGAGTACCCATTCGTAGGTTTCAGGTGAGATGTGCAAACCAGCAGAAAGTTAGTGGGAGTTAGTTTTTAAAGAAAGCTTTAACTTTAGATGTTCTATTAGAAACTCGATCAGTCAACAACACAACTGAAATCATCAAAAATCCCAACAAACTCATGGACCAGAGAAGTAATTAGGACAAATTAAGTATCAACTTCTTTAACTTAATTTTTTGTGAGAGGTGAGTGCTGCATGCTTTTGGTATTTTGTTCACCGTTGCATTGATCACAGACACTGTGGCTCAGAATGGATTGTGACTTGACTTCCGGTTGGTTCTGTAATTTGCAATTATTGAGAATTTACAGAAAGGCCTTTTTATTAGTCCTGTAATCAGTGTGTGTGCATCCTATGAAAGTGATTGCTGTGTTGTTGCTAAATGATCGATAAAACTTCTTGTCCATAATTAGTAAATTAAATTGCATATTTGGACAGGATTTCTAAGGGGTAAATTGACCCTTTTCAGTTAACTATTCTCCTACATTTCTAAGATTGGCCATCTTGGAGAAGGTGCGTGTTACTGCCATTGATCTGATCAAACAACTCCCTGTCTAAGAAGAACTGGAGTGAGACCCCAACTGTGGATGAAACTATGACTGCCATAACTAAGTAAAGAGCAACAGCCACCCGGAGTCAATTGAATTCCATCTGAAGCTTGAGGAATGGTGGCCTAACTCTGAAGGCCAAGATCTGTTAGCTTTTCATGGACTATGAGGAACAGGGAAGGATTTCACAAAATCTTTAAGATGCCATATCTTATACAAAACTGAAGGAGAAATGTCAGATTGCTCAAAGAACCATGGGATCACCAGCCTTTCCATTGCTGGGAAGATTCTGGCAAGCTTACTTCTGAATAGGTTTATACCACCATGGCGAATGAAAACCTTCCATGCGAAGGGAACTTTGTGAAAATGTTGGAGACAGAGCAGGACCAATTTACAATAATGATTCCAGGGTTGAGATATCTCATTATGAAAATTGATTAGAGGAATTGGGACAGCTTTCCTCGAAGATGCTGAGACTTAGAAGAGATTATTTTGAATCTTGCAAAATCATTTGAAGTCTGGTCAGAGTAGACAAGGGGAAGACTTTCCTACTTGTGACAGAATTGAGAATAAGATGCAGAGGTTTGAAGTGATTGACTACAGAAGTAACTGCAGTGTAAGAAATAGCTTTATCACAGTCTATAGAATGCATTACCTAGAGGAGGCAGTTTCAGTAAAAGATGCAAGAAAGCGTTAGTTGATTAATTAAAGAGAAATAATGTGCAGGTTAAGGAAAAGGCACTAATTTGTGACATGTATTTGGAGAGCTAGTTCAAACATGATGGACCAAATGGCTTCCTTTTACTGTGATTTGAACTTAAAATTCATTAAAAGTAAAGTGTGTTTGGCTCTGGGACACGGTGGAAAAGGATAAGGTAAACAGGACATGAGTGATCGGAGACTTGATAGTTGGAGGGGCAGATAGGAGATTTTGTAGCCGCAATCAGGAATCCAAACACCGAACTTGCATGAATGAACAAAGAAGAGGAATCGATTCAGTTGCCTCCAGTGAAGACTGTGACCACACCTTCACCCGCTGTGGGAGAATCTGCCTGATATGAATGAACCAACCACCAATAGGTCCGCAACCAATAAACACAAATTTCCTCGAGTGTTCATCCAGTGAGAAGCACCAAGAGGAAGGCAGCCTTTTTCCTACATTTTGTCAGCTTGACCATTTGGGAAGAGAGCCCCCCTTCTCTGACATTCTGTTCTATAAAGATCAAATGTATTGGTTCCTGATGTTGCGTGAGGCCAGTGAACTTCCACAATTCTACCACACTGTTACTTCCAAATCTATTTCTTTCCTTAACATCTCCTCAATGTTTCATCTTCTCAATCTACCGTCTGTCTGTATTTCTTCCGACTGTTGTTCAGAAAAGTAATTCCTTTCATCCCTTTCACTTCCAAATTATGTTTGTTCCTCACGGAAACTGGTATTCTGCTTCAGTTTATCTATTGCCTTGAAAATTCTGGACTAATCTGTAATTGACAGTGAGTTTCCTGTTAGCAGTGCTATTTATAAGAGGATTAACTGAACTTAACCACTTCAGTGCATAATTTAATATTGCCTTGCATAGCTCCAAAAATTTTAAGAGCCTGCTGTTTGTACTTTTATGTTGGTTTTCATGGCTATTTAGTTTCTGCTCATGCATTTATGACTGCTTGCTGAGTCTCAGAGTTTGGCTTCATGACAGGAATCTGAAGGCAATATTCTCTGTTTTGCACCATCTCATCATATTGATGACCTGCATTCTGTATGCAGTTCCATCCATTCATCTGTTGATAATTTCACACGACATTGATCAAGTCCTTCCATTTCATTATGACATTTTCCATTCTTGCAAGGGATTTGGCTATCACCGGTGAAGTTATCATTTGTTGTCCTTCGCTAATTGCCGTTGAACTGAGTGGATGGCTGGGCGGGTGGTTCAGAGCTACCTACATTGCTGTGGCTCTGTAGCCACATGTAGATCAGATGGGGTAAAGATGATCGAATACTCCCCGAAAGGACATGAGTGGATCAGATGGATTTTTACCAACAATTGTTGATAGTTTCATGATAGCGTTACTGGAAATGACTCTTAGTTCTGGGTATTTTTTTAATGAAATGTAAATTTGACCAGCTACAGTGTTTGAACATGAACCTACATTCCCCAGAGCATCAGCCTGGGTCTCTGGATTTTTAGTTCAATGTATTTGCCACTTGCCCACTGTCTCTCAGCCATTATTACAGTTAATTTCTTGACTTTTTTTTCTCTTTGCTTGGAGAACTTCCCTTCTGCAGTCTGAGCTGAAAATGTGTATCCTCCTCGTTTATTGTGGCCTTTACAGCTTCACGTGTTACAATCGCTGCTCGTCAGATTGACCTTTTCCAGGAAGATTCTGGCAAGGTTACTTCTAAATAGGTTTATGCCACCGTGGCAGATGAAAACCTTCCATACAATGGGAACGTTGTGAATACGTTGGATGCAGAGCAGAAGCAATTTACAATAATTCCAGGGATGTGATATCCCATTATGAAAATCGACTGGGGGAGTTGGGACAGTTTTCCTCGACTTTGCTAGCATTTGTTTCTCCCCACATAATTTGCCGTTTCTTCAAAATAAAAAAAAATACATAATTTAACTACTTAACTTGCATTCCTTCGATGGTTAAAAATATCCAAACAAAAATGAACATTTCTCTTACTACTTGTTCTTCCTTTATAGGTACCGCAGCCTCAAACACTTGAATTATGACATGTGCCGAAGCTGTTTCTTTTCGGGGCGCACGTCAACGGGGCACAAGTTACATTACCCAATGGTGGAGAACTGCACTCCAGTGAGTAATATATTATTCCACTTGATAGAATTGTTCCAATCTGTCGAAACTTAGGGATTTTACCATTTAAATACAATCTTCCCTCAAAGTTGAAGTAGTTTGCTAAAATGATAAAAGGCCAACAGCTTAAATCAGGCTTCAATACCAGGAATACAATATTGTGCAGAAGCTCTTTGATGTCAAGTTGAGGCTCAAGGAGGGATATGTCATCATGCCCACCCTTTTCTCCAACTTTGTCACCACCATTCTTAATCTCATCAAGAACAAGCTTCCCAGTGACTTGGATAGGATGGATGGAAAACCTTTTCACCTCAACCAGTTAAAATCACGGAAGAAAATGACACTGACCTCGCTTATGGAGCTTCAGTATGTGGTTCACAATGTCATTTCCACTCTCAGAAGTCTTCAAATCTCCCTTCAGGCTTTTGCAAAAGTATACTGAAGAATTAGCCTCAACCTTAAATTTGCCACCCAGGTTGATGGGGTTGTTAAGAAGGCATACGGTGTGTTAGGCTTCATTGGGAGAGGGATTGAGTTTCGGAGCCATGAGGGCATGTTGCAGCTGTACAAAACTCTGGTGCAGCTGCACTTGGAGTATTACGTACAGTTCTGGTCGCAGCATCATAGGAAGGATGTGGAAGCATTGGAAAGGGTGCAGAGGAGATTTACCAGGATGTTACCTGGTATGGAGGGAAGGCGTTATGAGGAAAGGCTGAGGGACTTGAGGCTGTTTTCGTTCGAGAGAAGAAGATTAACAGGTGACTTAATAGAACCATACAAGATGATCAGAGGATTAGATAGGGTGGACAGTGAGAGTCTTTTGGCTCGGATGGCCATGTTTGACACGATCAGGGGGCATAGCTTTAAATTGAGGGGTGATAGATATAGGACAGAAGTCAGAGGTAGGTTCTTTACTTGGAGAGTAGTAAGGGCATGGAATGCCCTGCCTGCAACAGTAGTAGACTTGCCAACTTTAAGGGCATTTAAATGGTCGTTGGATAAACATATGGATGATAATGGAATAGTGTAGGTTTGATGGGCTTCAGGTTGGTTTCACAACATCAAGGCCGAAAGGGCCTGTACTGGGCTGTTATGTTCTATGTTCGAACCTCAAGATGACTCAAATCCTTTACCAATCTCAAGTTGTGGCCCATTTTTTCATCAAAATTAATGGAGAAATCCTCCCAAATGTAGAACATTTCCCTTACATGGGTCGCTCTCTCTCTTTTAAGGCTGACATCGATACAGAGGTTCTAACATTACGTCCAATCTGCGAGTGGCACCTTTGGCCTCCTAAGGATGAGAATGCTCAATTGTGACATCTGTGCTGATCGCAAGATCCTTGAGTTCAAGGCATGCATCGTTCATCCTCTCCTATATGACTGTGAAACCTGGATAACATCCAGCTGCCACTTCAAGACCCTTTCAGCACAGTTTTGTCATGGATTCTCCACATGAGCTAGGAGGAAAAACCTCCTAGCATCAGCATTGACGCCATGATGATTTGAAACAAACCCCATTGGGCTGGCCATGTACTTGGGATGCCTAAGTTATGACTACCAAAGTAAATTTTTGCCAACTGATTTCAAAGACCTTGAAATGTTCCTGCAAGAAATACTACATCGAGGTCAAAGTATGGGATATCCCCATTCAGAAGAAACCAACTTGGGGGAATCTCCTGTCTAAAGACACATAATTCTTTATGAACACAGGCAAGAAGTTGAAGTGTGGGAAAGGAACTGGAGAAAGGAATGCTAGTGTTCTCTAGGCCAAGACCACTTCCATCACCCTGAAAGACCTGCTAAACGTGTGGCTCTAGTTCAGGCTAATCAACCCGCACAGAGCTCATGACCCGTGATACGGAATTTCCTAGCTGGGCAATCATACTCATCAGCCAGTGATGGCTCTTAATATTGTGCAGAATATAATTTGATCTCAAACAAGTACTGTATGTAGCTTTGAGCATTGCTATGGAAAGACCAGGTTTTATAGAATAATCAGAATGGTGCAGCATGAGAAACTGGAATTAAGAGGAGGTAGGTGATACTTAATTTTTATTTGTTTCTGGGCCACTGGCATCGCTAACTGGGGCAGCATTTATTTGCCATCCTTAGTTAGCCTTGTAATTGTTGAATCATTGTAGTCCATGTGCTGTAGGTAGACTCAGTCAGTCAGGGGTGAATTTCCAGGACTTTGACCCAGTGATAGTGAAAGAACAGCAATATATTTTTGAGTGCGAGCAGCAGCGGAGGCAAGACGGACCCGGAAGACTGCAGCTAAGGTAAAGCAGTTTATTTTTAAAATTACTTACCGGTAGCGGGCAGCGGTGTTTTTTTTTCCTCTTTCAGAGAAGGAGCGGGAGCATCAGAGCAAGTGACGAGGACCAGAGGGGCAGCCGGGAAGGAAAGCAGTGAGTATAAATACTCACCCTTCGACGCCAACGGCCTTTTTGAGTGCGAGCAGCAGCGGAGGCAAGACGGACCCGGAAGACTGCAGCTAAGGTAAAGCAGTTTATTTTTAAAATTACTTACCGGTAGCGGGCAGCGGTGTTTTTTTTTCCTCTTTCAGAGAAGGAGCGGGAGCATCAGAGCAAGTGACGAGGACCAGAGGGGCAGCCGGGAAGGAAAGCAGTGAGTATAAATACTCCCCCTTCGACGCCAACGGCCTTTTTGAGTGCGAGCAGCAGCGGAGGCAAGACGGACCCGGAAGACTGCAGCTAAGGTAAAGCAGTTTATTTTTAAAATTACTTACCGGTAGCGGGCAGCGGTGTTTTTTTTTCCTCTTTCAGAGAAGGAGCGGGAGCATCAGAGGAAGTGACGAGGACCAGAGGGGCAGCCGGGAAGGAAAGCAGTGACCATATATATCAGCAAGGTGGCTTTCTGCTTTAGTATTGAGTGGGTGTTCAGATAAGTGGGGTATGGATGCTAGGGCAGTTGCTTGCTCCTCCTGCAAAATGTGGCAGTTGGGAGATGTGGCACACGTCTCCGCTGGCTACATCTGCGGGAAGTGCACCCAGCTACAGCTCCTTGAAAACCGTGTTAGGGAAATGGAGCTGGAGCTGGATGAACTACGGATCATTCGGGAGGCAGAGGGGGTAATTGAGAGGAGTTATCGGGAGTTGGTCACTCCTAAGGCTCAGGACGAGGATAGATGGGTTACAGTTAGGGGGAGGAAAGGGGACAGACAGACAGTGCAGAGATCCCCTGTGGGCATTCCCCTCAGCAATAAGTATACCGTTTTGGATACTGCTGGGGGGGTTGACCTACCAGAGGAAAGCCATAGTAGTCAGTTCTCTGGCACTGAGCCTGACACTGTGGCAAAGAAGGGAAGGGGGCAGAATAGAAAAGTACTCGTGGTAGGGGACTCGATAGTTAGGGGAATCGACAGGAGATTTTGTGGGCAAGATCGGGATTCCCGGAAGGTATGTTGCCTCCCTGGTGCCAGGGTCCGGGACGTCTCCGATCGGGTGTATAAAGTTCTGAAAGGGGAGGGTGAACAGCCAGAAATCGTGTTACATATTGGCACAAATGATATAGCCAGAAATAGGTTTGAGGATATAAAAAGTGATTTCAGGGAGTTAGGATGGAAGCTGCAGAGCAGGACGAACAGAGTAGTGTTCTCTGGTTTACTACCGGTGCCACGAGATAGCGAGGTGAGGAACAGGGAGCGGGCGCAGCTGAACACGTGGCTACGCAGCTGGTGTAGGAGGGAGGGTTTCAGATATGTTGATAATTGGGATGCCTTCTGGGGAAGGTGGGACCTGTACAAGAAGGACGGGTTGCATCTGAACTGGAAGGGGACCAATGTCCTGGGTGGAAGGTTTGCTCGAGTAGTTCGAGAGGGTTTAAACTAGTATGGCAGGGGGGTGGGAACCTGAGCTGTATACCAGAGGTGAGCGTTGATGCAGGTGAGGCAGTAGCAAGAGGTAGACCAGCTAGTGGGAAGGATTTTCCTGGGAAGGAACCAAGGGATCGGTTAAAGTGTGTTTGCTTTAATGCAAGGAGTATCAGGAATAAAAGTGATGAACTTAGAGCATGGATCAGTACCTGGTGCTATGATCTTGTGGCCATAACAGAGACATGGGTTTCTCATGGGCTGGAATGGTTGCTGGATATTCCAGGGTTTAGAACATTTAAAAAGAATAGGGAGGGGGGAAAAAGAGGAGGGGGTGTAGCACTACTAATCAGAGAGGGTATCACAGCTACAGAAGCTTCCATTGTCGAGGAAGATCTGCCTACTGAGTCAGTATGGGTGGAAATTAGGAGCAGCAAGGGAGTAGTCACCTCGTTAGGGGTTTACTACAGGCCCCCCAATAGCAGCAGGGAGATTGTAGAAAGCATAGGTCGACAGATTTTGGAAAAGTGTGGACGCAGTCGGGTTGTTGTAATGGGTGACTTTAACTTTCCTAATATTGATTGGAACCTCCTTCGAGCAGAAGATTTGAATGGAGCTGTTTTTGTAAGGTGTGTTCAGGAGGGTTTCCTAACGCAGTACGTTGACAGGCCGACGAGGGAAGAGGCCATTCTAGACTTGGTGCTCGGAAACGAGCCGGGGCAGGTATCAGATCTTGTGGTGGGAGAGCATTTTGGTGATAGTGACCATAACACTCTCTCATTCTACATAGCTATGGAGAAGGAGAGGATTAGGCAGAATGGGAGGATATTTAATTGGGGAAGAGGAAACTATGATGCGATTAGACACGAGTTAGGAAGCATGGACTGGGAGCAGTTGTTCCATGGTAAGGGAACTATAGACATGTGGAGATGGTTTAAGGAACAGTTGTTGGGAGTGATGAGTAAATATGTCCCTCTGAGACAGGCAAGACGGGGTAAGATAAAGGAACCTTGGATGACGAGAGCGGTGGAGCTTCTAGTGAAAAGGAAGAAGGTAGCTTACATAAGGTGGAGGAAGCTAGGGTCAAGTTCAGCTAGAGAGGATTACATGCAGGCAAGGAAGGAGCTCAAAAATGGTCTGAGGAGAGCCAGGAGGGGGCACGAGAAAGGCTTGGCAGAAGGAATCCGGGAAAACACAAAGGCATTTTACACTTACGTGAGGAATAAGAGAATGGTCAAAGAAAGAGTAGGGCCGATCAGGGATAGCATAGGGAACTTGTGTGTGGAGCCTGAGGAGGTCGGGGAAGCCCTAAATGAGTTTTTTGCTTCTGTCTTTACGAAAGAAACGACCTGTGTAGTGAATGAAACCTTTGAAGAGCAGGTGTGCATGCTGGAATGGATAGAGATAGAGGAAGCTGATGTACTGAAAATTTTGTCAAACATTAAGATTGACAAGTCGCCAGGCCCGGATCAGATTTGTCCTCGGCTGCTTTGGGAAGCGAGAAATGCAATTGCTTCGCCACTTGCGAAGATCTTTGCATCCTCGCTCTCCACTGGAGTCGTACCTGAGGACTGGAGAGAGGCAAATGTAATTCCTCTCTTCAAGAAAGGAAATAGGGAAATCCCCGGCAATTATAGACCGGTAAGTCTCTCGTCTGTCGTCTGCAAGGTGTTAGAAAGGATTCTGAGGGATAAGATTTATGACCATCTGGAAGAGCATGGCTTGATCAAATACAGTCAACACGGCTTTGTGAGGGGTAGGTCATGCCTTACAAACCTTATCGAGTTTTTTGAGGATGTGACTAGTAAGGTTGATGAGGGTCAAGCTGTGGATGTGGTGTATATGGACTTCAGTAAGGCATTTGATAAGGTTCCCCATGGAAGGCTCATTCAGAAGGTCAGGAGGAATGGGATACAGGGGAACTTAGCTGCTTGGATACAGAATTGGCTGGCCAACAGAAGACAGCGAGTGGTAGTAGAAGGAAAATATTCTGCCTGGAAGTCAGTGGTGAGTGGGGTTCCACAGGGCTCTGTCCTTGGGCCTCTACTGTTTGTAATTTTTATTAATGACTTGGACGAGGGAATTGAAGGATGGGTCAGCAAGTTTGCAGACGACACAAAGGTCGGAGGTGTCGTTGACAGTGTAGAGGGCTGTTGTAGGCTGCAGCGGGACATTGACAGGATGCAGAGATGGGCTGAGAGGTGGCAGATGGAGTTCAACCTGGATAAATGCGAGGTGATGCATTTTGGAAGGTCGAATTTGAAAACTGAGTACAGGATTAAGGATAGGATTCTTGGCAGCGTGGAGGAACAGAGGGATCTTGGTGTGCAGATACATAGATCCCTTAAAATGGCCACCCAAGTGGACAGGGTTGTTAAGAAAGCATATGGTGTTTTGGCTTTCATTAACAGGGGGATTGAGTTTAAGAGTCGTGAGATCTTGTTGCAGCTCTATAAAACTTTGGTTAGACCGCACTTGGAATACTGCGTCCAGTTCTGGGCGCCCTATTATAGGAAAGATGTGGATGCTTTGGAGAGGGTTCAGAGGAGGTTTACCAGGATGCTGCCTGGACTGGAGGGCTTATCTTATGAAGAGAGGTTGACTGAGCTCGGTCTCTTTTCATTGGAGAAAAGGAGGAGGAGAGGTGACCTAATTGAGGTATACAAGATAATGAGAGGCATAGATAGAGTCGATAGCCAGAGACTATTTCCCAGGGCAGAAATGGCTAGCACGAGGGGTCATAGTTTTAAGCTGGTTGGTGGAAAGTATAGAGGGGATGTCAGAGGCAGGTTCTTTACGCAGAGAGTTGTGAGAGCATGGAATGCGTTGCCAGCAGCAGTTGTGGAAGCAAGGTCATTGGGGTCATTTAAGAGACTGCTGGACATGCATATGGTCACAGAAATTTGAGGGTGCATCCATGAGGATCAATGGTCGGCACAACATTGTGGGCTGAAGGGCCTGTTCTGTGCTGTACTGTTCTATGTTCTATGTTCTATGTTCTATGTTCTATATTTCCAAGTTGAGATGGTGAGTGGCTTAGACACAGGGTCTTGTTGGTGGTGCTGTTCTCATATATCTGTTACACTTGCCCTTGCAGCTGAAATTTGTCATAGGTTTGGAAAGTCCGATCTCAGGATCTTTTGCAGATTTCTCAGTGCATCTCATAGATGGTACACACTGCTGCTAATGAGCACTGGAGGGAGTAGGCTGCTTTTTACTGGATGGTGTTGAACTTATTGAGTGCTTTTGTATCTGCACCCATCTAGGCAAGTGGGGATTATTCCATCATTCTTCTGACTTGTTCCATGTAGCTGGTAGACAGGCTTGGGGAATCAGGAGGTGAGTTACTTGATGCAGTAATCCGAGCTTTGGGCCTGCTCCTGTAGCCACTGCATTTAAATAGGAAGTCCAGTTGAATTTCTGTTCACTGGTAAAACCCGGGATTTTGATAGCGGACAATTCAGTGATGGTTACACCATTGAATGTCAAGGGACAATTTATAGATTTTCTCCTACTGGAGATGGTCATTACCTGGTATTTGTGTAGTATAATTGCGACTTGCCACTTAGCAGCCCAAGCCGAGATATCGTTCTGGCCTTGTTGCATTTGGACATGGACAGGTTCAGTATCTGAGCAGTGGTGAATGATGCTGAATATTCTGCTATCACTGGTGAACATCCCCACTTCTGATCTTATGATGGAGACAAGGTCATTGATAAAGCAGCTGAAGATGGTTAGGCTTAGGACTGTACCTTCAGGACCTCCTGCAGCTGACCTCCAACAACCAAAATGCCTCCCATTAGGAGAGGCGATGACCTAATGGTATTATGACTAGACTATTAATCCAAGCACTCAGGTAATGTTCTGAGGACCTGGTTCAAATTCCACGATGGCACATAATTCCAGATTTTCATTGAATTCAAATTCCATTAAGAGTCTAATGATGATCGTAAATCCATTGCCAATTGTTGGAAAAACCCATCTGATTCACTTATGTTCTTTAGGGAAGGAAACTGGGCTAGGCCTGGTGTGGCCTACATGGAACTCCAGATATCAGTTAGGCAATTTGGGATGGGCAATAAAAGCTGGTCTAACCAGCAATGCCCTCTTTCCCATGAAAGAATGAAAAAGCATCGTCCTCTGTGCAGATATTATTCGAACCAGTGGTGAGTTTCTGCTGGATTCCCATCAGCTGCAGTTTTGGTAGCGCTCCTTGATGCCACACTCGGTCAAATGTAGCCATCCTTAGCTCACCTCCGGAATTCAACTCTTTTGACCATGTTTGAACAACAGCTGTAATGAAGTCAGGAACTGATGAGGTAGCAGAATTGAGGATTTTGTCTCGGGATCTGAGGGATGTGGCAAATCGAGATTTCCAGAAAGAATTTGACCAGTTGCTGCACAAAAAAGTGAACCAGAAGGTTAGATCCAAGGGGATTAAGGGTAGAATATTGGTTTGAATAAAGGCCTGGCTAACTGACAGATAGCTGAGGGTCAGGATAAATGAGTCTTTGTCCGGATGGTGAATTGTCACGAGTGGGGTGCTGCGGGGTTCAGTTCTCTGACCTCAACTATTTGTCTCTGCTTACATATCATTTGTATATGTTACAAAGTGTAATGTAACAGAATGCATGGATGATTTTGAAAGAGGTGGGAAAACAGCCTGTGATGTGAAATAGAACATACACAGCTGAATATTGATAGGCGAGGAGAATGGACCAGAATCTGGCAGGTGGTTAATGTGGATTAGCATGAGGCTTGCCTATTTTGTCCAGGAAAAAAAGGGCAAATTATTATTTAAATGGAGGGAAGATTCAAAGTGTGTCAGTGCAAAGTTGTCTGGCTGTCTTTGTGCATGAATAGCTGAAAGTTGGTATGCGGGTTAGGCATAGCACAAGGAAGACAGATGGAACTCTGGCATTTATCACAAAAGGACTGGATCATTAAAGTAACAAAGTGTTTTTCCGAACACATTGGGTGTTGGTGAGACCAGAGTCTTGTGTCCAGTTTTGATCCCCTCACTGAGGATGAATGCGTTTGCACTGGAGGCAGTTCGGAGGAGGTTGAACTGATTGATTCCAGGGATGAAAGGGCTGTCATATGAGAAGTGGCTGAGTAGCTTGGGCTTGTACTTGCTGGTGTTGGAAAGAATGAGCGGGGTGGTTCTGATTGAGGTATATAAAATAGTAAAGGGGATTGAAAAGATTGGCATTGAGCAAATGTTCTGCATTGTGGGACATTCTTAAACAAGAAGCTGTAGCTATCGAGTGAGGCATGGCATGTACAAAATAGAGACGAGGAGTGGGTTGTGAATCTATGGAATTCATTGCCCCTGAATGCAATGGAGGCAGCACCAATCGACCGATTCAAGAAAGAAATAAATATATTTCTGATGAAAAATAGGGAGAAAGGGCCATGGGGAGCAGGCAGGAGAGTGGAGTTGAGATCAGGAAAAGATCAGCAACCACGACTAACAAGATAAGTCAAGGACAGGATGAAAGCAAAAGAAAAAGCATAAAATGTGTTGCGGTTAGTGGGAAGCCAGTGAATTGGGAAGCCTTTCGAAAACTAGCAGCGGACAGGTAAAAAGGTAATAAGGGGGAAGATGATGAAATATGAGGGCAATATTAATGAGGGTAATATTAAAAAAAATTGCAGGAGTTTCTTTCAGCTATAAAAGGTAAGAGAGAGGCAAGAGTACAAATAAAGAGAATAAAGAAAACTACAGCGCAGGAACAGGCCCTTCGGCCCTCCGAGCCTATGCCGATCGAGATCCTCTGTCTAACCTGCCATCTATTTCCTAAGGGTCTGTGTCCATTTGCTCCCCGCCCATCCATGTACCTGTCCATAAGACCATAAGACATAGGAGTGGAAGTAAGGCCATTCGACCCATCAAGCCCACTCCGCCATTTAAATCATGGCTGATGGGCATTTCAACACCACCTCCCCGCACTCTCCCCGTAGCCGTTGATTCCTTACGAGATCAAGAATTTGTCGATCTCTGCCTTGAAGGCATCCAACGTCCCGGCCTCCATGCACTCTGTGGCAATGAATTCCACAAGCCCACCACTCTCTGGCTGAAGAAATGTCGTCTCATTTCAGTTTTAAATTTACCCCTCTAATTTTAAGGCTGTGCCCACGTGTCCTAGTCTCGCCGCCTAACGGATTCCTAGCGTCCACCCCTTCTAAACCATAGATTATCTTGTAAGTTTCTAAATCTCCCCTCAACCTTCTAAACTCTAACGAGGACAATCCCAGGATCCTTCGCCGTTCATCATACGTTAAACCTACCATTCCAGGGATCATCCGTGTGAATCTTCGCTGGACACGAACCAGGGCTAGTCTGTCCTTCCTGAGGTGTGGGGCTCAAAATTGGATACAGTATTCTAAATGGGGTCTAACTAGAGCCTTACAAAGCCTCAGAAGCACATCGCTGCTTTTATATTCCAACTGTCTTGAGATAAACGACAACATTACATTTGCTTTCTTAATTATGGACTCGACCTTCAAGTTAACTTGTACAGAATCCTGGACCACACTCCCAGATCCCTTTGCACTTCTGATTTGCGAATTTTCTCACCGTTTAGAAAATAGTCCCTGCCTGTATTCTTTTTTCCAAAGTGCAAAACCTCACATTTACTCACATTCAATTTCATCAGCCATTTCCTGGACCACTCTTCCAAACTGTCTAAATCTTTCTGCAGCTTCCCCACCTCCTCAGCACGGCCTGTCTGTCCACCTATGTTCGTATCATCGGAAAACTTCGCCAGAATGCCCCCAGTCCCTTCATCCAGATCATTAATGAAAATGGTGAACAGCTGTAGCCCCAACACTGAACCCTGCGGGACACCGCTCGTCACTGGTTGCCATTCCGAAAAAGAGCCTTTTAACCCAACTCTCTGCCTTCTGTCAGACAGCCAATCCTCAATCCAAGCCAGTAGCTCACGTCAAACACCATGGGCCATCACCTCGTTCAGCAGCCTCCCGTGAGGCACTGTATCAAAGGCCTTTTGGAAGTCTAGATCGATCACATCTACTGGGTTTCCCTGGTCTAACATACTTGTTACCTCTTCAAACAATTCTAATAGGCACGACCTCCTCTGACTAAATCCATGCTGACTTGTTTTAATCTGACCCTGCACTTCCGGGAATTTAGAAATGTCATCCTTGACAATGGATTCTAGAATTTTACCAACTACCAAGGTTAGGCTAATCGGCCTATAATTTTCCATCTTTTGCCTTGATCCTTTCTTAAACAAGGGGGTTACAACAGCAATTTTCCAATCATTTGGGACTTTCCCTGACTCCAGTGAATTTTGAAAGATCACGACCAAAGCCTCCGCTATTTCCTCAGCCACCTCCCACAGAACTCTAGGATGTAGCCCATCGGGGCCAGGAGATTTATCAAATTTTAGACCCTTTAGCTTTTCTAGCACTTTCTCTTTTGTAATGCCTACCGTATTCAACTCTGCCCTCTGGCTCTCCCTAATTGTTGACATACTACTCATGTATTCCACTGTGAAGACTGACGCAAAGTACTTATTAAGTTGTTCAGCTATTTCCTTATCTCCCGTCACAGGCCTTCCTGAATCAATTTGGAGCGGCCCAATATCTACCTTTGCCTCTCGTTTGTTTCTTATGTATTGAAAGAAGCTTTGACTATCATTTCTAATATTACGAGCTAGCCTACCTTCATATATGATCTTCTCCTTCCTTGTTGCTCTCTTTGTTATCCTCTGTCTGTTTTTGTAGCCTCCCCAATCTTCTGATTTTCCAGTGCTCTTGGCCACTTTATAGGCTGTCTCTTTTTCTTTGATATATTTCCTGACTTCCTTTGTCAGCCATGGCTGTCTAATCCCACCCCAGATAATCTTTGTTTTCTTTGGGATGAACCTCTGCCCTGTGTCCTCAATTACACCTATAAACTCCTGCCATTGTTGGTCTACTGTCTTCCCCGCTCGGCTCTGCTTCCAGTCGATTTTCATCAATTCCTCTCTCATGCCCCTGTAATTACCTTTATTTAACTGTAATACCATTCCATCCGATTTTGCCTTCTCTCTTTCAAACTGCAGACCGAACTCTACTGTATTATGATCGCTGCCTCCTACGTGTTCCCTTACTTTAAGGTCTTTTATATAGTCTGGTTCATTACATAGCACAAAGCCCAGAATAGCCTGTTCCCTTGTGGGGTCCATCACAAGCTGTTCCAAAAAGCCATACTGCAAACATTCCATGAATTCTCTTTCTTTGGATCCACCAGCAACATTATTCACCCAATCCACCTGCATGTTGAAGTCCCCCATGATCACCGTGACCTTGCCTTTCTGACATGCCCTATTTATTTCTCGGTGCATCTTGCGCCCCTGGTCCTGACCACTGTTAGGAGGTCTGTACAAAACTCCCATTACAGTTTTTTTTGCCCTTGTGTTTCCTCAATTCCACCCACACAGACTCCACATCTTCTGACCCTGTGTCGTTTAGTGCCGTAGATCTAATTCCATTCTTAATTAACAAGGCAACCCCACCCCCTCTGCCCACCTCCCTGTCTTTTTGATGTGTTGTGAATCCTTGGATATTTAACTGCCAGCCCTGAGCTCCCTGCAACCATGTCTCTGTGATGCCTACCACATCATAATCATTCAAGAGGATTTGTGCTGTTAATTCATCTACTTTGTTGCGAATGCTAAGAGCATTTAGATGAAGTGTCTTAATGCTAGCTTTCTTATCATTATGAGAGAGGTTGGAAATCCCAAGATGTCTTAAGTTATCCTTCCTTTTTGCTGTATTCCTAGTCTGCCTCGAGCTTAAATCCACCTGTACTCATGCTATCCTGTTGGTTATCTTTCCATTTAACTCCATACTCCCTGTCTCTTTCACTTTCCCTTCCCCCCCCCGACTCACGAGTTTAAAGCCCTACTGACCACCCTATTTATCTTTTTCGCTAGAACACTGGTTCCAGATCGGTTCAGGTGGAGACCGTCCCAACGGTACAGATCCCCCCGGTTCCAAAACTGATGCCAATGCCCCATGAAATGAAATCCCTCTTTCCCACACCAATCCCTTACCAATGTGTTGACTTCCCTAACTTTCTTTTCCCTACTCCAATTGGCACGTGGCTTGGGCAGTAATCCGGAGATTATGACCCTTGAGGACCTGTACTTCAATTTCTTTCCTCGTGTTTCATAATCCCTGAACTGGTCCTCTACCCTAGCTTTGCCCATGTCGTTAGTCCCAACGTGGACCACAACAACTGGATCCTCCCCCTCCCGCTCTAATATCCTTTCAACCCGGTTGGAGATGTCCCGCACCCTGGCACCGGGCAGGCAACACACCATGCGGGTCTCCCGATGTGGCTTGCACAGGATACTATCTGTCCCTCTAATTATAGAATCCCCTATAACACCTACCTGTCTTTTTGCTCCCCCCCCCTTGAATGACCTTGTGCCCCACGGTGCCATGGTCAGCTGGCTCATCCTGTCCACAGTCCATTCCCTCAACCGTACAGGGAGCAAGAATCTCATACCTGTTGCAGGTGTCTGTCCGGATAGATCTGAAAAGATACTGACGTGTCTGCGTCTACCACCTCCGCTGGCACCGCGTTCCAGGCACCCACCACCCTCTGTGTAGAGAACTTTCCACACATATCTCCCATAAACGTTCGTCCTCTCACTCTGAACTCATGACCCCTGGTAATTGAGTCCCCCACTCTGGGGGGGAAAAAGCTTCTTGCTATCCACCCTGTCTATACCCTCATGATTTTGTAGACCTCAATCAGGTCCCCCCTAATCACCATCTTTCTCATGAAAATAATCCTAATCTACTCAACCTCTCTTCATAGCTAGCATCCTCCATACCAGGCAACATCCTGGTGAACCTCCACTGCACCCTGTCCAAAGCGTCCACGTCCTTTTGGTAATGTACACAGTACTCTAAATGTGGCTGAACCAAAGTCTCATACAACTGTACATGACCTGCCAACTCTTGTCCTCAATACCCCGTCCGATGAAGGAAAGCATGCCGTATGCCTTCTTGACCACCCTATTGACCTGGCTTGCCACCTTCAGGGAACAATGGACCTGAACACCCAGATCTCTCTGTTCATCAATTTTCCCTAGGACTTTACCATTTACTGCATAGTTCACCCTTGAATTAGATCTTCCAAAATGCATCACCTCGCATTTGCCCGGATTGAACTCCATCTGACATTTATCTGCCACACTCTCGAGTCTATTTATATTCTGCTGTAATCTCTGACAGTCCCCCTCACTTTCTGCTGCTCCACCAATCTTAGTGTCATCTGCAAACTTGCTGATCAGATGACCAACACCTTCCTCCAAATCATTTACGCATATCACAAACAACAGTGGTCCCAGCACAGAACCTTGTGGAACACCACTGGTCACAGGTGTCCAATTTGAGAAAATCCTTTCTACCACTACTCTCTGTCTCCTGTTGCCTAGCCCTTTTTTTTTGTGTCCGTCGAGCGAGCGCACCCTTGATCCCATGCGACTTGACTTTCTCCATCAGCCTGCCATGGGGAACCTTATCAAACGCCTTACTGAAGTCCATGTAAATAACGTCTACAGCCTTTCCCTTTCAATCAACTTTGTCATGTCGTCAAAGAATTCTATAAAGTTGGTAAGACATGACCTTCCCTGCACAAAACCATGTTGCCTATCACTGATAAGCTGATGTGCTTCCAAATGGGAATAGATCCTATCCCTCAGTACCTTCTCCAGTAGCTTCCCAACCACTGACGTCAGTCTCACCGGTCGATAATTACCTGGATTATCCTTGCTACCCTTCTTGAACAAGGCGACAACATTAGCAAGTCTCCAGTCCTCCGGGACCTCACCCGTGTCTAAGGATGCTGCAAAGATATCTGTTAAGGCCCCGGCTACTTCCTGTCTCGCTTCTCTCAATAACCTGGGATAGATCCCCACCTTAATGCCTTTTAGGAGACCCAACACTTCCTCCTTCCTTGTGTCAACTTGACCTAGAGTAAGCAAATGTCTATCCCTCACATCACCATCTGTCATGTCCCTCCCCTTCATCAATACCGATGCAAAGTATTCGTTAAGAATGTCACCCATTTTCTCTGACTCAGTGCATAACTTTCCTTCTTTGTCCTTAAGTGGGCCAATCCTTTCTCTAGTTACCCTCTTGCTCTTTATATATGAATAAAAGGCTTTGGGATTTTCCTTAACCATGCTTGCCAGTAATATCTCATGTCTTCTCTTCGCCCTCTTAATCCCTTGTTTCAGATGCGCTCGAAATTCCCCGTGTTCTTCCAAAGCTTCATCTCTCTTAAGTCGCCTCTAATCTATGCTTCCTTTTTCCTCTTGGCTAGTCTCACAATTTCACCTGTCATCCATGGTTCCTGAATCTTGCCTTTTCTGTTCCTCATTTTCACAGGAACATGTCTCTCCTGCATACTAATCAACCGCTCTTTAAAAGCCTCCCACATATCAAATGTGGATTTACCTTCAAACATTTTCTCCCGATCTAAATTCCACAGATGCTACTGAACCTTGGTATAGTTGGCCTTCCCCCAGTTTAGAACTCTTCCTTTAGGACCACTCCCATCCTTGTCCATGAGTATTGTAAAACTTAGGGAATTGTGGTCGCTATTTCCAAAGTCGTCCCCTGCTGTAATTTCAACCACCAGGCAGGTTCATTCCCCAACACCAGGTCCAGTATGGCCCCTTGCCGAGTTGGACTACGCACACACTGCTCTAGAAAACCCTCCTGGACACACCTTACAAATTCTGCTCCATCTTGCCCCCTAGTTCTGAGTGAATCCCAGTCAATGTTGGGATAATTAAAATCTCCCATCACCACCACCCTGTTTCTCCAACACCTTTCCATTATCTGTTTACATATTTGTACCTCTATCTCACGCTCGCTGTAGGGAGGCCTGTAGTACAGCCCCAACATTGTTACTGCATCCTTCCTATTTCTGAGTTCTACCCATATTGCCTCAATGCTTGAGCCCTCCATGGGGCCCTCGTTCAGTACAGCTGTGATATGGTCTTCGACCAGTATTGCAACTAACATTAAATAGTAGACAGTAGATCACTGGAAAAGGAGGCTGAAGAATCAGTATGAGGAATGAAGAAATGGAAGAGGAACTGAACAGGTACTTTGTATCAGACTTCATGGTGGAAAACACCAATCGCATACTAGAACTTTGAGAGTTAGGGGCAGTGGTGAATATAATAGCCGTAACTAAGGAAAAGGTGCTGGGGAAGCAGAAAAGTCTGAAGGTGGACCAATCACCCCTGGACCAGATGGACTGTACTGTAGACTTCTGAAGGAGATAGCTGAAGAAATTGTTGAGGCATTAGTGGTGATCTTTCAGGAATCAGTGGTGATAGGGAGGATCTTGGGGGTTTGGAAAATGGCTAAAGCAACACCCCTGCTTAAGAAAAGAGAGAGACAGAAGAAGGGAAATTATAGGTCAGTTAGCCTGACCTCAATCATTGGTAAGATTTTAGAGTCCGTTCTTAAGGTTGAGATTGCAGAGACCTTGGAAGTAAATGACAAAATCGGGCTGATTCAGCATAGCTTCATCGAGGGGAAGTTATACCTGACAAATCTGTTAGAATTCTTTGAGTAGAAAGTGGGCAAGTTAGACAAAAGGGAGCCAGTGAATGGGATTTGTTTGGATTTCCAGAATGCTGTTGAGAAGGTATCAAATAAGATGAGAGCCCATAGTGTTTGGGCAAGTTACTGCCATTGGCATTGAGCATTGGCTGACTGGCAGAAGGCAGAGAGTGTAGATAAAGGGGTCTTTTTCGGGATGGCAGCTAGTGACGAGTAGAGTCCCACAGGGATCAATGTTGGTACCACAACAGTTCGTGTAATACATTGATGATATGGATGAAGCAACTGAGACATTTTTGCTGAGTTTACAGTTGGCACAGTGACAGATGGAGGGAGAGATAGCAGTGAGGAAGTTGCAGAAGGACTTGCATAGACTCTGAGAGTGGGCAAAGAAGTGGCAGACAGAATACTGTGTGGGACACTGTGAGGTTATGTGCTTTGGTAGGAAAAATGGAGGCATAGATTATTTTCTAAATGAGAAAGGGCATTTGAAGTCTGAAGCACAACTGTCCCTCGTTGCCTTTGAGAAGGTACTAGTGAGTTTCCTTCTTGAACTGCTACAAGTACATTTGCTCGAGATAGATACAATGCCACTAGGGTCAATCTGCACAAAACAACCCTTTTTTTACCCCTGGAATTAACATTATGAACGTTCTGAAAACCGCTGTTGTAAGCATATCTTAATAGGCTTAATAGACCAATACTGTAAGCTTGTTCAAAGTCCTCTTCAGGTTAACATGCAGGTTCAGTTGACAGTTAGGAATGTAAATGCAATGTTAGCATTCATTTCAAGAGGGCTAGAATACAAGTGCAGGAATGTACTGCTGAGGCTGTATATGGCTCTGGTCAGACCCTATTTGGAACATTGTGACCAATGTTTGGCTCCATATCGAAACAAGGAGTCTGCCAGTTCTTTGCCCACTCACCTAGCCTGTCCAAGTCCTTCTGCAGCTTCCCCACTTCCTCACTACTATTTGTCCCTCCATCTGCTGACATTGGAGGGAGTCCAGAGGAAGTTGGCAAGAATCATTCTGAGTATGACGAGCTTGTCTTACGAGGAGTAGTTCAGGACTCTGGGTCTGTACTCGGTGGAGTTTAGAAGGATGAGGGGAGAATGTGGAGAGGCCTGGAGAGACATGGATGTGGGGAAGATGTTTCCATGAGTAGGAGAGACTTAAATCTTCGGGCACACCCTCAGAGTCGAATGGATAACCCTTTAGAACTGAGATGAGGAATTTCTTCAGCCGGTGGATGGTGAATCTGTGGAATTCATTGTTGCGGAAGGCTGTGAAGGCCAAGTCATTGAGTCTGTTGAAGATATGAGTTGGATAGGCTCTTGGTTAGTAAGGGGATCAAGAGTTAGGGGGAGAAAGCGGGAGATTGGATGGTGGAGCAGAGAGTCAGTTGTAACTGCTAAAATATTGAGGCTGGGATTTCAGCAAAGGTAATGTTGAGGGGGGACGGTTGGATGCTCACTTGTCGGAGCTGGTCATTATCTGTCACTTATATGGACGTTTTTTTTGAAAACTCTGTTGTGGATGTGGGCATCACTGGCTCGGCCAGCATTTATTATCTGTCCCTAGTTGCCCTTAGGAAGGTAGTGGTGAGCTGCCTTCTTGAACTGCTACAAGTACATTTGCTTTCGGTAGATACAATACGATTAGGGAGGGGATTTCTGAGAACGCTGTTGTAAGCATATCCTAGCTTAATAGACCAAAACTGTACGCTGTGCACCTTGAGTGGCGTCACCAGTCTTGTGTGGAAAGATTTTCACTCCTCCCCTCCTTGAAATAAAGATTTGCACCTCACGTGCCTTCTAAAATACATGCTGTGCATAGAAGCTAAATTTTTGTGCTTCATGTACATGCCTCTTGCTGCGTTCTGCTGGGATCTTTTAAGAATCTAGAAAAGATTACAGCCAATACATCCATTTGGGCAGCACGGTGACTCAGTGGTTAGCTCTGCAGCCTCACGGCGCCAGGGGCTCGGGTTCGACTCCAGCCTCGGGTAACTGTCTGTGCGGAGTTTGCACATACTCCCTGTGTCTGCATGGGTTTCCTCCATGTGCACCAATTTCCTCCCACAGTCCAAAGATGTGCAGGCTAGGTGGATCGGCCATGCTAAATCGCCGGTAGTGTTCAGGGGTGTGTGTGGGTTATAGGGGTGGGATGGGATGCTGCAAGGGGCGAAGTGGACTTGTTGGTCCGACGGACCTGTTTCCACACTGTAGGGAACCGAATCTAATCTAATGTCTGCAGTCAACTCTTATAATCCTCCATGTTATCATCTAATTTAGTCTGAAGGGATGCCTGACAACTAATGAAGTGAGGGAACAGGCTTTATGTCTGTATTAATTGAGGATGAATTGATTGTGAGTTGGCTGTATAAATATGGGAGCTAGTAATTAGGGGTTGACGTTTATGGAGTATTTTTAAAAGAAATAAAGCTCTGATGGTACGATGTTGGGTTGGACTCTTTGCGTACCTGGAATCCAATTCTTCAGGTCCAGGGAACCTATTAACTTAGTCTTCTCAGTTTTCCTCAATGTTTTCTTGAGGATTTCCTTCTCCCTTTCGCTCCCTACTTTTCGCCCATTGATTTTTTTTTGTATGTTTTCTACTGTGAAATCAGATAGAAAATATTGGTTCAAAGCTTGTGCCATTACCTTCATTTCCCATCATCAATTCCCCAGTCTCACCCTCTCATGAGCCATTATTCACTGTATTTACTCTTTTCCTTTTTATAGATTTGTGGAAGCTTTTACTGTATTTATATTAATGTCTCCCTCATTATTATTTTGGTCATCTTTTGTTCACATCTGAAATAGTTTCAGTTCCACAATTTTCGAATCTTTCTTTCAATTTATACTATCTTTAACTTTCTTAGATAGCAACAGATGGCACCATGGTGCATTCTAGCTGTACATCCTTTCATTCTAAATTGACAATATTTTTGTTCAGAGTTATGAAATATCCCCTGAAACATCTGCCATTGCTTCTCTATGGTCTTACCTTTTAAACTATTTTCCCAGTTCAACTCTGCCTTTATACTCCTGAGTTATCTTCAATGAAAGTTAAAGATATTAAACAGTTTCAGACCAAATTCTCATCCTCGTCCTTGATGTAAAATTCTACCACATCCTGATCATTCTTATCCAGAGAATCCTGTACTATGTTATGGTTGATGAGTTGTATCTCAAAACATACTACCAGGTCTAAAATATCTTAATCCCTGCTTGGTTCCAGTGGTACAGTTTTAAGACTCCAAATGCACTCTATGAATATATCCTGAGGGGTAGATAACTGCTCTTAACATCAAGGTGCCGTTCAACCAAATATGACATCAAGGAGCCGTCGCAAAGCTGCAGTCAGTAAGAATCAGGTGAAAAACCCTCTGCCGGCTGGAACCTTACCATAAAGGAAGTGGTTGTGGTTGTTGGAAGTCAGTTGCCCCAACTCCAAAGCATCACTGCGGGGGTTACGTAAACTTGTGCCCTGAGCTCAACCATCTTCAACTGTTTCATCAAATGCCAAATGCCATCCCTCCGTCAGAATGCCATACGTGGGGATGTTCTCAGTTGATTGTGTCATGTTCAGCACCACTCATAGCTCCTCAGATGCTGAAGTAGTCCATGTCCACGGAACATAAGTGATGAGAAGCAAGTGGTAGTTGTGCTGTGCAACTTACGGGCAATGAACGTCACCATTAAGGAGAATCTAACCATTGCCCCATGACTTACACTCCTTTACTGCCAATATGCTGAGGCTTATCAGGTTTCCAGAAACTGAATTGGACCAAACTTGTAATTATTGTGACGACAAGAGCAGGTCAGAGGTTAAGAATTCTGCAGTGAATAATGAGCCCCCTACCTACACAAAGCCTGTCCACCATCTATAAAGCCCAAGTCAGGAATGTAATCTCCACTGGTCAGGACTGGTGCAGCTCCATCAACACTCAGGAAGCTTGAATCATATGGACAAAGCAGCCTGTTGGATTGGTACCCCACCCACCACCTTCAACATCTGTTCTATCATCAGTAATGTATAATTAGTGCCCCATGCAAGTTTCCCTCCAAGCCACACACCATCTTGACTCGGAACTATATCGCTGTTCATTAATAGTCATTGAGTGAAGATTCTGGAGCTTCTTTCTGAACAGCACTGCTCTAAGGACTGCAGTTATTCAAGAAGGCAGCTCACCACCACCTTCTCCAGGGTAATTGGGCTTAGCCAGCAACATCCACATCCCGTGAATAAAAAAGAATCTTCCAGGCTATCTGTGCCAATTGGACTCACAGTTTATGGTAACATCTTTCTTACAAGATCCCATTACTTCTTGGTCTATCGACTGTATGCTATCCTGGACTGTATCTTCTGTCAGGGGATCTATGAATCTGAAACTGTCACAGCTGTGACTTCTTTCCTTTGCTGTTCCTTATCTCTACCCAAACTGATTGTCTATTTTGCCTGGGAGCCAGTTGGCTGGTTTGTAATTCAGAGTGATACCAACAGCCTGGGATCCGACACTGTCTGAAGTTACAATCAAGGAATCTTCTTCTCAACCTCTCTCCTCATCTGAGGTGTGGTAACCTTCAATTTAAACCACCTCCAGTTATCTCTCTCGACTGTGAGAGCAGACCTGTGGTCCCATCTGGGACTATAGTGACTTTGAATCTCCAAACCAAGATAATTTCTCACCAATGTATTGATCTCATCTTTGACACAAGACAAAAAAACAAACAAATTAAACCCAATGAGATGAATTTTGGATCACTGGATTACATAGCATAATTGGACAACAAAATGCACTATTGTTAAAATAATTAGGAATTCAACCAGAAAGGCCACTAATGTGAATCCTGGATCTGTGTATCATTTGAAATTATTTAATTGGATAGTTTCAGTATTTGGCCACAAGATGGAGAAATCTGCTGAGGTGATGTACCCAGAAGATAGAAAGATGATAGAAATGTTTGGAGAGATATGGGCCAAGCACAGGCAGGTGGAACTAGTTCAGTTTGGGATTGTGATCAGCACAGGCTGGTTGGACCAAAGGATCTGTTTTCATGCTGTATGACTCTATGAAACTCAAGCTTAATTGTCCGAAACTCACATTCAGACATATCTAACCTTGATCATAATCTTACAGAAAGATAGCCGACTTTATCCCTCAGAGTTGCAGACTCTTCAATTTTACATCCTCAAAGACATTTAGCAGGAATAGCATGGATTATAGAGTGAGTTGAGTAGATTGGTTCATTATTAATTCTTAACTAAATTTGATTTATTTTACATTTTTAGACAACATCAGGTGAAGATGTGCGTGATTTCACCAAGGTGCTGAAAAATAACTTCAGATCAAAGAAATACTTTGCCAAACATCCTCGCTTGGGTGATTTACCACTACAAACAGTCCTAGAAGGTGAGAACCTTGAGATGTAAGTTTATTGATGTGAGATTTACTAATGTATCAATGCCCATTTGGAGGTTGACAAATATTGCAGCATTATTCGTTCTGCAGCTTAGCAGGAGAGTGAGGTTGTCCATTTGCGCCGATATCAGAAGTACACAATACAAGAACAAGAGGGGCTTAACTGATATCATCGGCCCTCTCGCCTTGAAAGCAGTGTAGTTACTCAGAGTGCATCTGCTGTGGACTTGTTGATACTGTCACTAACGTGCAACCTTCCTTGATATCTTTCTCTGTCCTCCAGTTCTGTCTTTAAAAACTACAATCAATTACCCTCTCCTCAAAAGGAAAGAACCTTTGGCTGAACAGAGAACAAAGAACAGTACAGGCCCTTCGGCCCACGATGTTATGCCGACCTATTATCCCACTCAGATCAAACTACCCTGCATACCCTTCATTTTACTATCCTTCATGTGCCGATCCAAGAGCCGTTTAAAAGTCTTGAAATGTATCTGACTCCGTTACCACTGCCAGCAGCGCATTCCACACACCCGCCACTCTCTGTGTAAAGAACCTACCTCTGACATCTCCCCTATTCCTTCCTCCAGTCACCTTAAAATTTCTCCCCCTCGTAATAGTCATTTCTGCCCTGGGAAAAAAAATCTGACTATCCACTCCAGCTATGCCTCTCATCATCTTGTATACCTCTATCAAGTCACCTCTCATTCTTCTTTGCTCCAATGGAAAAAGTCCTCGCCCCCTCAATGTTTCATCATAAGACGTGCCGTCCATTCCATGCAGCATCCTGCTAAATCTCCTCTGCACCCTCTCTAAAGCTTCCACATCCTTCCTATAATGAAGCAACCAGAATTGAACTCAATATTCCAAGCGCTGCTCCATCCCCACAAACTAATGCTCGATTCCAAATCCCTTTTCTCTTGATGCTTTAAATTCAATGCTGTCTTTCGTGTAATTTCATATTTGAATTCACTGGTCCTGAGCCGCTCGCGGCGATGTGCCCCCGCGGTCCTGCTACAGTGCTTTGAGATGGAAACAAACATGACTGATGAAGGTCCACCAGTTGATGTAGTACGTTTAGATTTCAAAAAAGCATTTGATAAATTACAACTCATAAGGTGACTCAAAAGAAAGCAGCCCATGGGTTCAAGGGTAGTATATTAGGATGGACAGAGGACTGCATCGCAAACAGAAGTAGAGAAGGGGCAGCAGGATGGTAACTTATAACTGGTGTCCGGCCACAGGGTCCCTGCTGCGGAGGCCGTACACCTAATGTTCCCTGGGTTGATTTCGGAAATGGAGGAGGGGATTGCCATGCTTAGGAATGTTGGGCGGATGGGATTTATAAGATTGAAAGAAATCTTATTTTTTCAGCATTTAAGATTCTTAAGAGGCTTGATAGTGTATATCCATAGAGAATGCTCCCATTTGTGAAATATTTTATGACCAGAGGCCACATTTTCATATTAGTTGCCTGTTAATTCAGGGGAAGAATTACTTCTTTCAGGTGGTAGCAATCTATTCAACACTTTAGCAGAGAAGGTTTTCGAGGTAATGCCATCAATTATATGCTAGGCTGAGATGGCCCGTTTAATTTTCAAATCAAGAAACAACAATAATGAGGAAAGGGTAGTCTTCACAGTGGAAGATACTTCAAGGATCCCCTTATCCCTGTATTCTTTAGTAATGAATTAAATACATCACTACCACACCATCACTACCATTACAGAAGTAGTAGTAGACAATCTAATGGAGTAAAAGCAGATCAGACTCTTTGCCCTGATGGTTTACTTTCTATGATTCCAAACAAAGGAGCTTCAGAGTTGGTGTATGCATTGATTGTAATTTCTGAAAAAGGTTTCGATTCTCGAGAAGCATCTGAGGGCTGGAAAACTGCCGATGTGACATCCCTATTTAAAAAGGAGAGAGGCAAATTGTTGGAAATATGTGGCAATCAACTGTGAAGAAAATAATAGCAGGACATTTGGAAAATCAGAATCTAATCAAACAGAATCACCATAGCCTGACGAAAGTGAAATTATGTCTGGCTAATTTGTTTGGGTTTTTCAAGGAAGTCCCAACCAGAATTAGTAGAGGAAAACCAGTAAATGTGTTGTATTTGGACTTTGAGCAAGCATTTGAGAATGTACTCAAAAGTAATAAGCTAAGAGCTGAGGTTTTGAAGGTAGTATATTGCTATGGATCAGTAGGCTTTGCATGGCCAGGAAGGAGAGATCACATCTACAGTGAAATGCACCAAGTGAATAGATATTTTGGGGAATTTGGTGGCAATGTGGTAAGTCAGTGCAGAGGGTAAGAGGTGCTATTTGCTTGCTTTTTTTGCCTGATAGTTGGTCAGCTTTTTTTTTTGAGACAGGGCGAATTGAAGCCAGAAGCGGGGACCCAGAAGGTGAACCCGGTTCATTGGTTGGTGATAGCTACTGGTTTAAGAATCTACTATCGGTAACTTTCAGATTGAAAGTAAATCGGTGAAATATATACAGGCTACAAACTAATGTTTTTAAATCAAATTAAGATTTAAGTAATTGAAATGGAGATGCCGGGCCAATGATGATTTAAACCTCCATGACGGGGGAGTGGTCAGACACCATACTCCAGCTCAGGGTTGATGAACTGGAATCTCAGTTTCGACCAATCAACAAATCATGCGGGGGAGAGTTACCAGGGAATGCTCTGTTTCCGGAGGCAGTCACACACCTTAGATTAACTACCTGAAGCTCGGTCAGTGGCCAGGGACGTGGGACTGTGACTAAGGACAGGACAGGTGGAAGGATCCAGGATGTCGTGCAGAAGGAACCTTGGCCTTTGATCTTATCGAACAGGTTTGAGATTCTTTCTTCCTGTGTGGATGAGAGGTCAGGGTATATGGAAGATGAGTAAACTGACTATAGCACGGTGGTACAGGGGGACATTCAAGAGGGGATAAAAAGTGAAATGTAGTTATAATCAGAGGTAGTATAGTTAGCGGAATGAACATTGTTGGTTGTGACTAGGATCGAGAGTCTCGAAAGTAGTGTTGCCTGCCTGGCGCCCAGGTTTAGGATATTCCGTCTTGGCTACCAAGGAATTTGAAGTGGGAGGTGTAGAAATCCAGCTATCGTGGTGGACACAGGTACCATTGATATGGAAGAAAGCGGAAAGAGGTTCTGCTGAGGGATTATGAGCATTGAGGTGCTGAGTGAGAAGGCAGAACCAAAAGGTAATAATCTCGGGATTCTTATCTGAGCAATTTGGCACGGTGTGAACAAAACTGAAGATGTCAATGCATTGTTCAAATGATGGCATGGCAGAAATGTGTTTGAATTCATGGGACATTGGCATTGGTATGGGGAAGGAGGGAGTTGTTCCGGTGGCATAGGCTTGATGAGAATCATATTGGGACAAGTATCCTGGCAAAAGACATAGCTAGGTCTGGGGGTAGGGCATCAAAGTGAAAAGTGTGGAGCGGGTGAGTCCAGTTGCATGGAAAAAGTTAGAAGCTAGTAAATGCTCAGCAAAGTTTCCAGAGCAAGTAATAGGACAAAAAGTATGGAAATAGTCAGGAGTCTCATTTCAGGTGCAGCAGATAAGAAGGGTGGCCGTAAATGCCAGACTGAAGGTCTTTTATTTAATTGTAGGGAGTGTATAAAACCAAGTGAATGAGTCTGTGGTGCAGATTGAAATTGACAGATGTATTGTTCTGGGTATCACAGACATGTGGTTGTAAGGGGATAAGTGTTGGGAACTAAATATCCAATGATACATGTCCTATAGAAAGAACAGACAAATGGACAGAGATGCCAGGGTTGGCTTGTGAGTAAGAAATGGGGCAACGCTGAAGGAACCACAGGTCTTGAGCTTGTTTATTAATGACTTGGAGGAAGAGGTGAATGTGCTGTGGCTAAATTTGTAGATGACTCAAAAATATTTGGAAAGACAAGGCATGGCACAGAAACAGAGATTTACCAGGATGTTACTTGGATTGGAATGTATTAGCTTTCAGGAGGGCTTGGTGGCAATGTTGTACAATAATAAATGTAATGAGATCAACCATGATCTCACCGAATGGTGGAGGAAATTCAATGGGCCAAATGACTTTTTGAGTGAGTCTTGTTGTTTGACAATGAATTCGTAAAGGTGTTTTTTTTTGTCTCTTGGATGAGATGTAAAAATGAAATGTGTACGCTTCCTTTTCATCTGGCAATAAATAATCGTTCTGAACGATTTCCATTGACTAGTGGCAATCTGACAAGCATCACGATGTAAAGAGATTCTTAGCTTCTTTTTAATTGTCAAGTTATTCTTTGGAATTAATTCAGCATATATTTTTGCATCTCAGGAATTATATTCATCACTGCATCTCAAAAAGTACTCTGTTGTATGATAACAGCATTTTAAAGAACACTCTTCAATGGTTGTGATTTTCAGTTGCCATAACACACATTAAATTACATTGTTGGCCAATCTGTCCATGATTATTTCATTGTCTTACATTTCAAACAGACAAGGAAATATTGGTGATGCAATGAAGAGTTTGATGATAAAATATAATTACTGTTACGGTTTCCTCTTGGACGAAATATTCTCATCAAATTGACTGGTGAAGGAAATGGGACACTGACTGTGAGTACTTTGAGTGTTTAAGTGACTCCTAAAATGAAAATTATGACCTTGATTTCTCTTGCATGCAGATATGAAGAGACTATTTTAAAAATCCTCTCGGTTCGTGGTTCAGGCATAAAGGTGTCACATGTATATTTATGTATATACATGTACATGTGTAATCTGAAAAGAAAATGACGATAAATCACTTGTTACAAGGTGAGAATGAGTTATCCAGATAGTAAGAACTGCCAAAGTTGGTGTCTGAGATAGCACATTGTGGAGCTGGGGGAAAGCAGGCAGCATCAGAGGCTCAAGAAAGTTGATGTTTTGGGTCAGGACCCTTCCTCCAAAATGGAGGGTGGACGGGAGCTCAGAAACAAATAGTGTGGAGAGGGAGGAGGTGCTGGGGAAGGTAGGTGGGATGGTGATAAATGAGTACTATCCAGATTGGAACAGATTTACCCCAGAAGGTATTGAATACAAGTTCCAAATCACTCTCAAAATCCTAGTGACTGTTAACATTCATGTTTTTTTTGTCTGTGTGTTTCAGTAGTTGCATGTCAGTTTGAATGGTTCATTGAGAGTGAGGAACCTATGGACTCACACACACCAACATGGAATTTAATTCAAAGAGTGACTCCTCTTCAAAGTACTTAGTCGCTTTTAAAATCTTGACCATTTCTGCTGTCTAGTTGAACAAGTGTAGCTGAATACTGCTTCAATAGGAATTAGTGTTTAATAGGAACATATTTGTGAAACTTACAGTTCCTCAAGCTTTAGCCTAAACTGGTGGAGACTTTCGGCGCTTGCAAAAAGGCTCACCTCTCTTAATACTGAAGGAAAATTGGAGTTTAAAAGTAAGTTCATCCGCTGTCGGGGAATGAAATGTTAATGTTGACTTGAATATAATTTTTAAAAAAGTAATATATTTGTGTAGCACTAAACTCAAATTAAAATTTGGATATGCCAGTTGACTCCTGTTTGACACTGTATGGAATGGCGGTGACATCAGATTCAGTGATGATTGAGAATCTAAAGAATATGAGGATAAGATTTAACATCCAAATATCATTGAACTCTTCAAGGAATGTATTACTGGAAAAGGGGGAAAGCATGTATGTCTATTAGAATTGAATACACTCTGAAGGCGGTGGCACAGATGAAACAGACCTGTGTGCTAAAACTTATCACAAATTTCACATTGAATGGAGCAGTTTAAACAGGCTGGAGGAAGCAGACATGCCAGCGCAAACTTTTGAATTTGTGCATTCTGTTCATAAACATCAGCAAAATTGTGGGAACCTGTTTATTCTTTCTCTTTTATTGCACAGAACCATACGATTACACTAATTTTGATTAGGAATTTAAAGATTATGAGCCCCGTCCGTTTGACTCGCAGTTTGGTACCATAGGTTGGTACGATCTTCGTTCAAGAAGGAAGAGGGATGTTCCAGACACAGAAAATCGTCAAACCATTTACTACAAAGTCTGTTTCTGCTTAGTATTAATTAATGCAGTTAACATTTTCAGATCGACATGATTGCAGAATGGAGTCAATAAAACAAATTCCATCTGATATTCAACATAAATTTTAAGTTTGGAATAACAAGCTCACAAGAAAGATGACCTGGTTTTAGATATCACTTGGGACCACAGACTAACAGACAAAGGAACAAAGCAAAACGACTCTGCGATTTGATGTAGAAACTCCTGACTCCGAAGCCTGCAGCCGCCCTCCAATTCTCAAGTCAGAAGTGTGTCAATGATGGTGCAGATCCAACAACACTGGAAACGATCTTGAGTCTAGACCAAAGCAGCCCCTTGATTGGCACCGTATCCATTCTCTCCACAACTAACTCCAAGACACAATAATGTGTCCATATACAAGATGCACTGCCACATTTTTTTCCAACTATTCTTACACCCGCCTTTCCAGACTTAGAAAACTCATCTTCAATGTCAAGGACATCAGACATGGTTGCACTAATCCCAGTAAAAATCACCTCCAAGCTACTCTCAAACTGATTTGGAAATGAATGATTGTTCCTGAGTCAATATTAGTAATCTCTTTTGGAACAGCATTGTGGGCCTGTCTACAGCAACATGAAGCTGTTCAAGAAGTCAATTTGTGCTGGACAATCAGCAACAGCTATGTCTCACTAAAGAATAAATAAATCGGAAAGAAATCCATCTGAGAGTCACAAGCAAATGGGTAACTTTTTTTTGTTCACTCTGCAGCTCGTGGGCTATTACCAATTTTGACAATGACAAATGAAGCTTTTGTTTGGTTTGCTATTGATAGCATCTGTCCACAAAATAAAAACAATTGGCATCAGAGATAATGGGAAGTGCAGATGCTGGAGAATCCAAGATTACAAAGTGTGGAGCTGGATGAACACAGCAGGCCAAGCAGCATCTCAGGAGCACAAAAGCTGACGTTTCAGGCCTAGACCCTTCTTCAGAAAAGAGGGAGGAGGAGAGGGCTCTGAAAGAAATAGGGAGAGGGGAAGGCAGATTGAAGATGGATAGAGGGGAAGATAGGTGCAGAGGAGACAGACAAGCAATAAGGAAGGAGAGGATCAAATACGAAGGTAGGCTAGCTAGTCATATCAGAAATCATAGTAACAGCTTCTTTCAATACATAAGAAACAAACGTGAGGCAAAAGTAGACACTGGGCCACTCCAAATTGATGCTGGAAGGCAAGTGGTGGGAGATAAGGAAGTAGCTGAAGAACTTAATAAGTACTTTGCGTCAGTCTTCACAGTGGAAGACATGAGTAATATGCCAACAATTAGGGAGAGCCAGGGGGCAGAGCTGAGGATGGTAGGAATTACAAAAGAGCAAGTGCTAGAAGAGCTAAAAGGTCTAAAAATTGATAAATCTCCTGGCCCCGATGGGCTATATCCTAGAGTTCTGAGGAAGGTGGCTGAGGAAATAGCAGAGGCTTTGGCTATGATCTTTCAAAAGTCACTGTAGTCAGGGAAAGTCCCAGATGATTGGAAAATTGCTGTTGTAACTCCCTTGTTTAAGAAAGGATCAAGGCAAAAGATGGAAAATTACAGGCCGATTAGCCTGACCTCGGTAGTTGATTAAAATTCTTGAATCATTGTCAAGGATGAGATTTCGAAATTCCTGGAAGTGCAGGGTCAAATTAGAACAAGTCAGCATGGATTTAGTCAGGGGAGGTCGTGCCTGAAAAACCTGTTAGAATTCTTTGAAGAGGTAACAGGTATGTTAGACCAGGGAAACCCAGCGGATGTTATCTATCAAGACTTCCAACAGGCCTTTGATAAGGTGTCTCACAGGAGGCTGCTGAGCAACGTGAGGGCCCATGGTGTTCGAGGTGAGATACTGGCCTGGATTGAGGATTGGCTGTCTGACAGAAGGCAGAGAGTTGGGATTAAGGGCTCTTTTTCAGAATGGCAACCAGTGACGATTGGTGTCCCGCAGGGTTCAGTGGTGGGGCCGCTGCTGTTCACCTTATATGTTAATGATCTGGATGAAGGGACTGGGGGCATTCTGGCGAAGTTTTCCGATGATACGAAGATAGGTAGACAGGCAGGTAGTACTGAGGAGGTGGAGAGGCGGCAGTAAGATTGAGACAGTTTAGGAGAGTGCTCCAGGAAATGGCTGATGAAATTCAATGTGAGTAAATGTGAGGTTTTTCACTTTGGTAAAAAGAATACAGACATGGAATATTTTCTAAATGGTGAGAAAATTCGTAAAGCAGAAGTACAAAGGGATCTGGAATTCTTGGTCCAGGATTCTCTAAAAGTTAACTTGCAGGTAGAGTCCATGATTAAGAAAGCGAATGTAATGTTGTTGTTTACCTCAAGAGGGTTGGAATATAGAAGCAGTGATGTGCTTCTGAGGCTTTATAAAGGTCTAGTTAGGCCCCATTGAGAATACCGTGTCCAATGTTGGGCCCCACACCTCAGAAAGGACATACTAGCCCTGGAGCGTGTCCAGCGGAGATTCACACGGATGATCCCTGGAATGGTAGGTTTGACATACGACGAATGGCTAAGGATCCTGGGATTGTACTCATTAGAGCTGAGAAGGTTGAGGGGAGATCTAATAGAAACTTACGAGATAACGTGTGGCTTAGAAGGGGTGGACGCTAGGAAGTTGTTTCTGTTAGGCCAGGAGACTAGGACCCGTGGGCACAGCCTTAAAATTAGAGGGGGTAAATTTAAAACGGAAATGAGATGACTTTTCTTAAGACAGAGAGTGGCGGGCTTGTGAAATTCATTGCCACGGAGTGCAGTGGGGGCCGGGACGTTGGATGCCTTCAAGGCAGAGATCAACAAATTCTTGATCTCACAGGTATCAAGGGCGACGGGGAGCGTGCTGGGAAGTGGAGTTGAAATGCCCATGAGCCATGATTTAAATGGCGGAGTGGACTTGATGGGTCGAATGGCCCTACTTAGACTCATATCTTATGGTCTTAAGTTAAAGGGTCGGACATGAAGCCAATAGAGGTGAGTGTAGGTGGGGAGAGGTCAGTCTGGGGAGGACAGACAGGTCAAGGGGGCGGGAAGCGGTTAGTAGGTCAGGAATGGGGGTTTGGCTTGAGCTGGGAGGAGGGGATCGGGGAGAGGAAGAGCAGATTAGGAACGTGGGGACGAGCTGGGCTGGTTTTTGGATGCAGTGGTGGGAGGGGAGATTTTGAAGCTTGTGAAGTCCACATTGATACCATTGGGAGCGGGGATCCGAGGTGGGAGAAGGCCTCTTTGCCCGGCTCCTGGGCACAGCTACCTGCCTGAACAATAAAATGTGAGACGGGATGAACACAGCAGGCCAAGATCTTGGATTCTCCAGCATCTGCAGTTCCCACTATCTCTGGTACCTGCCTGAACAGCTGCCTGGCACCGAACCCACCCCCTCTCCTCTCCAAGTCTCAGTTAAGGAAGGACAATAAACACTGGTCAGTCAGTCATACATCGAACAAAAAAAGTTTATTTTTTAAAAAAAATAGGATGCATCTGTCAATCAAGTGGCCAAGTATTATCGAGTTTTGAGAAGATTTTTAGCTCAGGATTGAGGTTTTGGATGTAAGATTGCTCACTGAGCTGGAAGGTTAGTTTTCAGATGATTCGTCACCATTCCAGGCGAAATCATCAGTGAGCCTCCAGTGAAGCGCTGGTGTTCGGTCCCGCTTTCTATTCAAGTGTTTAGGTTTCCTTGGGTTGGTCATGTTATTTCCTGTTCTTTGGCTCCAAATCCATCTACCATCCTCAGAGAAAATGTGTTCTCCCCAGTGTAGTTTGTGTATGGAATGAACTGCCAGAGGAGTGCCAGAGGCTATTATAATCACAGTATTTAAAAGTCACCTGCATGGACACATGAATAGGAAGGGTCTGTAGGGATATGGGCAACATGCTGGCAAATGGAACTAGTCATTTATGATATCTGGTCAGCATGGAGGAGTTGGACTGAAGGGTCTGTTTCCCTGCTGCACAACTCTACGACTCTGTCTTTGTCTCTTTGTGTCTCTCTCTCTCGCCCTCGCTCCCCACTCCCATTTTCTCCAAACCCACCCCTCGCCACACACACAATCTGTCTCTCCATCTCTCTGTGTGTGCCTCACTCTGTGTCTATGTCTCTCTCTCTCTCTGTTGTCTTGTCTCTGCCACCTCGCTGTGCACTTCTGTCTCTTTCTTTCTCTTTCACTCTGTCTCTTGTGTGTGCATGTGTGTGTGTGTGCGCGCGCTCCTCTCTGTCTCTCGTCTTGTCTCTGCCTCCCTCTGTGTGTGTCTCTGCCGTTGTCTCTCCCCTGTCTCTCCGTCTCTCCCTGTGAACTTCTCCCTCTCCCCTGCCCCCGCCCCCGGCGCTCTGTCTTTCTCTGTGTCTCTCTTACTCTCGCCGTGTGTTTATCTATCCGTGCATCTCCACCCGCTCAGCAGGCAGCATTGAGTTTTTTTTTAAAAGTTTAAAAATCTGTTTAAACCCAACCCATCCGCAATCAGACTGCATTTCTAATTCTCTCTCTCACACACACAGTCTGTCTCTTTCTCCTTCTCAGTCAATCCCCTTCCTCTCCTGTTCCTACTCACGCCTTTCCCCCCCGCCCATGCCTCGGTGACGAGTCCACTGTCTGGAACCCTTTTCCCGGGAGGGGACTGAGGACCCAGCTGTTCTGCATCGGGATCAGCGTACCACGATCCCGGACCCCTACAGCCTCCAGCATGACCACTGGGCGAGGAGCAGGCATCCAGGCTGCTGGAGCGCTCGCTGCTCAGTGGCTCGGCCCTGCGCCGCCTTGGCCGGGAGCGGGGATCCGAGGTGGGAGAAGGCCTCTTTGCCCGGCTCCTGGGCACAGCTACCTGCCTGAACAATAAAATGTGAGACTGGATGAACACAGCAGGCCAAGATCTTGGATTCTCCAGCATCTGCAGTTCCCACTATCTCTGGTACCTGCCTGAACAGCTGCCTGGCACCGAACCCACCCCCTCTCCTCCCCTCCTCTCTCCCCGCCCCCTCCTCCATTCCCCACCCGCCCCTCCTCCTTCACCCCAACCCCCTCCTCCTACCCCCCGCCCCCTCCTCCTGCTCCCTCCCTCCATTCATCCATTCCTTCCTCCTGTCAGTCCTCGCTCCCTCCCTCCAGCCATCCATTCCTCCCTCGCTCCAGCCGTCGCACCCTCCCTCCCTCACTCCAGTCAGTCAAAACAACAAAGAAAATTACAGCACAGGAACAGGCCCTTCAGCCCTCCAAGCCTGCGCCGACCAAGATCCTCTGTCTGACCAGTCACCTATTTTCTCACGGTCTGTGTCCATTTGCTCCCTGCCCGTCCGTGTACCTGTCCAAATATATCTTAAAAGATGCTAATGTGCCTGCGTTGCCCACCTCTGCTGGCAATGCGTTCCAGGTGCCCACCAACCTCTGTGTAAAGAACTTGCCATGCATATCTCCCCTAAATTTTCCTCCTCTCGTCCACGTCCTTTTGGTAATGGACACAGTACTCTAAATGTGGCCGAACCACAGTCCTATACAACTGCAACATGACCTGCCAACTCTTGTACTCAATACCCTGTCCAATGAAGGAAAGCATGCCATATGCCGCCTTGACCACCCTATTGACCTGCATTGTCACTTTCAGGGAACAATGGACCTGAACACCCAGATCTCTCTGTTCATCAATTTCCCCCAAAACTTTTCCATTTACTGTTTCGTTTGCCCTTGAATTTGATCTTCCAAAATGCATCACCTCGCATTTGCCTGGATTGAACTCCATCTGCCATTTATCTGCCCAACTCTCCAGTCTATCTCTGTTCTGTTCTGTAATCTCTGATAGTCCCCTTCACTATCTGCTTCTCCATTCCTCCCTTGTAGTGCGATTAGGCAAGACTTAGGAGGCATAGAATGGGTGTGCAAAATGCAGGGGATGGGGACAATTGAATTGTGGAGCTGGTTTAAGGAACAGATATTGCGTGTCCTTGAGAGGTACGTCCCTGTCAGGCAAGGAGGAAGCAATAAGCTAAGGGAACCGTGGTTTACTAAAAAAATTGTATCTCTTGTTCAGCAGAAGAGGGAGGCTGATGTGACGAGACCAGATGGTTCAGATGAGGTGATGGAGAGCTACAGATTAGCTAGGGAGGATTTAAAGAGAGAGTTAAGAAGAGCAAGGAGGGTACATGAGCAGACATTGGCAGGTAAATAAAGGAGAGCCCTAAAGCTTTCTATAGGTATGTGAGGAATAAGAGGATGACTGGGTTAGGCAAAGGGCCAGTCAAAGACAGAAGTGGGAAGTTGTGTGTGGACGCTGTGGAGATTGGAGAGGTGCTAAATGAATATTTCTCATCTGTTTTCACTGAGCGACAGGAGAATATTGCAGAGGAGGTGACTGAGTTACAGGCTACTAGAATTGAAAAGGTTACGGTTAGTAAGGATGAAGTGTTATCAATTTGACAACGTGTGAAGGTAGATAAAACCCCTGGGCCTGATGGGATTTTTCCGAGGATTGTCTGGGAAGCTAGGGAGGAGGTGGTGGAGCCTTTGGCCTTGATCTTGGAGTCCTCATTGTCTACAGATTTAGTACCAGAGGACTGGAGAAGTGCAAATGTTGTGCCCTTGTTCAAGAGGGGCAGTAAGAATGACCCAGGCAATTAAAGACCTGTGAGCCTTACGTCTGTTGTAGGAAAAATTTTGGAAAGGATTATAAGAGATAGGATTTATAATCATCTAGAAAGCAACAATGTGATTGGAGATCGTCAACATGGATTTGTCAAGGGCAGGTCGTGTCTCACAAACTTCATTGAGTGTTTTGAGAAGGTGACCAATCATGTGGATGAGGGTCGGGCAGTTGGCGTGGTGTACATGGACTTGAGTAAAGCCTTTGATAAGTTTCCCCATGGTAGGCTATTGGAGAAAATACAGAGGCACGGGATTGAGGGAGATTTAGCCATTTGGATTAGAAACTAGCTTTCAGTAAGAAGGCAATGAGTGGTGGTTGATGGAAAATATTCAGCCTGGAGTCTGATTACTAGTGGTGTGTCTCAAGGATCTGTTTTGAGACCACTGCTGTTGTCATTTTTATAAATGACTTGGATGCAGGCATTGGTGGATGGGTTAGTAAGTTTGCAGATGACACTAAAGACAATGGAGTGGTGGACATTGTGGAAGAATGTTGCAGGTTGAAGGGAGACTTGGATAAACTGCAAAATTGGGCCGAAAGGTGGCAAATGGAGATTGATACGGATAAATGTGAGGTGATTCACTTTGGGAGGAATAATAGGAAGGCAGGACACCGGGTCAACAGAAAGATTCTTGGTAGTGGAGATGAACAGAGGGATCTTGGTGTCCATGTACATAGGTTCCTGAAAACTGCCCCCCAGGTTGATAGTGCTGTTCAGAAGTCTGATGGTGTTTTAGGTTGCATTGGTAGAGGGATTGAGTTGCGGAGACGTGATGTCATTCTGCAACTCTGCAAAACGCTAGTGCAGCCTCGCTTTGAATATTGCATGGTCGCTCCATTACAGGAAGGATGTGGGATCGTTGCAACAGGTGCAGAGGAGATTTACCAGGATGTTGCCTGGTCTGGAGCGAAGGTCTTATGAAGAAAGGCTGAGGAACTTGGGTGTGTTCTCATTGGAGAGAAGGAGGGTGAGAGGGGATTTAGTAGAGACATACAAGATGATCAGTGGATTAGATAGGGTGGACAGTGAGAGTCTTTTTCCGAGGATGATGACTTCAGCTGGTACAAGGGGGCACAGCTACACATTGAGGGGTGATGGATTTAAGACAGATGTCAGAGGCAAGTTCTTTCCTCAGAGAGTGGTACGGAGGTGGAATGCCCTGCCTGCCAATGAAGTTAACTCAGCCACATGAAGGGCATTTAAACAGCCCTTGGATAAGCATATGGATGCTGATGGGACAGTGTAGGGGAATGGACTTAGATTAGTTCACAGGTCAGCGCAACATGGAGGGCCAAAGGGCCTGTTCTGCGCTGTGTTGTTCCATGTACTATTACAGTTCACAGATCACATTTAACACTAAAATGAGTGGTAGAGTAAAGAGGATAATGAAAATCTGCAGATGGACACAAAGTTGAAGTGAATGGACAAGGGTCTTGCAGATGGAGTGCAATGATGGTAAATGTGAGACTATCCATTTTGGTAGCAATTAGGGCAAAATGGAGTATTACTTAAATGGTGAAAAATTGTAGCATGCTGCTATGCAGAGGGAGCTGGGCAACCTTGTGTATGAATCACAGAATGTTTGCAGATGCAGCTGGTAATTGAGGCAACAAATGGAATAGTGTCCCTTATAGCTCGAGTGATGCAGTTTAAAAATCGGGAGGGGATGCTCCAGTTGTATAGGGTGCTGGTAAAGCTTGATGTAGAGTAGTTTGTACAGTTTTAGTCTCCTCACTTCAAAAAGGATGTGCTGGCACTGGAGGGGGTGCAAAGGAGTTTCACAAGAATGATTCCAGAATTGAAAATGTTGCTGTATGGGGAGAGATTGAGGAGACGAGGATTGCACTCACTGAAACTTCGAAGAATGAGGGGTGTTCTAATAGCAACTTTTAAAATGATGAAAGAAATAGATAGGAAAGAAACACGGAAGTTGTTTCCACTGATGGGTGAAATTACAACTGGGGGGGCACAGCCTCAAAATAAGGGTGAACAGATTTAAGACTGAGTTGAGGATGAGCTGCTTCATCCAAAGGGTTGTGAATCTGTGGAATTCTCTGCTCAGTGAAACAGTTGAGGTTCCCTGATTGAATGTGTTAAAGGCCAAGACAGATAGATCTTTGAACAGGAAAGGAATTGAGGGTTATGGTGAATGGCGGGGTAAGTGGAGCTGAGTCCGCACAAAGATCAGCCATGACCTTATTGAATGGCGGAGTGAGCTGAAAGAGACAGATGACCTACTCCTTTATTTCTTATGTCCGTATGTCCTTAGATTGCCATCCTTGTCATTCCTCCTTCCCTGGAATAGGCCAGTTCTGAACGCTGATCAGTAGGTCTTTAAATAACTCCCGTGTATCAAATGTCGACTTGTTCAATAAAAGCTCCTCCCAATGAATACTGCTCAGCTCCTACCTAATACTCCTTCCCCCAATTTAGTAGCTTCCCACAAGTTCCTGATTGTTCATAGCTATCTTAAAATGTAAGGCGAGGCGATCACCCTGTTTGAAGAAGCTCCTGGTTCAGTGTTTTTCCCCATGTGGGAGTCAGCTGCAGGTTTTCTTGTTCCAAGCTTGGGGAGGAAATGGCCCAGTGGTGGTATTGCTGGACTGTTAATTCAGAGATTTAGATAACATTCTGGGGACCTGTGTTCAAATCACAGCACAGCAGATGGTGGAATTTGAATTGAACATCAAAGAAAATCATGAATGAAGAATCTAATGATGACCATGAATCCATTGCCAAATGTCAGAAAAACCCAACTGCTTCACTGATGTCCTTTAGAAAAGCAAACTGCCATCCTTACGAGGTCTGGCCTACTTGTGACTGAAGACCCACAGCCATATGATTGACTCTGAACTGTCCCCTGGGCAACGAGGGATGGACAATAAACACTGCGTAGCTAGTGATGTCCTCCTCCCATGAACAAATAAATAAAATTGGATTCTACATCTTCTGATTGAAGATTGTTTCTTGTTCTCTCAGTAATTTCATCGCTTACAGTCAGTTTCCCTCCTGCCTGTCTTTTTGGAATGTCACGTAGCCCTGCACATTTACCTCCAGTGTTGATCTCCTTATAACCATGTCTTTGTAATAGCTCTCAAATCATGCCCGTCAACCTGTATGTGTGCTCTTAATTTGTTGATTTTGTTCTGAATACAATGAGCACGCAAGCAAAGAGTCATTAATTTAGCTTTATATCTTTATATGACCTCTTGACACTATTTACAGCTGTTTTCTGTTTCTACATGCTGTCTTTTCCAGTCCCATGCTGAGTATTGTTATCCCAATAGTTCTTTAATGTCAGTGTGTGTGTATTCCTGGGCGAATATGCTCGTGTGGCCTACGGAGTTGTGGAGGTCGCAGTTCTAGGACAGCCATTTCATAGGCCTCTGCTGCAGCTAAGAAGAAAAGACAATCTCTTGCTCTGAGCTCTGCAAACCAGGGCGATGTCAAAAAGAAACAAGGTCAAAAGAGTTTCAACCAGAATCTCAAAATTAACTGCTGAATTCATATCAGCATTACAGGGATCGCCCAACTTAGTGGCCACAACATCCCACTTTCTATTCTTCACAAACAATTCAAATTCTGAACTATCCGTATCCCTCTTAACAGTTATGTTTTTTGAGCTAATTTCTTGTGTCTAACTTGTGCATATTTGTGGTGCCTTATGACTTCTTGCGTTTAGCAATTGATAAACTCACTCTCTCTTGAATTGAGTAAAACCTAGTTTTATAGAATCCCCAGTGTGGAAACAGGCCATTCAGTTCCACAAGTCTACAGCAACCCTACAAAGAGCATCCCACCCAGACCCATCCCCATTCCCTGCTCTATCCCTGTCAGCCTGCATTTCCAATGGCGAATATACCTAACCTCCACATCCGTGGGCAATGTGGGTAATTCAGCATTCCCAATCCACCTAACCTACATGTTTCTGGACTGGTCAAAACAATGATTCGATATGAATTAGTTAGAATGCAGCTGTTGACTGTCATCTTCCATCCCTGTGTTGGAGCGAGATTTAATATTCAAGATCAAAAATGAAACACTTGAACAAGGTAGTTCAAATTGCGGTTGTTGACTTGCTCGCCAATTTGGCTTGTTTTCATTGAGACGTTTCGTCACCATGATCAATGACATCATCACTAGAGCCTCCAACAAAACAATGTTACTCCACTCTGTCTGGAATTTATACTGTCCGGTCTGTTACCATGAGTACTGTCATTTCCGGTTTTGATCTGTATGGGTTTGTATGTGGGGGCCCAATTGTATCTGCTTGTTGGTTGCATTATGGGTGGTGAATCACGCCTGTCATACAAAACTGGGACAAGGTAACCATAGTAGCCCAAGCCAAGCATAGACATGCAGAGGAATCCTAGAGGCATGGTTCTCAACCCATTCTCCAGCCTCACATTCTTGGTGTCTTCTATTTGAATATGATCACTCAGCCATATCCTTTATGACAAACAACAGAGTCTTACATCACAAAATCTTCAGACAGGACTGTCCAGACAGATCCACTTGTTCTCATGATATCATCTTTTGCTGGAGGGATTCCGAAATGTCTACATTCTTCATCAACTGAGCATCCTTGCGTTCGTGGTTGACAGAGATCTCAGCCATGTCCAACCCATGTCCTACACTTTGGCCTCATCCCTGATGAGGTACCCTGGTCCTCAATGACCAACCCATCAATATCCACATCGAGAAGAACATCAGCCACGATTTCTAACAAGATCCCACCACCAGGCATATATTCCCCTCCCCTCTCTTGTCAGCCTTCCGCAGGGACCATTCCGTCGGGACGCCTCGATCCACTCCTTATCCATTCCCAACAGCTCCCCATAACCCAACAGCACTTTCCATGCCACCACAGAAGGCATAACATCTGCCCATTTACTTCCTCCTGCTTCACTATCCAAGGCTTCCAGGGGAAGCAGCGATTTACCCACACTTCACTCAATCTAGTCTACTGTATTCACTGCTCACAATATGGTCTCCTTCTGCATCGGGGAGACGAAACGCAGACTGACTAACCGCTTGGCAGAACACCTATATTCTGTCCGTAAGAATGGCCCCAGGTTTCCAATTGCCTGTCACTTGAGCGCCCCATCATGATCCCTGTCCAAAATCTCTGTCTCAGGCTTGCTGCAGTGCTCCAGTGAGTGCAAGCTAGAAGAAAAAAACCTCATGTGTGCTTTGCAGAACACCTCCGCTCGGTTCGCAGGAAACAGCAGCACCTCACAGTCGCGAACGGTTTTAGCTCCCCCTCCCATTCCTTAGACGACATGCCCATCATGGGCCTCCTGCAGTGCCACAATGATGCCAACCGAAGGGTGCAGAGGAACAGCAACTCATATTCCACTTGGGAACGCTGCAGCCCAATGGTATCGATGTGAACTTCACAAGCTTCAAAATCTCCCCTCCCGCCACTGCATCCCAAAACGAGCCCAGCTTGTCCCGCCTCCCTAACCTGTTCTTCCTCTCACCTATCCTCTCCTCCCACCTCACGCTGCACTTCCATTTCGTACCAACTGACCTCACCCCGTCTCCTTGACCTGTCTGTCCTCCCTGGACTGACCTATCCTCTCCCGACCTTCCCACCTATACTCTCCTCTCCACTTATCTTATTTTCTCTCCATCTTCGGTCCGCCTCCCCCTCTCTCTCCCTATTTATTTCGGAACCCTGTCCCCATCTCCCTCTCTGATGAAGGGTCTCGGCCCGAAACGTCAGCTTTTGTGCTCCTGGGATGCTGCTTGGCCTGCTGTGTTCATCCAGCTTCACACTTTGTTATCTTGGATTCTCCAGCATCTGCAGTTCCCTTTGTCTCTGAATAAAGGAGAAGGTGGGTCAAGAGGAGACAGACAGGTTAAAGAGGCGGCGGATAGAGCCAGTAAAGATGAGTGTATGTGGGCAGTTAGGGACGGGATCGGTCAGTCCGGGGAGGACGACCAGGCCAAGGGGGTGGAGCTGAGGCTGGTAGGTAGGAGATGGGGGTAGGGCTTGAGGTGGGAGAGTGGATAGGTGGGAGGAATGACAGGTTAGGGAGGTGGGGATGAGCTGCACTGGTTTTGGGATGTAGGTGGGGAGGGGAAATTTTGAAGCTTGTGAAGTCCACACTGGTACAATTAGGCTGCAGGGTTCCCAAGCAAAATAAGTTGTACTGTTCCTGCAACCTTTGAGTGGCATTGTTGTGGCACTGCAGGAGGCCCAGGATGGGCAGATGGAATTATGGTGTTGAAGGTGGAGATGTGGTCAATAAGTAGGAGCTTGACGTAGATGCCCTTGTTATCTGGACGTTCCAGAGATATGTGTAAAGCCAAGGAGAGGGCATCTGCCATGGATCTGCTGCATCAGTAGGTGAATTGCAGTGGATCAAGGTAATGTGGGAGGCTGGAGTTGATGTGACCCATGACCAACCTCTCAAAGCACTTCATAGTGATAAATATGGATGTCAGAGCCACTGGGCAGTCGTCATTGAGGCTTTTGAAAAAAATTGCTGACATTCAGTGCGGGGATCTTAAAGCATTAGCACGAACATCAGAAAATTGGAGAAGCCTCGAGCATATGAGCACAGGTAGCTGAGGGTAGGGAGGGCGTGAATTGCAGAAATCAAAGAGGGCAAGATACAGAGAGAGAGAGAGAGAGAGAGAGAGAGAGAGACAGAGATCATAGTGAACAAATGATTGGCCTGGTAGGCAGTGGAAAATACATGATTTTACATGGAACATGCAGATATCTTCGAAAAATAGGACATTGAGTTTTGGAAATTAGTGTTATAGTTGATTTGGAGTGAACCAAGTTACTGTTCAGTTTGGTTGTGGCTTTTGATGAAGGGATGGTCCATCTGAGATTGAAATTGGAGGAAGATTTCAGGATTTTTTCATGTTCTTGTCTTTCTGTTATGCCCCGAGGTAAAAAGCATTGGAAATGCTGTTAATTTTTTGCACGGCGAACTGCAGAATATTAACCAGTCTCACACCATTGCCATCACCTTGCCCTTGCAGATGCGGATAAAGTTCTCCAAGCTGACAGAAATTGAAAGCACTCGCATCCTGTGACGATGGTAAGTTTACTTTCTTAAAAAAAAAATGCTTGCAGCTTAATGAGCATAATAAAGAGCACAGGGGCTCTGGTTAACACTGCTGCCTCATGGCACCAACAACTTGGGTTCAATTCCGCCCTTGGGTCACTGTCTGTGTGGAGTTTGCACATTGTCCATGTGTCTGCATGGGTTTTCTCCGGGTGCTCGAGTTTCCTCCCACGGTGAAAAGATGTGCAAGTTAGGTGCAAGTTAGGTGGATTGGCCATGCTAAATTTCCCAAGGTGTTCAGTGATGTGTAGGTTAGGTGAGTTATAGGTGGATGGGTCTGGGTGGGATGCTTTGAGGGGCAGTGTGGACGTGTTGGGCTGACGGACCTGTTTCCACATTGTAAGGATTCCCTGAATCATGATTCTATCATTTTACTGAGCGCAAAGGTACAATATTAGCCGGTCATATTTGTCTCACCTCTTTACACATTGACAAGAAAGCTTTAATTTTAGTTTCTATGCATTTGCAACGTGTCTGCTGTCTCTAACAAGGCTGACTATATCTCCTTCTCTAACGCGCATCTCCTGTCCCCTAACACCAAGAGGTGACACTTGCTTTTCGTTTCGTACAATCAGTAAAACAATAGCCTCCATATTACAGCCAGCGGCTTCTCTTAATGCTCACACACGGTTCTTTTTTTCCTCCAGGTATTGACCACTCATCATTTCTTATTCCTCATCTCATCTCTCTCTCACGCACTCTCTCTCTCTCTCTCTCTCTCTCTCTCTCTCTCTCTCTCTGTCATTATCTCTCCTCTCCCTGTTATCCCCCATCACTTGACTCACAGGCACAAACAGAAGTTCACAGTCACACTGTGTTGCACATGCATATCCTATCCCTCATGCTCAAACATACTATCCATACACACACAGAACCAGGAACACAGTCTCTCACTCACACATTCTGTCACATTCTCACTCATTCATACTCCGTACTGTCACACAGTCAAGCACGGTCTTGCACACATGCTGTGGCATACTTGCATGCACTGTCGCAGGATCTTTTGCCACTGCTCATACTCTCAAGTACACACAGACACCCCCCCCCACCCCCGACAAATCTCTCCCTCACACACTTAAGGTTGCAAATTTGCTTGCTCTCAAAGTCACTCGCTCTCACAGACACTCTCACAGCCTCATGCATGCTTGTAACACTCCCTCCTTGTGCTAATTCTTTTCACACACTCTCAAGCACAGACACTGGCGCACACATTCTGTCGTGCGCACACTCACACTTTCATGCACCATCTTTGCACTCTTGAACACAATCATATGCTCACCTCTCTCTCGCACACAGTCAATTTGATTTGAGTCATCATTGTCACTTGTGCCTTGGTACACTGAGAAGTTTTCTTATGCATGCAGTACAGACAGATCATACCATACAAAGTGCATTCGTGAAATGGAACATTGTACATCTTCTCTGTAGCTGTCACTGAGAGCGAGATCCAAGTTAGATCCAAAGGGCCTGTTCTGTGCTGTACTGTTCTATGTTCTATGTTCTAGATTTAAAATTTTAAGTGTTCTATTCAGATCCCCAATAACAGCGGTGAAGATGCAGTTCTTGAATCTTTTCACACATGTATACAAACTTTTTTACATCTTCCCTTCAGTCAAAGGTAGAAGAGAGTGTAATTGTTGGGTGAGAAGGGCCTTTGATTTTGTCAGTGGGTTTCCCGAGGCAGTGGGAAGTACAGGTGGAATCAATGAATGGAAGGCTGGTTTGCATAATGGACTATGCTGTGTTCACGACTCTGTAGTTTCTTATGACCTGAGGAAGAGCTGTTGCCAAACCATGCTGTGATAGGTTGCTTTCTATGGTACATCAATAATTGTTGTCCTTGTGGACACACTGAATTGCCTTAGCCTCTTGGGGAAATGGAGACATTGGTGTGCTTTTTTGCCCATTGTGACGATCTGGGTGGACCAGGAGAGATCGTTGGTGATCAACACTCTCAACTATCTCCACCTCAGCAACATCTCTCTCACTGTCTGATGCAGGCGCGCTCACACTCACATTCTGTCGCCCATTCTGTCTGTCTGTCTGTCTCTCTCTCCCTCATCGCCCACCTCTCTCGCTCTGTCTGTCGCGCGCTCGCTCTCTCCAATTCTGCCTGGAAGAAGAAAGGCAAGAGCCATAATAAATAGGGATTGTTCAGCTAGAGGAACCATGCTGTGATATGCATCCAGATAGGATGCTTTCTCTGGTACATCAATGAAAGTTGTCTTTGTGGACACACCAAACTGCCTTAGCCCCCTGGCAAGTAGAGACAAATGGTGTGCTTTTTTGCCCATTGCGACGATCTGGGTGGACCAGATTTTGCACAGTCGTACCTGTGACTCCATTGTGGCATATTAACCAGGTCAACAATGTCATTAAGGGGATCCTGAAGGAGGAGGACCCTAAGACACAGCTCGATGTACACATTGGTAAGATGAGTGATTTGGTTTGGGGTAACGCTTGCACCAAGCGTTCTGAGAGCTAGGCAGTGGATTAAATAGCAGGACCTGTAAAGTTGTAATCTCTGGATTATTCCTGGTGCCACATGCTGAGAAGGCAAGAAAAAGGAGAAGAAAACAGATGAATGCTTGGCTCAAGTGTTGGTGTTTGGGGAGGGATTTAGACTCCTGGATCTGAAGGAGAATTTGTGAGGATGGTATGTCCTCTACAAGTGGGCTGGTCTGCAGCTGAAGCAGAAAGGAACCAAAATCCTTGCACAAGGGTTTGCTAATGTTGTGAGGAATTTAAGCTATCGACCTTGCAAGCAGTGGGCAGTTGAAGAGCAGGGAATTCACTGAGGGGTGAGAAGCTAATAAAATAATAATTATATTCTGGGATTTCAACTGCACAACATTAATTGAGATTAGACAAAAGTTTGACTTGGGAAATAATTCTTTAAATACATTTGATAGATTATTTTACATGAACATGGAGATGAGCTTGTAAGGGACAGTGCAATGCTGGACCTATTTCTGGGACACAAAGCCAGTGTTCCTTTGGCCCTCGATGTTGCGCCGACCTGTGAACTAATCTTAACCCATCCCCCAACACTATCCCATCATCATCCATATGCTTATCCAAGGACTGTTTAAATGCCCCCAATGTGGCTGAGTGAACTACATCAGCAGGCAGGGCGATCCTTATCGCTCTCCGACTAAAGAACCTGCCTTTGACATCTATCTCAAATCTATTATCGCTCAATGCGTAGCTCTGCCCCCTCAGACAAGCTGATGCCATCATCCTCAGAAAAAGACTCTCACTGTCCACACTATCTAGTCCACTGATCATCTTGTATGTCTCTATTAAATCCCCTCTGAACCTTCTTCTCTCCAATGAGAACAGACCCAAGACCCTCAGCCTTTCTTCCTCAGACCTTCGCTGCAGAGCAGGCAACATCCTGGTAAATCTCCTCTGAACCTTTTCCAATGCTTCTACATCCTTCCTGTAATTGGGTGACCAGAAATGCACGCAGTATTCCAAGTAAGGCTGCACTAGCTACATCTTTTAATTTACTAGCACAGAGTACATCGCGTGCAGGATACCTATTGACCTTTAGCCCCATTAGTTTCCCTAGCACCTCTTCTCTGGTGATATTTCCTGTCTTCTTTTTGCCCCTTGTTAATTAAGTAATTTTGAGATGCTATTTGTGTCTTTTGCTGTGCAGACTGGTATAAAGTATTTATTTGTCTCATTTGCTATTTCCTGATTCCCCATTATTATTTTTGCCGCCTCCATTCTTTAAGGGATCTGCTTTCACTTTGACCTCTTCCTTCATTTGTTTAAATAAGCTCTTATTGTCTGTTTCTTTTCTATTTCTAGGCTTTGAAATCTTTCCTTATTTCTGGTTTTCTACTAACCTTGGGCACTGACTGTTGAATTGGCAGAACATTGGAGAGAATGCTTAGGATATGAAATTTTTGGTCTGATAAATAGTACTCGACATGGTGCTGTTGCCTCCGCTCCTGCTCAGGTCTCTCCCAGTTGAAATGCCAAATGTGAGCCTGCCCATGCTCTTCACAGCTGCCCTGCAGCATTAAATGGCTGGAGGCAGGACAGCGGGCACCCTCTTGGATGGAAGTTCTACCTTGTAGAACTCCTGGCCACTTAGAGCCCAGAAGAGTCTGAAGTTGCTGATGGCTGGATGGCGGGTCCCCGAGGGTTGTTAGGGGTTTTTAAAAGGTTGGATGAGAGTTTAAGGGCATGAAGTGCCTAGGATCAGGCCAAGGGGCCTGTGAACGATGTTCCCCTACCAACTCACTTTTTCTCGACTGGATTGTGCATGTAAAGCTGACTGTCTTTCTGATTGACATCTATCTCCTGACACAATAGAGGGGATCCCTTAAATTGCCATCAATTAGTCTCAGGAGGTCAAAGGATAGACAGGCTGCTTGACAGTTCCCCAGAACTTTCACACATGTACGCACAGTGCCCTCCAGATTTTGTGTGTTCTTCCCACCTTCGTATCTGTGGGATGGGGCTGTATAATCGAGCTCATAAGAAGTTATCCTGAGCCTTGAAATAGGACTGGAATGATGCAGCCAAATCTGGTGACTAAACTTCAAGACTAATAATTTTGGTAGTCTTGAATAATAATAATGAAATTTACCCAACTTGTTTTAAGAATGTGACATTTTATCATCAAATTTAGCTAATGCTGTTTTCATTGGAGTACAGGGGATTAATAAGTAGTGAATCGAGACATTAGGGATTACGATAGGTTGGGATAAGATAAACGTGGAAAAGCTGTGTTCCCATGGCTAATGGATGATGATACAAGGAGAAGGGAATGCATTCATGTTTTGGGGAAAAGATGTAGGGGGATGTAAAGAGGAATTTTTTTTTAAAGCAGTGAATGTTTCTGCCTGGCATTCGATGTTTTGACAATGTTTGCCAGATTTTGTTGGCATCTTGTGAACTAACATTGAATTGATACTTGCTTAACTACTAATTGTTTTTGGTAGACACTGTAGAACATACCATATGTATGGCAAAATAGCAAAATTACAAGAGAAATCTAGTTCAAAACCTAGGTAACAGAGCACCTTTTTAAACTTAACAAGAACGTGTCATTAACACACTTAATAGCTGCGACATAGTGTGATTTAAAAGAATGCTGATAACCCGAAGTGAAATAGGGGTTGTAAGATCCACTGTTTGAAACAAGTGAAGAGCCAATTAGATTGTACTTTGGATTTGGATGTAATGAGAATGCACGCCGGTTGAAAGAGATGGATGTTTTAGGTTAAATTGTTCTGAGTGCTGCTTCATAAATATCAAGGAGGGCTTCATAACATATAAAGCTACTGTTCCTCCACCATTGTTCCACAGAAATTACTGAAGCAAACAACAGAATATGACCAGCATCACTGACGGTTCCCTAGTTAGATTTGACATTTTACATTTGAGAAGGAAATGGCCTGTTTCCATCATTCCAGAGTACTTTTGTGAATCATTGTATTTATTTCTAGGCCAAATAAAGGAATTAATTTTGTTTAATAGATCCAATAAGTTAAAACTGTAATCGAAGTTAGTTTTCTTCCTCCTTTGTAGTGGATCTGTTGGAGTTGCACACAGCACAATGTGTCTTCGATCAACACAAATTGACACAAAACGAGCAACTTCTAAATGTGACTGAAGTAATCAACTGTTCAACGACCATTTATGATGGTTTGGAACAAAATCACAAAAACTAGGTCAATGTGCCACTCTGTGTCGACATGTATCTGAACTGGCTGCTGAACGTCTTTGATACGTATGTATGATTTACACTTGAATGTAGTATGTTTAGATTGTCCTAAGGTGCATTAAACTGCTTCCTGCATATTGGATTTTGATATATGCATGATCAGTTAAGTAAATGTGAAGATTGTCGACTGATTAAAATCAACCCTGGCATTGTTGACAGAAAGTTTCAGTGTGTTCTAATTTCATTTCAGTGAAAGAAATAAAGTAGTTGAAAGTTTTAGCGACTTTTGTTTTAAATCATAAAATTGAAACTGATATACTTTTGATTCCTTTTGGTCAGATCTGTACAGGATCATGTAGACATCGCGACACTCTGATTGCAATGCTCTTCACGGTTACAAATGTTAGTGCTGGAGAATGACGTGTATAATGCGCACAATATGCACATCATCCAGTTAATGTCAAGGAATAAACGGCCAGATGTTGAATAAAATTTTGTGACCGTCAATCTCGTAGAGTCATACAGCATAGAAACACCATATCTATGCCTACCAACAAATACCAAACTGCACTAATCTCATTTATCTACACTTGGTCCAGAGCCTACTTTGACCTAGCATTTTAAATGCTCATCCCAGATGCTTTTTAAATGTTGAGAATACCTGCCTCTACTTGCCCTCTCAGGCAGCGTGCTCCATACGTCTACCAGTTTTGACATGAAAAAGCTTTTCCTCAGACTTCCTCACCTTAAACTTGTGCCATCTGGTTTCATCCTCACCTTAAACTTGTGCCATCTGGTCTTAGACACATGTGCCGTGGGGAAAGAATTCTCACAATGTATTCTGCCTGTGCCTGTCATAATTTTCTATGCCTCAATCAGATCAGAGGAATTGAGTATAAGAGCAAAGTGGTCCTTCTGCAGCTGTACAGGGCCCTGGTGAGACCACACCTGGAATACTGTGTGCAGTTTTGGTCTCCCAATTTGAGGAATGACATTCTTGCTGTTGAGGGAGTGCAGCGTAGGTTCACAAGGTCAATTCCCGGAATGGCGGGACTATCATATGTTGAAAGATTGGAGCGACTGGGCTTGTGTCCTCTCGAGTTTAGAAGGATGAGAGGGGATCTGATTTAGGCGGATAGGATTATTAATGGATTGGACACTGTGGAGGCAGGAAGCATTTTTCTGCTGATGGGTGAGTCCAAGAGGGAGAGAGAAAACAGGAAATTGTAGACCGGTTAGCCTGATGTCAGTGGTGGGAACGATGCTGGAGTGAATTATAAAAGATGAAATTACAACTCATTTGGATAGCCGGAACAGGACAAGTCAGAGTCAGCATGGATTTACAAAGGGGAAATTGTGCTTGACGAATCTTCTGGAATTTTTTGAGTATGTAACTATGAAGATAGACAAGGGAGAACCAGTGGATGTCGTGAACCTGGACTTTAAGAAAGCCTTTGATAAAGTCCCACATCGGAGACTAGTGAGCAAAGTCAGGGCACATGTTATTGGGGGCAAAATACTGACTTGGATTATAAATTGTCTGGCTGACAGGAAACAATGAGTCGTGATGAACGGGTCCCTTTCGGAATGGCAGGCAGTGGCCAGTGGGGTACCACAAGGTTCGGTGCTGGGACCACAGCTGTTGACAATATCCATTAATGATAGAGATGAAGGCATTAAAAGTAATCTTAGCAAATTTTCCAATGACACAAAGCTGGGTGGCAGTGTGAAATGTGAGGAGGATGTTATGAGAATACAGGATGACTTGGATTGGCTCGGTGAGTGGACGGATGGCTGATAGATGCAGTTTAATGTTAATAAATGTGTGGTTATCCACTTTTTTGGTAGCAAGAACAGGAAGGCAGATTACTATCTCAATGGAGTCAAGTTGGTAAAGGGGAAGTACAATGTGATCTTGGTGTTCTTGTACATTAGTCAATGAAAGCAAGCATGCAGGTACAGCAGACAGTGAAGAAAGCCATTGGCATGCTGGCCTTCATAACAAGAGGAATTGAGTATAGGAGCAAAGACGTCCTTCTGCAGCTGTACAGGGACCTAGCTTAGAAGGATGAGAGGGGTCTGATTGAGATGCAGAAGATTATTAAAGGATTGGACACTCTGGAGGCAGGAAGCATGTTTCTGCTGATGGGTGAGTCCAGAACCAGAGGTTCTGTTTAAAAATAAGGGGTAAGCCATTTAGAACAGAGTTGAGGAAAACCTCCTTCACTCAGAGAGTGGTGGATATATGGAATGCTCTGCCCCAGAAGGCTGTGGAGGCCAAGTCTCTGGATAGTTTCAAGAAAGAGATGGATCAATCTCTTCAAGATAGTGGAATCAAGGGTGATGGGGATAAGGCAGGGACAGGATACGGATTGTGGATGATCAGTCATGATTATAATGAATGGTGGTGCTGGCTTGAAGGGCCGAATGGCCTACTCCTGCACCTGTTGTCTGTTGTAAAAGTTAATTGTAGAAGAATGATTAAGATGGTCCCATATATATGGTGTTGGCAGCTGGTTCACATTGGGAAAACAACATGGTTGATCTTGATTCTACTCCTACTTGTTACACAGAAGCCTCTTCGAGCAACAATTCTTGAATGCCACAATGATGCCACCCGAAGGTTGCAGGAACAGCAACTCATATTCAGCTTGGGAACCCTGCAGCCCAATGGTATCAATGTGGACTTCACCAGCTTCAAAATCTCCCCTTCCCCCACCGCATCCTAAAACCAGCCCAGTTCGTCCCCTCCCCCCACTGCACCACACAACCAGCCCAGCTCTTCCCCTCCACCCACTGCATTCCAAAACTAGTCCAACCTGTCTCTGCCTCCCTAACCTGTTCTTCCTCTCACCCATCCCTTCCTCCCACCCCAAGCCGCACCTCCATCTCCTACCTACTAACCTCATGCCACCTCCTTGACCTGTCCGTCTTCCCTGGACTGACCTATCCCCTCCCTACCTCCCCACCTATACTCTCCTCTCCACAAACTATCTTCTTTTCTCTCCATCTTCGGTCTGCCTCCCCCTCTCTCCCTATTTATTCCAGAACCCTCACCCCATCCCCCTTTCTGATGAAGGGTCTAGGCCCGAAACATCAGCTTTTGTGCTCCTGAGATGCTGCTGGGCCTGCTGTGTTCATCCAGCCTCACATTTTATTATTCTTGAATGTTGATGGGACGTTGAAATGCAGGTAGATTATCGTGATCACTTGTTGAAAATGGATAGCAGCTAGTAGTTCTCTTTCGTCTCAACTAGTGACCAGTAGGCAACGGTCAAACAGTACCTAACCCAGAGGACACAAGCTCCTCTGAGACATGATGTTAGTTGATTCTCATGAATAACTACCTGCAGATGGACTATCTGCAGATAAAGCATGGTATTAAATCTCACATATACTGCTCTCAACCGTTTTAATCAAAGTATTTATCACTCGTTGCATAGAAACAGATCACAAAACTGAAATGGCATATGCACAAATGCCAGCATAGAAGTTCTGTACAGTAGCATTTTGTTTAAAGTTGTATTTGTAAAATAAAAGGGTGAAGTATTAACTTTCACAAATCATATTAACATGCTGTAGAAATCCGTGGAAGTGAGAAATTTGTTTTTTGATTCAATACATGTCTGACAAATGACAATTCAAAGAGATCTTTGTTTCAGCTGCAGTGGGTTGTGGAGTCGACCTCATTAGGGGCATTTAAGTGACTATTTGACAGGCATATGGGTGTTAATACAAGATAGGGGTGGAGGTTAGATAGACCTGAGGTTTAGGGTAAAAGTTCAGCACGACATCATGGGCTGAAGGGCCTGTACTGTTCGATGTTCTATGTATCTTATGCTGTATTCAAATAAGTAGTCAGTCAGTGGCATTCTGTAACTTCCTTTTCCAGGGGTAGGAGTGGAAGAATCAGAGTGTTTCTTTGAAAATTGGCTTGATGTGTCTGTCCAAGGGTCATCTGGAGGAAAAAATACAAGTGTAAGTACGAAATCTATCATTGCCGATACACATGTAAACTGTAGATTTAACTGTACGTAAACTTTGTTTAACAAACTAGCCCACTCAATAAACTGACAAAAATTACACACCAGATATTTACTGTATTCTCATCATCTCTGTGATGTCTGGTGAGGGTGCAAGTGAGAAGGCTCCCTGCCAGTAAGTTTGAGTTAAGGCAAAGTTGCATCATTGCTGAAGTTATTTATGCTGTAAATGAAGGAGAACAGTAATGTGTATATCCCATGCGTTATGTTCCTGTTATTGAGTGTGTGTTTTTTGTGTGTGTGGGCCTATTGATCAACTGGAATTTTTGATTATTCAGCCCATTCCTGGTACCACGGGTACTGTTTAACAAAAGGTTTGCTGTCTTAGTATATTTCTCTATTTAGTCACTGCCACTATTAATGTTAAGTTAGAGCGTGGTCTTTGCAGAATCTGCACAGTGCATTCCTGCTGGATAAATGATGCACTACATCTGTATGATGCCATTGCTTCTCAACGACACCAACTTAGCAGCTGTTTTTGTTACCAATAATGTTTTCATCATTAGAATACTTGGAAAATATTCAGAAGTGCTGTATGACTCGACTGCTCACTTGCAGCAGTGATAACACTAAATGTGAGGTCATGTTTTTCCCCATTTGATGTTGTGTTGTCAACAATGTATCTCACAACTAATGGGCATATTTCATTGAAACCTGGTCTGTACAGGTATGGTCCAAGGAAGAACTGATTAGTTTTTGACAGATCTAGATTTATTTCTCTATTTTTTAAAAACATCAGTTAAAATTCGTTGGATAGGCAAATGATCATCTTTCTAGAATATTGTTCATTGATTTCGAATGTTGTGGATTGTGACAGCCCTGATAGTAGAATTTTTCATAACTATCAAAATATGAGCAGAATTTTCAGAGCAGATTATCAAATTGGCCTGAAGCTTTCTCAGTGAGATGGAAGCTTTTAATAAAAGGATTTATTTTGTCGGCCTTGCATTTACAAAGAATCAGTCAAGTGGAGAAATGCCTCAAAGAAAAGCTGTGTAATTATAGAGTCATGGATGTTTGTTGCACAGGAGGAGGCCGTGCGCTCTGTCGTTACTGCACTGCTCAACAAAGATCTGTCTACATTGAACTCACAGTACATTGATTTCCTTTTTGATTGTTTGACCCATAGCCCTGGAGCCTACAGCAACAGAAGTGAATATCTAAATACTGCTTAAATATTCAGACACTTTCTGAATCAGCCACACTTTCCGTCAGTGAGTTCATGTCAACTAATGGAAAAAGCAGCTTCCAGTTATCCTTTCTATGCCCTTCAAAATCTTAAACACCTTTTACCAGGTCCCCTTGTCTGCTCCAATCTTCTCGTCGGTCAGATGGGCAGGTCAGTGGCAGATTGATATAGCCTGAAGAAGGAATAAGATAAGAGAGTACTTAATGTGGCAAAGCCTGTCGTGCCCGATGGAGGTCAGCAATGGCAGTCAGCAGTGAAGTCCACTGGCAAGGATGGGTGGGTTTTAGCCCAGCGCAGGGAATACAAACCATCACGGGGGAAGCCTCGTTCAGAGTGTCTGCAAACTCGTGGCTTAGGAAAGGACTGTAATAGAACATAGAACATAGAACCGAACAGGACAGCACAGAACAGGCCCTTCAGCCCACAATGTTGTGCCGACCATTGATCCTCATGTATGCACCCTCAAATTTCTGTGACCATATGCATGTCCAGCAGTCTCTTAAATGACCCCAATGACCTTGCTTCCACAACTGCTGCTGGCAACGCATTCCATGCTCTCACAACTCTCTGTGTCAAGAACCCGCCTCTGACATCCCCTCTATACTTTCCACCAACCAGCTTAAAACTATGACCCCTCATGCTAGCCATTTCTGCCCTGGGAAATAGTCTCTGGCTATCAACTCTATCTGTGCCTCATTATCTTGTATACCTCAATTAGGTCCCCTCTCCTCCTCCTTTTCTCCAATGAAAAGAGACCGAGCTCAGTCAACCTCTCTTCATAAGATAAGCCCTCCAGTCCAGGCAGCATCCTGGTAAACCTCTTCTGAACCCTCTCCAAAGCATCCACATCTTTCCAATAATAGGGCGACCATAACTGGACGCAGTATTCCAAGTGCGGTCTAACCAAAGTTTTATAGAGCTGCAACAAGATCTCATGACTCTTAAACTCAATCCCCCTGTTAATGAAAGCCAAAACACCATATGCTTTCTTAACAACCCTGTCCACTTGGGTGGCCATTTTAAGGGATCTCTGTATCTGCATATCAAGATCCCTCTGTTCCTCCACACTGCCAAGAATCCTATCCTTAATCCTGTACTCATCTTTCAAATTCGATCTTCCAAAATGCATCACCTTGCATTTATCTAGGTTGAACTCCATCTGCCACCTCTCAGCCCATCTCTGCATCCTGTCAATGTCCCGCTGCAGCCTACAACAGCCCTCTACACTGTCAACGACACCTCCGACCTTTGTGTCGTCTGCAAACTTGCTGACCCATCCTTCAATCCCCTCATCCAAGTCATGAATAAAAATTACAAACAGTAGAGGCCCAAGGACAGAGCCCTGTGGAACCCCACTCACCACTGACTTCCAGGCAGAATATTTTCCTTCTACTACCACTCGCTGTCTTCTGTTGGCCAGCCAATTCTGTATCCAAGCAGCTAAGTTCCCCTGTATCCCATTCCTCCTGACCTTCTGAATGAGCCTACCATGGGGAACCTTATCAAATGCCTTGCTGAAGTCCATATACATCACATCGACAGCTCGACCCTCATCAACTTTTCTAGTCACATCCTCAAAAAACTCGATAAGGTTTGTGAGGCATGACCTACCCCTCACAAAGCCGTGTTGACTGTATTTGATCAAGCCATGCTCTTCCAGATGGTCGTAAATCCTATCCTTCAGAATCCTTTCTAACACCTTGCAGACGACAGACGTGAGACTTACTGGTCTGTAATTGCCGGGGATTTCCCTATTTCCTTTCTTGAAGAGAGGAATTACATTTGCCTCTCTACTCTCCACTGGAGTCATACCTGAGGACTGGAATGTTTGACTTTTTAAACTTTTGTTTTTATTCTTCTACTGTTCTAATAAGAAGACAGTAGTGCTGAACATTTTAACTTATTCATTTATTTTTATCACATGGAGCATGGAACGGTACAGCACAGTACAGGCCCTTCAGCCCACGATGTTGTGCCGAACTTTTACCCTAATCCTGTGGTCAATCTAACCTCCGCCCCTCCCTTATACTATCATCCATGTGCTTGTCTAATAGCCGATGAAATGCCCCTATTGAGGCTGACTCCACTACCCTCTCCGGCATTGCATTCCACTCCCCTACGACTCTGAGTAAAGAAGGATGGATAAATTTTGTACTTCTGCAACTAAAATTGCGTACCAAAGTACTTTGTACCTGAGATGGCACCGTCTAAGGCAACTTTGTACTCTTTTCTTTGTACTCTTGTACCCTGTATTGAATGCATGTGATAATAAAATCTCAATCTAATGCATAGCAGGACACTGGGAAGCTTAGAGGAGAAAAGGGATCCTGGAGTGCTTGTTCATGAATTCCTGAAGGGGTCAGGTCAGGCTAGTAAGGGTTGTTACAAAGACATATGGGACACCTCCCTTTATCAGTTGTGGCATAAATTGTAAGAGTGGGAAGGTCACTTTGGAGTTGTTTAAAAGTTTGGTTAGGCCACAGCTGGAGTCGTGTGTGGCATTTTGGTCACCACCCATTAGGAAGGATGTAATTGCACTGGAGGGAATGAAAAGGATGTTGCATGTGTTGGAGCATTTTAGCTGTGAAGAAAGACTGGAAAAAATCACATTATTTTCTGTGAAGCAGAGAAGGTTTGGTGGGTGAATGGAGGTCCTGACAGAGGCATATAAGATTATGAGAGGTATAGATGGGTTGAATAGAAAGCATTGTTCCCCTTAGTTAAAGCATCAATAACAATAGGGCATAATTTTCAAGAGAAAGATGGGAATATTTTAGAGGTTTGAGGAAAATCGTTTTCATCCAGAGTGTGGTGAAGGTCTGGAGCGCATTGCCTGGGCGGGAAGTTGAAACAGGAAACCTCACAACCTTTGAAAAGTACTTGGATGAGCAGTTGACATGTCGTAATATTTAAGAGAATGGTCCAGTGTGTAAAAATGGGACTAGTATATGTTGCAGTGTATTTTTAGAGGTACAGCCTTAGTGGGCCATAGGACCCCTTCTGTACTATATGATTCCATGACAACCCCCAGCCCAGGCAGCTGTTTTTTTCAGTCATCTCCAGGATTACACCCTTCGTAGTGTGATCCCTTGCGTTGTTCGCCCTCCCAAGTTCATTAGCTCACACTTTTCCTGGTTGAGTTCAATTGCTGTGCTCAGCTGACCAGTCTGTTGATCTCCTCCTGAAGTTTATTCTTCCTGTCTGTCAACCAATTTTGGATCCAGTGTGCCACTTTGCCTTTGATCCCATGGCTGTTATTTACATGGCCATTCCATCGATATCCTCCTCACTAAATTAGCCATTCGCTAGCGATACAGTCATACATCCTGTGTTTAAGCCCAAATGATGAATTAACTTGACAAATTTCAAGGGTCCTTGTGGAAAGCCCTGCACAACCCCACTCAAAGCAAACATCCTGTCAAATAGATATCCCTCTACCATCAATCACCCTGTGCTCTTTGCCTCAGCCAGTTTTGGCTCCAGTGTGCCTCTTTGCCTTTGATCCCATGGCTGTTGTTTTCTTGCTCAATCTGCCAAGGGGGACTTTACTAAGCCCACATCAAATGCATAATGTGACCTCATCTTAACAAATCCATAGTGTTTATCCCTGATTATTTCTTGCAAGTACATTCTACCCCTAAGAATGCCTCTTTATAGCTTCACCAGTGCTGAGATTATTCTGACTGGCTTTTAATTTCCTGGTCTGTTCCTCTCTCCGTTTGTTCATAGTGGGACAATGTTAATAGTGTTTCATTACTTCACGTGCGATTGACAAGGCTTTGAAAATTGCTGCCAGCGGCCCAGATATCTCCTCCCTCACTTCCCCCGCTAGCTGGTATACATTTCAGTTCGCCCTGTAGATGTATCCACTTTTAAAGTTGCTCAACCAGCTGCATCTCCCTGTCTCTTAACCTCTGATGCTCCGAGGTCCTTTGCCCTGATATCTTACTTGCAGTGTCCTTTTCCATTGTAAAGATTGACACAAAATATTCATTGAGGACGGTGCCGATGTTTTCCAGGTCCACACAAAGATTACCTCTGTGAAATGAACGAGGAGATATTAGAGAGGTTTGAGATTTACAATCAAGAAAGAAATTGACAAAATGACTTCCTTGGAGAATCATACAACATCCATTGTCCATTGTTGTAAACAAACAGAAGTTTTTGTTTCCACAGTTGTTTGCAAATAGCCAATCAAGGTAATAAAATAATGTTTTAAGATAATTTACAAAGCAAGGCAATTGAGGAAGATGTATTGGATGTATTGAACTCTCAACTACCTCCCTTAAGTTTAGGAATGTCAGTATTTTTCTTCTGGATAACTTTTGCAGATATCTTCAAACAAGTAGCTGAACCCACAGATTTATGTGACCAACGAAGCCTGAACCTTTTGCTTCACGATGCAGTCCAGATCCCTTGGCAGCTGGGTGAGGTAGCTTCATTTGGAGGCAGCACCATTGAACCAAGTGTCCGCAGTTGCTTCCAACATCTAAGTGTGCTCTGCACCAATTCATATTGTCAAGCGGGTCTACTTGCCAGTATGAATTTTGAGCTCATTTTCGTTTTGTTCACCTGCACATCTGCCAATGTGGTATATCGTATCCATTGCACCCGGTGTGGCCTCCGCTACATTGGGGAAACCAAGCAGAGGCTTGGGAACCACTTTGCAGAACACCTCCGCTTGGTTCGCAACAAACAACTGCACCTCCCAGTCGCGAACCATTTCAACTCCCCCTCTCATTCCTCAGACGACATGTCCATCATGGGCCTCCTGCAGTGCCACAATGATGCCACCCGAAGGTTGCTGGAACAGCAACTCATATTCCGCTTGGAAACCCTGCAGCCCAATGGTATCAATGTGGACTTCACAAGCTTCAAAATCTCCCCTTCCCCCACTGCATCCCAAAACCAGCCCAGTTCTTCCCCTCCCCCCACTGCATCTCAAAACCAGCCCAGCCTGTTTCTGCTTCCCTAACTTGTTCTTCCTCCCACCCATCCCGTCCTCCCATCTCAAGCTGCACCTCCTTTTCCTACCTACTAACCTCATCCCACCTCCTTGACCAGTCTGTCTTCCCTGGACTGACCTATCCCCTCCCTACCTCCCCACCTGTACACTCCTGTCTACGTATCTTCTTTTTTATCCATCTTCGGTCCGCCTCCCCCTCTCTCCTTATTTATTCCAGTTCCCTCTCCCCATGCCCCTCTCTGATGAAGGGTCTAGGCCCGAAATGTCAGCTTTTGTGCTCCTGAGATGCTGCTTGGCCTGCTGTGTTCATCCAGCTCCACACTTTGTTATCTTGCACTATTGATATGGACTGGTTTGTCACTAGAATTTATGACCCAGGCAAAGTGTGTCACGACTTCAGTTGATCTGAGCTCTTATCAGCAGATGGAGCCTCAAGTTAATGCCTCTTCTGAATGCTGGCATCTCCGACAATCCAAATTCCTCAGTACTTCATTGAAGTATTACCCTAAAAATTATGCTTAAATATAAATTACAGCTTGAAGCCATAGCCTTCTAATTTATTGTTGAGAGCTCTACTAGTTTATGACAGAACTAGAACAGACCTGGAATGGATACGGGATGGTTTTCTTGAGCAATATGTTGAGGAACCAACTGAAAAGCAGTGCATCTAAGACTGGGTGCTGTGTAATGAGAAGGGAATCATTGCCAATCTAGCTGTGCAAGATTTCTTCGAGATGAGTGGCCGCAACATGATAGAATTTTTTCAATCAAGATGGAGAGTGTGAGAGTTGATTTGGAGACCAGGGTGCTGCATCTTAATAATGAAAGCTGAAGATATGAGGCATGAAATTAAGCAACTCTTTGTGATCTATCAAGGCTAAAGGGATGACAGTGGATAGGCAATGGCAAACATTTAAGGAGCACGTGGGCGGACTGCAACAACTGTTTATTCCTGTCTGGCATGAAAGCAAAATGGGTAAGAGGACCAATCCATGACTTAACAAAGGCAATTAGCGATAGTATCTGATCCATGGAAACAACATTTGAGGATTGGCAGCATAGTAGAATTTAGCAAAGAAGGACCAAGGGATTGATTAAGAAGGGGTAAATGCAGTAAAGTAAGCATACAGGGAACATAAAGACTGACACAGAGTTTCTATAGATACGTGAAGAGAAAGAGACTGGTAAAGACAAATGTTAGGAAGGGGGTTGACCAGTCAAGGGAAGACAGACAGGTCAAGGAGGCAGGGCTGACGCTGGTGGGTAGGAGGTGGGGTGGGGTTAGGGTGTAACCCTAACCCGAACTCTCACCCTAATCTCCACCCCACCTCCTACCTACCAGCATCATCCCCTCCTCCTTGACCTGTCTGTCTTCCCTTGACTGACGAACCTCCATCATAACTCCCCAACAACACTCACCTTTACTGGCTCCAGCGCCGCCTCTTTGATCTGTCTCCACCTATCTTCTCCTCTATCCATCTTCTATCCACCTCCCCTTCTCTCTTTATTTATTTCAGAATCCCCTTCCCCTCCCCCATTTCTGAAAAAGGGCCCAAACCCGAAACATCATCTTTCCTGCTCCTCCGATACCGCTTGGCCAGCTGTGTTCATCCGGCTCCACACCTTGTTATCACAGATTCTCCAGCATTGGCAGTTCCTCCCATCTCTGAAATGGTCTGTTGGCCTTCGTTCCGAGAGGTTTCGAGTACAGAAGCCGGAATGTGGTGTTGCAGTTACGCAGCACCTTGGTGAAGCCGCACCTAAAATAGTGTGTGCAGTTTTGTGCTCCTTTTCTGCGGAAGGATGCTGTTGCTCTCATAGTTTATCAGTGCAGCGCATGTTTATCAGCCTGTTTCCGGGAATGGCAGGTCTGATGTATGATCAGAGATTGACTCGGTTAAGATTGTTTTCGCTGGAATTCAAATGAATGAGGTGACTTATAAAATTCGAACAGGACTGGACAGGATAGATGCAGTTCCCAGTGGTGGGTGTGTCCAGAACCAGGGGTCACAGTATGAGGATTCAGGATAGACGATTTCGGAGGTATTTCTTCACCCAAAGAATGGTGAGTCCGTGGAAATCATTACCGAAGCCAGCAGTTCATGTCAAAACATTGAACGCATTCAAGATATGGCTAGATATAACACTTGGGGTGAATGGGATCAAGTGTTATGGAGAGAAAGCAGGATTAGGCTGTTGAGTTGGATGATCAGTCATGATCATGAAGAATGGTGGAGCAGGCTCAAAGAGCCATTTGGCCTCCCCCCTGCTCCTAGCTTCCATGTTTACAATAGTCACTCTCTGAAATGCAAAACTTGAGCAATTGTGCAACTTTGAACTGGGTGCTGGTCGTTACTGACCAAACTAAGTTAGGTAAGGCTCAGCAGGACAGTGCTCATTGTTGTTTCTAGCATTTTCACCGTGTAGGACTTAGTCCTTGCTCTGCTTCAAGCGAAGAAGTGAGCTAATTGGAGATATCTACAACTTGTTAAGGTTCCAAAGGTTTAAAGTGATGTGGGGATGTGTGGTATTGTTCATAAAGTACATCATGAAGATAAATAAGATAAAAGATAAAAGAATGACGAGAGTAAGATGAGGGCCAATCAAGGACAGTAGTGGGAAGTTGTGTGTGGAGTCAGAGGAGATAGGGGAAGCACTAATTGAATATTTTTTGACAGTATTCACTCTGGAAAACAACAATGTTATCGAGGAGAATACTGAGATACAGGCTACTCGACTAGCGTTTTGTACAGTCACGGGATTTATAGGGATTGACTTCCGGAGCCATGATGTCATGCTCCAACTGTACAAAATGCTAGTGCGACCTCATTTGGAATATTGCGTGCAGTTCTGGTCGCCCCATGACAGGAAAGATGTTGAAGCATTGGAAAAGGTGCAGAGGAGATTTACCAGGATGCCGCCTGGTCTGGAGCACAGGCCCTATGAAGAAAGGCTGAGAGACTTGGGTCTGTTCTCATTGGAGAAAAGGGGGGATTTAATAGAGACATATAAGATGATCAGAAAATTAGATATTGTGGACAGTGAGAGTCTTTTTCAGAGGATGATGATTTCAGCTTGTACAAGGGGGCATAGCTACAAATTGAGGGGTGATAGATTTAAGACAGATGTCAGAGGCAGGTTCTTTACTCAGAGAGTGCTATGGGCGTGGAATGCCCCGCATGCCAAAGTAGTTAACTCAGCCACATTAGGGGCATTTCAACAGTCCTTGGATAAGCATATGGATAATGATGGGATCGTGTCAGGGGAGGGGCTTAGATTAGTTCACAGGTCGGCGCAACGTCGAGGGCCGAAGGGCCTGTTCTGTGCTGTATTGTTCTATGTTCTATAATGGATATCACAAGTAGATGACTGATGTGTATAGTGTGCATTGTCAAATGGTTCAAATTTTAGAACTGAAAAGTGCCTGGTCTACCTCAAATTGCCATGGAAAACCAAAGCTTCTCAAAAGTTTGAGCTTAAGCAAGTAATTCATGCTGCTGCTGTATAGTGGTTATGTGAATGGTATTTTCCCCTAGCAGTATGCTGTTGTCAGTCCAAAAATAATTCTCATTGCATTGACCAACATTGTCTATGAAATTTGCAGCCAGTCTTATGCCAGACATATAGGTCATATGTGATAATGATTGGCCGACTGAAAACTGCTTGTTTGTAATGAGCAGAGCACACCGCACCGGCATGTGTGAGATGCTTTCTCTTTTCCACAACCAAGGACCCCAACATGGTTCGCAGAACTTTCACTTTGATCCATTTCACAAAATTCGGCCCTCATCCATTCCACCTATCCCAGAATCATAAATTCTCCTTATTCTCAGCTTGTCCCTCCATCAACCTCTGCGTTCAGCAGATTATCTTCCAGCATCTTCACCAGTATCCCCTTTCAGCATTCCAAAGTGACCATTCCCTCTGTAGTCCACTCCTCAGTCACCAAGCAAGGTCCCAAATACACTTGTAAAGTGAAACAGCGATTTACCCGTACTTCATCTGTTCAAACATACAGGTATATTCAATTTTTCCAGTGTTTTCTCTGCAAAGGGGAAATGATACATTGATTAGGTGATTATCCTGCGGTACACCCTCATTCAGTCCACAAGCATGACCTGAGTTCCTGTTCCTTGCTGTTTTCATTTTCTATTTTGCTCCCACTTGGACCTTGGCTGTTCATCCTTCCCCTGAAGAATTTCATGCAATTTCATGAATATTCACTACATTCTCCAAATTCCCAAAGCTACCTCAACCACACTTCCACACATATTGTTTCTTGTAAGGTCTCCCTTCCATCTTCCCTGATTCTTGGCCTCTATCACATCTGTCCTGACAAACAAACAAGCCTTCACTTGCAGAAGTCCAAAGTGAAACACCTGCTGTTAGCAGGGGCTGTTCAGTCATGACCAGTTTAAGATAAACAGTTGAACTTTTAACGGGGCTCATTTGCACCTGCTAGAAGTGACATACATTGACACTCAATGACCTGTTCTCTGTAAACAGAAATGTTTTAAAACTTCCACCTTCTTTGAATTAGCCAGAAGATTGTACAGCCTGTATTCCCTGTTCCTTTCTCCTTATTGGCACAGAGGCTCAATGGTTAGCACTGCTGCCTGTCAGGGACCCAGGTTCAATTCCATTCTCGGGGAACTGTCTGTCTGGAGGTTGCACATTCTCTCTGTGCCTGTGTGGGTTTCCACGAGGTTCTGCGTGAGTTTACAACAGGTCTCTGATTCCGTCCCACAGCCTAAAGATGTGTGTATTCGGTGGATTAGCCATGAGAAATGTAGGGTTACAGGGCTAAAGCAAGGGGGTGAGTCTGGGTGACGTGCTCTTTGGAGGGTCGGTGTGGACGTCTAGGGCCAAATGGCCTGTTTCCACACCGCCAGGGATTCTATTGACAGCTCGACCATTCAGAGTGGACTTGTCAACCACACGACATGTTTTTCTTCTCGTATAAATTATTCCAATTGTTTGAAATATCATGTTCTTGCGTTTGTTCCATTGGGTGTAAGACAAAAATGCTTTGGTAATAAAAGTCTCTCTGAAATGAAAGACACAAATGTAAGGTATTTCCGGCTGGTAGACAGGAGGTCGGAAAACTCCCAAAAATTCTCAAGGGAATGCTTGTGATGAGGTGGAGGGTAGAAGAAATTATGTTACGAAACATTATTTTTTGCAAAAGCTTGGTAACACAATGGTAATTTTTTTAAAAAAAATCAAAGGTTGTGTCCAGAAGAGGTGTGAATAGCTACATAGGCATCTGAATGCAAAAAGGGATACAGGAGCAAGATGGAAGCGTAGGTTCTGATCTAAATTGGTTGAACTTAATATTGGACCAGAAGGCTAGAAAGTGACAAGACAGATGATGAAGTCTTGTTCCTCAAACTTATATTAAGGTTGTTGACTAATTGATTGATTTATTGTCACGTGTACCAAAGTAGAGTGAAAATCTTTATTTATGAGTGGTACAGGCAGATCATAGTAAGCAAAGGATATACAGATGAAAATGACAGAGGCATGCAGGTTACACTGAACAGAGTATGCGCTCAGTGAGATCAATGTTAGCAAGATCAGCGTTATTTCAGGCTAGAGAGTCTATTTATCAGTCTGATAACAACTGGGAAGAAGCTGTTCCTAAAACTGTTGGTGTGTGTGTGTTCAGGCTTCTGTACCTGGTGCCTGATGGAAGAGGATGTAGGAGATCATTACGTAGGTGCGATGGGTCTTTGGTGATGCTGGCTACCTTTCCGCAGCAGTGAGCCATGTAAATGGAGTCCTTGGATGAGAGGTTGGCTTCCGTGATGATCTGGGCTGTGCACACCCGCTTCTGTAGTTTCTCACAGTCCTGGGCAGAATAGTTGCCATACCAGGCCATTATACACTTGGACAATGTGCTTTTAATGGTGCATCTGTAGAAATTGGCCAGGCCAAATTTCCTGAGCCGCCTGAGGAAGGAGAAGCATTGTTGTGCCGCCTTGACCAACGTATTTTCGTGGCAAGTCCAGGACGGGTTGTTGATTATCGTCATACCAGGGAACTTGACACACTCCACCCTCTCAACCTCAGTTCCATTGATATACATCAGGGCGTGTTCTCCTCCTGTCTTTTGAAATCAGTGATCAGTTCTTTAGTTTTGCCGACATCGAGAGAGAGGTTGTTCTCTGCACCACGTCACCAAACCCTTTGCCTCCCTTCTGTATTTTGATTCATTGTTAGATATCCATCCCACTGCAGTGGTGTCGTCAGTTAACTTGCAGATGGCGTTAATTTGGAATTTGGCAACACAGTCATGGGTGCACAAGGAGTGCAGTAGGGGGCTGAGAAAACATCCTGAGAGGGCACTAGGGTTATTGTGGAGGAGGGGCAGTTACCTATCTTCACTGTGGTTTTGGGTCAGAAAGTTGAGGATCCAGTAGCAGAGGGCAGAGCAGAGACCTAGGTCATAGAGTTTTGAGATCAGTCTGGAGGGGATAATAGTGTTGAAGGTGGAGCTGCAGTCAATGAGCAGGATTCCTCCATAGCTCATTGTGCACATTGCTGCCAACAACATCGGTAGAAAGAGGGTTCACTGAATCCCTACAGTGTAGAAACATTCAGCCCAACAGGTCCGCACCTACCCCTGCAAGGCTAACAAACCTTAGCTATGGACAATTTAGTGTGGTCAATCCACCTAATTTGCACATCTTTGGACTGTGGTAGGAAACTGGAGCACCTAGCGAAAACCCTCACAGACATGGGGAGAATGTGTAAACGAAGAGTCACCCAAGGATGGAATTGAGCCCAGGTCCCTGGTACTGTGAGGCAGTAGTGCCAACCACTGCACCACCTTGTTGCCCTTGAGACTTTCTCCAAGGCTACCCTTGTGTCTTAAGGGACTCTTTTCCCCCCATTCTCACTAACACATTTATTATGTCGTACAATCCCGTAGCAGCAATATCTTTTAGAGTGTGGGAAGAAATGGGAGTAACTGGAGGAAATTCAAACAGTCATGGGGAGAATGTGCAAACTCCACGCAGACAGTTGTCCACAACTGGAATCGATCCTGGGGCCCTGTCACTGTAAGGCAGTGGTGCTAACCACTCAGCCACTGTGCTGTGGCATTTAGGTCCTGCAAAATGAGTACAAGAACTAGAATGATGAACATTCAACCTTTCGCACAAAAAGTTGGTCAGAGCTAGGACCCATATTAATCACTGTAACACTGTTTCTGAGACAACAAGGTGGAGAGCTGGATGGACACAGCAGGACAAGCAGCATCAGAGGAGTAGGAAAGCTGATGTTTCTGAAGAAGGGTCTAGGCCCGAAACGTCAGCTTTCCTACTCCTCTGATGCTGCTTGGCCTGCTGTGTTCATCCAGTTGTACACCTCGTTAACTCCGATTCTCCAGCATGTGCAGTTCCTGCTATCTCTCCAGAACACTGTTTTTGTTTTGTTCACAGCAGTGACAGAACACAGTTTGAGAGAAAATAATGCAGCCATATACACAACATTGATGAAAGATACTTTCTTATTTCCAAATGTTAAGGAAAGCGTTGTATGAAAATTATATTCTGTCACAGAATTTGGACACACTCTGGTTTCTTCCTGTGTTACCTAAAACGTATGCCATGTTTTTCGACCTTTGATTTCTCAGCATTTCTTCTTCTTTTGTAATGTAGTGCTGGAGGGAAACCATAATCCCAGATTGTAAGTGCTTTGAGCTTCAACATTGTCTGAGAACCCCCTCACTGTCTCTGAATACCCAAACTGATCAATAATAATCATCCTAATTGTCTGTCTTGACCTTACTGCAGCATTGCTTATTGTGTCACTGGCGGGTGACAGATCACATTGACATTTCACATCATGAAAGTAGCTGCATGAATATTTGTATTCTTGGTTCTACATTAGTGAGTTTTTGTTGCAACGTTTTGGTCTGGAAGTAAGAGGCATCTCAAAGAATGTGCTATCTGTGCTTTTGTGGAATCTGCTTTTGTGCTTTGACTTTGGGTTAAGCAATGTAACATGTCCTTGCTGATTTTCCATATTTAATTCAATTAGAATTTCATTGACTCTAGGTTTTACTCTTGAAATATGATGAATGAGCAGAAGGCTATTCAGTCCATTGAGTCTGCCACTCAATGAGATCATAAAATACTGATATTCCTCGATACCACTTTCCTGCCGTTTCCCTGTAGCGTTTGATTCTCATACTGTTAAAAATACTCCAGTCTGAGCGTCTTAACTTTTGTACATCCCTCTGCAGGCAGTCTGGCAGTCTCATCACTTGTCTTCCATACCTATTTTTGTGTTTTCTGTAAGCTCGGTAATAGTACATTCACTTTCATCACTATGTCATTAATATTTATTCGCAACAAGAATGGCCGTGGCATTGATCCGTATGGCAGTTCACTGTTTACAGCTTGCCGACCTGGAAATGACTCCCCCTGTACCAAATGTCTGTTCTCTATTATTTGGTCAATCCCCTATCCATGTTAATATATTTCCCCAAAACTATGTGGTCTTATTAAAAGTCTTATCTGCTTGAAGTGTGATTATTTTTACAAATACCTTTTTGAATGTTACACCCTTTTATTTGTACTACTTGTAATCTCCTCATGGAATTCTTATAAATCTGTCATGCACAATTTCCTGTTTATCAAGCCGTAGTGACTGTGATTGTATTATGTATTTTAAGTGCTCTGCAATTACATCTTTTCTGATAGGCTGTTGCATTTTCCAATAACAGACATTAAGCTAACTGGCCAGTAGTTATCTTTTTTGTCTCCTTTCCTTTCTAAAATAAAGGTACTAGTCATAGAATCCCTGCAGCATGAGAGCAGGCCACTTGGCCCATTGTGTCCAAACTGACTCTCGGAAGAGCATGGCACCCAGATTCAACCAGCTGCCCAGCCCCTGCAACCTTGCATTTCCCATGGCTAATCCACCTAATCTGTGCATGTTTGGATTGTGGGAAGAGACCAGAGCAGCTGGAAGAAACCCACACAGACACGGGGATAAGGTTCAGATTCCTCACAGAAAGTCACCTGTGGATGGGATTGAATCCAGGTCCCTGCCACTGTGAAACAGCATGCTACCCACTGAGCCACCATACTGCCCTGTGGGGCACTGGGACTTTTTGAAAAGCCAAGGATACTGGAGAGATTGTGATCAGTGCATCAACTATCACTATAGCTATTACTTTTAATATCCTAGGATGCAGCACTTCGGGCCCAGGGGACCTAATGGTCTTTAACCCAGTTAGTTTCCCTCATATCTTTTCTTTAGGGATAGTTGTTGTTTTATATCCTGTCCTATCATTTGCCCTTTGATTATGCAGGAATTTTGGAACACTGTCAGTGTCTTTTACTGTGACTGTATTCATTTGTGGGACATGTGTGTCACTGCCTGGCCAGTATTTCTTGCCCATCCTGAGTTGCCTCTTGAGAAGGTGATGGTGAGCTGCCTTCTTGAACCACTGCATTCTTCCTGCTGTGGGTTGACCCGCAGCGCTATTAGGGAGGGAATTCTGGGATTTTGAGGGGAAGGAATGGCAATGTATTTCCAAGTCAAGATGGTGAGGGACTTGGAGGCGGTGGTGTTCCCATATGTCTGCTGCCCTTGTCCTTCTGGATGGAAGTGGTCTTGGGTTTAGAAGGTGCTGTCTGAGGAGCGTTGGTGAATTTCTGCAGTGCATCTTGTAGTTAGTACCCACCGCTGCTACTGAGCATTGCAGATGGAGGGAGTGGATACTTGTAGATGTTGTACTGGCTGCTTTGTCCTGGATGGTGTCAAGCTTCTTGAGTGTTGTTGGAGCTGCGCTCATCCAGGCAAGTGGGGGAGTGTTCCATCGCATTCCTGACTTGTGCCTTTTAGATGGCGGACAGGCTTTGAGGAGTCAGGGGGTGAGTTATTTGATGTGATATTCCCAGCATCTGGCCTCCTCATGTGGCCACTATCTTAATGTGATGACCAGTTGAGTTTCTGGTCAATGGTAACGCCCAGCTGAGAGTGAGGGATTCATTGATGGTAACACTATTGAATGTCAAGAGATGGTCAGAGCCTGGCATTTGTGTGGCGCAAATGTCACTTGGTACTTGTCAACCCAAGCCTGGATATTGTCCAGATCTTGTTGCACGTGAACTTGGACTGCTTCAGTGTCTGAGAAGTCAAATGGTGCTGAACATTGTGCAAACATCAGCGAACATCCCCACTTCTGACCTTATGATGGCGGGAAGGTCATTGATGAAGTAGCCGAAGATGGTTGGGCCGAGGACACTACCCTGAGGAACTCCTGCAGAGATCTTCTGGAGCTGAAATGATTGACTGCCAGCAACCACAACCACCTTCCCATGTGTCAGGTATAACTCCAACCACCGGTGAGTTTGCCTGTGAAACTCATTGATTCCCATTTTGCTAGGGCACCTTGATGCCACACTCGGTCAGATGCAGCCTTGATGTGAAGGGTTGTCGCTCTCACTTCAGCTCTGGAATTCAGCTCTTTTGTCCACGTTTGAACCAAGGCTGTGATGGGGTCAGGAGCTGAGTGGCCACGGCAGAACCCAAACTGGGCGTAACTGAGTAGGTTATTTCTGAGCAGGTGCTGCCTGATAGCACTGTTGATGACACCTTCCATCACTTTACTGAAGATTGAGAGTAGACTAATGGAGCAGTAATTGGCTGGCCTGGTTTTGTCCTGCTTTTTCTGTACAGGACATACTTGGGCAATTTTCTACATTGTCGGGTAGATACCAGTGTTGAAACAAACTAGAACAGCTTGGCTCGGGCAGCAGCAAGTTCTGGAGCACAAATCTTCAGTACTGTTGCTGGAATGTTGCCAGGGCCCATAGCCTTTGCGGTATCCAGTGTCCCTAACCATTTCTTGATATCACATGGAGTGAATTGAATTGACAGAAGACTGGTATCTGCAATAGTGGGGATCACTGGAGGAGGCCGAGTTTGATCACCCATTCAGCGCTTGTGGCTAAAGATTTCTGCAAATGCTTCAGCCTTATGTTTTGCACTGATGTGCTTGGTTCTTCCATCGTTGAGGATGGGGACATTTGTGGTGCCTCCTCCTCCTCCTCCAGTGAGTTGTTTAATTGTCCATTGCCATTCATGACTGGATGTGGCAGGGCTGCAGAACTTAGATCAGATCCATGGTGAGATTGATTAGCTCTGCCTATCACTTGCTGCTTTCGCTATTTGGCATGCAAGTAGTCCTGTTTGGTGGCTTCACCAAGTTGATTCCTCATCTTCAGGTAAGCCTGGTGCTGCTCCTGGCATGCCCTCCTGCACTCTCCATTAAACCAGAATTGATGGTAACGGTTGAGTGAGGGACATACTGAGCCACGAAGGTTGTAGATTGTGCTAGAGTTCAATTCTGCTGCTGTTGATGGCCCACAGCACCTCATGGATGCCCAGCCTTGTGTTGCTAGATCTATGTGAAGTCTGTCCCATTTACTGCAGTGATAGTGCCACACACATGATGGAGGTTGTTCTCAATGTGACGGCGGGACGTTGTTCCACAAGGACTGTGCGATGGTCACTCTTACTGAAACTGACATGGACAGATGCAACTGCAGCTGGCAGATTAGTAAGGATGAGGTCAAGTATGTTTTTCCCTCTTGTTGGCTCCCTCACCACGTGCCGCAAACCCAGTCTGGCAGCTGTGTCCTTTAGGATCTGACCAGCTCGATCAGTAGCACTGGTGCTGAGCTACTCTTAGCAGTGGATATTGAAATCCCCCACCCAGAATACATTTTGTGCCCTTGCCATCCTCAGTGCTTCCTCTAAGTGTTGTTCAACATTGCAGAGTACTGATTCAGCAGCTGAGGGAGGACGGTACGTGGTAATCGGCAAGAGCTTTCCTTGGCCATGTTTAACTTGAAGCCATGAGGCTTCATGGAGTCCAGAGTCAATGCTGAGGCCTCCTAGAGCAACACTGTCCTGACTGCACACCACTGTGCCACCACCTCTGCTGGGTCTGTCCTGCCGGTGAGAGAGGACATATCCAGGGATGGTGATGGTGGAGTCTGGGACATTGTGTGAAAGATATTATGACTGTGTCAGACTGTTGATTAACTAATCTGTGAGACAGTTCTCCCAATTTTGGCACTAACCCCCAGATGTTAGTGAGGAGGACTTTGCATGGTCGACAGGGCAGTTTCTGCCATTGTCTTTTCTGGTGCCTAGGTCAATGCTGTGTGATTTATCCAGTTTCATTTCTTTGAGTCTAAGTAGTGGTTGGTCCAACTGAGTGGCTTGCGAGGCCATTTTAGAGGGCAGTTGAGAGTCAAGCTCATTGCTGTGGTCAGGAGTCATATGTGGGCCAGACCAGGTGAGGTTGGCAGATTTCCTCCCTTGAAGGACATTAGTGACAATGGATTCATGGTGATCGGTAGATTCTTAAGTCCAGACTTCTTTTTAAAATTAAACTTCCACCATCGAACCCAGGTCCCCAGAACATTTTCTGGGTTTCTGGATTAATAGGTTAATGATAATACCAGTAGGCCTTGAGGACTCATGCAAAGAATTTATTTAACTCTTCAGCCATTTCCTGGTTCCCCAATATTATTTCTCCAACCTCATTTTCTTAGGGGCTTGTATTAACTTTGGTCTGTCCTCCTTTCTATATATTTAACAAAGTTCCAGTTGCCTGTCCTGATATTATTTGCAAGTCCATCCTCAAAGTTTACCTAATCCCCTTCTTTTTTTGGTTGTTTTCTGCCTTTTAAGAATTTCTCGATCCTCTGGCTTGTGATTAATCTTTGCAACATTATATCTATTCTTTCTTTCCATTTGATAAAAGGATCCCTTTGCCTTGTCATGTAGGATAATACGATACAATGTTTTATTTGTCTCTTCTTGCAATACAGAGTTTTTATAGAACATTACAGCATAGTACAGGCCCTTCGGACCTTGATGTTGTGCCGACCTGTCATACCGATCTCAAGCCCATCTAACCTACACTATTCCATGTGCGTCCACATGCTTGTCCAATGACGACTTAAATGCTCCTAAAGTTGGCGAATCTACCACCGTTGCAGGCAAAGCGTTCCATTCCCTTACTACTCTCTGAGTAAAGAAACTACCTCTGACATCTGTCCTATATCTTTCACCCCTCAATTTAAAGCTGTGCCCCCTCGTGCTCGCTGTCACCATCCTAGGAAAAAGGCTCTCCCTATCCACCCTATCTAACCCTCTGATTATTTGATATGTTTCAATTAAGTCACCTCTCAACCTTCTTCTCTCTAATGAAAACAGCCTCAAGTCCCTCAGCCTTTCCTCGTAAGACCTTCCCTCCATACCACGCAACCTCCTCGTAAATCTCCTCTGCACCCTTTCCAAAGCTTCCACATCCTTCTTATAATGCGGTGACCAGAAATGTACGCAATACTCCAAATGCGGCCACACCAGAGTTTTGTACAGCTTCACCATAACCTCTTGGTTCCGGAACTCGATCCCTCTATTAATAAAAGCTAAAACACTATATGCCGCCTTAACAGCCCTGTCAACCTGGGTGGCAACTTTCAAGGATCTGTGTATATGGACACCGAGATCTCTCTGCTCATCTACACTGCTAAGAATCTTACCATTAGCCCTGTACTTTGCCTTCCAGTTACTCCTACCAAAGTGCATCACCTCACACTTGTCTGCATTAAACTCCATTTGCCACCTCTCAGCCCAGCTCTGCAGCTTATCTATGTCTCTCTGCAACCTACAGCATCCTTCATCACTATCCGCAACTCCACCGACCATAGTGTCATCTGCAAATTTACTAACCCATCCTTCTCCGCCCTCATCCAGGTCATTTATAAAAATGACAAACAGCAGTGGACCCAACACCGACCCTTGCGGTACACCACTAGTAACTGGTCTCCAGGATGAACATTTCCCATCAACGACCACCTTCTGTCTTCTTTCAGCAAGCCAATTTCCAATCCAAACTGCTATATCTCCCACAATTCCCTTCCTCCACATTTTGTACAATAGCCTATCGTGGGGAACCTTATCGAACCTTGCCGAAATCCATATACACCATACATCAACCGGTTTACTCTCATCTACCTGTTTGGTCACCTTCTCAAAGAACTCAATAAGGTTCCTGAGGCACGACCTTCCCTTCATAAAATCACATGATACACCAACTTTGGATGCTTGTATGCTTGCTTGTTTGCTGATCAAAATTAAATAAGTGAAACAATTGTACTGAGGTCACCAATCAGCCAGCACATGACCCTTCCTGTGCATTGGCTGCATGGTTACAAGGAGGAAGAATGAAGTGTCTGGTTCAGCTCAGTGAGACAGAAGCTGTATATTTTGGAAGTTTTGGATTTGACCTTTGAACAGGACAGTTCCATTTATGTATCTAAGTTATATTTATTCACTGCTTCACAGTGGAAGGACACAGTGGAAGGATGGCAAAATGGTCAACTCAAGGATGAATCTTGGGGATGTTTGCTAATAATTGCACAGTGTTTAGCATCAACAGCAAGATGTCGATAATACTCGGGCTTGGACTGATGAGTGCCAAATAATGTTTGCACCACAGAGGTGCCAGGCAATGATCATCTCTAACAAGAGAGAATCTCACCATCTTCCTTTGTTGAGTTTCAACACTGAAATTCTGTTATCAACTTCATGGGTGTTACTACTGACTTGAACCTGCATGAGATAAGCCATATAAATACTGTGGCTACAAGAGCACGTCTGGGAATCATGTGGTTAGTATCTCCTCTCCTTTCTCCCCAAAGCTTGTCCATCTCTGACAAGGCAAAGTTGGGAGTGTGATGGAATATGATTGCCTGGATGCCGCAGCTCCAGTAACACTCAAGAAGCTTGATGCCATCCATGCTTGATTGGCACCATTTCCATCACCTCAACATTGATGTTTGTCTACTGCTGATAGACAATGGGGGCATTGTGTACCATCTACAAAATGCACTGCAATAACTCATCTGACAGCAGTTCCCACTAGAAAAACAAGGGTAGTTCACCTGTATTGGGTACGTGTGACTGCAATAAATCAAATAAATCAGATCAAATGCTGGGCCAGAATCCTGGCCATCCCTATCTATCAGCCTTGTGCAGGGTATCTATCCCAGATGAACACTTGCGGTCCATGAAGTTAGTTCAGTGCCTTTGCAACAGTGATAATGTGTGACCAATGTATGCTGGCCTTGCGCAGGACCAACATAGAGCCATACAAATGATATAAACCAGAAGGGAGCCATTCAGCCATCTTTGTCCATGCTGACCCATAGACATCTGATGCCTTTTTTAATCCCAAATTGTTACAAACGTACATGGACCTGCAGCACTTAAAGTGCAGATCCAGGTACTTCTTAAAAGAGTTTAGAATCTCTTAGTCCAACACCAATTCAGGCAGCAAATTCCTGACACCCATCACCCTCTGCATAAAACGGATTTTCCCACATCCCCTCTAACCCTTCTGCCACTTAGCTTGACTCTGTAACTGCTGATTTTTGAATTCTCTGCCAAGGGAAGCAGCTTCCTCCTGTCTACACTAACTCTACCCTATCTCTGCCCTTCACTGTTTTGTATACCTCAATCATGTCATCCCTCAGACTTTTCTGTTCCAAGGAAAACAGCCTCATATTTACAATTCTCCAGCTTTGGCAATATTTGAGTAAATCTTTTCTGCACTGTCTCCAGAGTTATTATATACTTCCTGGATTGTGATGAACACAACTGCGCACACTACTCCAGTTGTGGCATCATCAGTATCCTGTACAGTTTTATCATGATGTCCTTACTTTGGTAATCTACACTTTTCCCAATGAGGCAAAGCATTCCCTGTGCCTTCGTCAGAACATTACTGACCTGTAGTGCTACCTTTAGGAACCTGTTCACTTCCATGCTTAGATCCCCCACTTCATCTACCCCTCTCAGTATGTTCCTATTTATTGTGTATTCCCTTTATGTCCTCATGAAAAGCAATGCATCACACTTGTCAGAGTTGTGCTCCATCTGTTGCTTTCCTGCCTTCTCCGCCAACCCATCTAATATCATTTTGGAACTTGGAGCTATCCTCTGTCCTATCCACCTTACATCCAATTTTTCAGTTGTCTGCCAATTTACCAATTGTGCCCCCCATGTTCAAGTCTGAATCGTTCATCTAGAAAATAAATTAAAGGGGCCCCAAAATCAAGCCCTGTGAAACACCAATGGAAATTGCTTTCCGTTCAGAAGCACAGCCATGAACAATTACCCTTGTTTCCTGCCACTAAGCCGATTAGTCAACACATTACTCCGTATCCCATGACCCATGAGCTTTCACTTTTTTGCACTTCTCAGGTGGGACGTTATCATTTGCTTTGCTAAAATCCATGTCGACAAATTCATTGCGCAACCCTCATCGATCCTCCTTGCCACTTTCTTAAAGAATTCAACTAAATTTGTAAGTAATGACCTTACCTTGACAAAGCCGTGCTGACTATCCATGACTAGTCCATGCCTTTCTCAGTTAGTTTATTTGATCTCTCAGATCGATTTTAAAATTTTCCCACCACTAACATAAGACAAGCAAGCTTTTAATAGTTTGGCATTTCCTTCGTACCCTTTATAAACAATGGAACCACATTTATATTCCTTCTCTAATTGATTTAAAACAAAATTTGCCCTGAGGATGATTAGTTTAGTCTTGCATGTGCTGGTGCTACCCTCCTAATGGAGGAAGGGGGACTTTTCATCCAAATTCCCTACTTGTTTCCTTTGTTTTAATTTTCTTTTCTTGTAAATATTTCACCCAGTTCCCTTTTAAGTGAAGCACTAGATTTTGCTTGAATAGTCACTTGCAGTAAAAGCATTCCCTATTCCATTATATGGAAACTTTTCCTCTAACTTTCCCATCATTGTTGTGTGAACAAATCCTGGCCTGAATCACAAGAAACAAACTGTGTCTCTTCAGAATTTTTTTTTGTTTGTTAGGGGTCTTACCTCATGAAAAAACAAAAATCAAGCTCTGTTTTTCTGAAACTGGAACAGCAACATTAGAAGCTGCAAGTTCTTCAGTATGTTTGGGAGATCTAGAGTGAATTGTCCCGGTAACCAGATGTTCCACAACATGGTTCTGTACTCGTGACCATTGGCCTTGAGATTGGTCTCATCTGTCCAGTATTGGAGAATCAGCCTTTGCCTGCTAGAATAGACCAATCATAAAGTCACCAATTGTAAGAGATGCAGTGTTTACCTTCCCTGCATTTGACCTTACTATTGAAATTTTTTTTACAATTATGTGGCTTCTGTCAGATGCTAGTAACTATTTGGAGCCACAGGTGAGAGCTGGTGAAGGTGAGGATGAACCCAGCATGAGCTGCTCAAAAAAAAAGTGAATCAAACAATTTTTTTTGCCCTCTCTCTTAGTCACTCCAAATCCTCTTGAAGCATCTTTGTATCTTCCTCTCAATTCTCATTTCCAACCAGTGATGTGATTTGTCAGTCACGGTGTTTTTCTGTAAATATGCCCATCTTCATCCTTTGTCCCCATCCACAGATTAGCACATTTAATATGAAGAACATAATATGAAAAACATATAGACCGCATCAGATGAATTTCCCTCTTCAACACTTCTGATATCTGATAAATAGAGGCCTTCTAATGGGCATTAACATGTTGTGTCAGCATTGCTTGACTGATGCTTAAGGTTGCGGTGGTAATTAGTCTTTCTGCATTAAATATACTTTCAATATTAGAAACTTAAGTGATTGACTACTTCATTGGAACCTAATACAATTATCAGTGTTCTTTTTTTTTGACAGTGCTGATTGATTGGATTTATTAAATGGAAATGTACAGTGTTGCTTTCAAATGGTGATAATTTCTTAATGGAATTTCACGTGCAGGCACTCAGACATGAACTAATGGATAAGGAGGAGACAATCATAACTGCTTTGGATTCAGCCCATAGAAGGGCCAGAGGAGTCGCGCTGACACCTTCACGTTTAAACAGGTCAGCCACTTAATCTATTGCAGGAACAACCACTTTTCTGCAGAACACTTGGCTTTATAGAGCAGTAAGAGATTAGAAATAAAGTAATGCTAAACTGGAGAGTGAGAAATAATGCAGGGACTCGTATGTTATTTAAAGAAACATGTTACAGCGCATGACAGAAGATTCTGTGACAGTTACTTAGAATTGTATGTTGTGGGAACAATTGAAAATGTTTCCACTCACCTAGTGATTGTGGTAACTTCAAATTATTAGAAAATTTATAGATCAGCATCTTGAAATATTTTTTTTTCATTTTCACAAAACGTTACATGACTTTACGTTCTGCAATGTGTTCTTAATTACCATATTCAAAAGCAAAAAGCATGTGTTTACTGTCCTACCATATTTTGGTGATGTATTGATGTGTCTCATTTTCAGAGGACACTTTTCTGCGTGCCACTAGATGTATATCAGCCATACCAAAATGCTGCCTTTGCCTGAGACAGGGAAGATGAAATGACTTTGGGGAAATGGAGAATCATTCATGAATCCAGTTACTTTCTGATCTGACAGCTTTGTGGCATCTGAATGGATAACAATTTGATCTGGTAATCTCAATTGATAGAGTGCAAATGTGTAGTGATGCATTTTGGGAGCTCTGGTAAGTGAAAGATGTTCACAATGACTAGTAGATCCCTAGAGAGCACTGAGAAACAAAGGGACCTTGATGTCCAAAAGCAAGAGTTCATGCCCTCTGCTTCTGGCCTTTCAGGCAATGTTGGATCCAACACTCCACTGAGCCTTAGATCCCATGAGCTCTTGTTTTGTTGACCAGTCTGCTATCACTGACCTTATCAAAAACATATAGACCACATCAGATGAATTTCCCTCTTCAACACTTCTGATATCTCCTCAATAAAAATTAGATAAAATTTGCAAACCATGGCATTACCTCAACAAAGCCATGCTGACTATCCCCGAACATTCCATGTTTCTCCAAGTGCAGCGACATTTTGTCCCTTAAAATTCTTTCTGATAACTTCCCTACCACCAAGGTTAGACTGGCTTGTAACTTCTGGATCTGTCCTTTCTTCTTTGAAATAAAAGTATGAGCGGTCCTCTGGCACCTTAGCTGTGGCCAGAAATGACTTGAAAAATCTTTGCCAGGACCTTTGATATCTCCTCCCCTGCTTCATAAAGTCATGCAGTATAGAAACAGGCTCACTTGATCAACATCAATGCCAACTAACAAACATCAAACTACTAATCCCATTTACCTGCACTGAGTCATTACCTACCATACCCTGGCCCTTTAAATGCTCATCTGTTGCTTCTTTAATATTGCAAGCGTATCTGCCTTCTCCACCTTGTCAGGCAGCATATTACATGTTTGTATCGCTTTTGGTGAAAACACTTGCCTCAGATCCCCTCTAAATAGCTGACAGTTCACCTGAAATCTATACCCCCTGACTTAAACTCGTCTACTGGTTCTCACAATCAATCTATGCCTCCTCATAATTTTGAATACGTCGATCAGATTTCCCCTCAGCCTCCTCTGCTGCATGGAAAACGCACTTAGCCTACCAGTTTCTCCTCATAAAACTTGCATTCAATCACAAAACAACACCCTGAAACATATACTATCAACCAACCTGGCCAACATCTCTGTCTCCGGCTTGCTACAGTGTTCCAGTGAAGCCCAGCACAAGCAGACAGAACAACACCTCATTTTCTACTTGGGGACCTGACAGCCCTCCAGACTTAATATTGAGTTCTGCAATTTTAGGGCCTAAACTCTCCCATATCCCAGCGCCCCCACCCCACACACCAGGCTTTGTTACCACGCAGCCTGCCACTACACACTCCCTGTTGTTAGTGACTAACAGTCCCCATTGACAACTTCCCAGCCTGATCGTTAGCAACTCCTTTATCTGTCCACCTGTCTTTCTCTCTCTTTGGGCTCTATCCTATTGTTTACTCCCCCCCACCCTCCTCCCTATTTTCGGCATAGAAACTGATGTTTTCCCAGCCACCATCAGTTCTGAGGAAGGGTCACCGGACTGGAAATGTAAACTCTGTTTTTTCCTCCAACATATGTTGCCACACCTGCTGAGCTTTTCCAGCAACTTTGTTTTTGTTCGTCGTTTACAGCATCCGCAGTTCTTGTGGTTTTTATCACTAAACCTGTCAGACTCATCAATGCTCTCTAATGCTCCAACTTGTTGCTCAAATTGCTCCAATAAGAGGCACCTGCTGTACACATGGTCATGCAGACCAGCAGGAGCACTCAGCATTTGACATGTAGCGTCGGATGTACCAATCATGGGTCAGATCTTAATTCCAGGCATACCTTAACTCAACAGAACACGGATCTTTGCTTTTAATTTACTCATTCTCCTGCTTAATTGTAGGGGACAAAAACCGGTGTTCACTCTCAGGTCTCTGCTGGTATGCCTGCTTTTCAGGGAGAGCCTTATCTCACCCACTCCTCTCAATAACATTCTCTGACTGTCACTGGGCCAACCCTCTGCTCTCAGTAACACTGTCTGCCCGTCACAGGGCCCTCACCCCCTCCTCTCAGTAATACTGCCCGTCACAGGGCCCTCGCCCCCTCCTCTCAGTAATACTGCCCGTCACAGGGCCCTCGCCCCCTCCTCTCAGTAACACTGCCCGTCACAGGGACATCACCCACTCCTCTCAGTAATACTGCTTGCCACAGGGCCCTCACCTGCTCCTCTCAGTTATGCACTGACTGACTGTCACAGGGCCCTCACCCCCTCCCCTCAGTAACACACTCCGTCACAGTGCCCTCAGACTGTCACAGAGCGCTCACCGCTCCGCTCAGTCACACTGCCAGTTACAGGGCCCTCACGCGCTCCTCTCAGTAACACTGCCTGTCACTGAACCCTCACGCGATCCTCTCAGTAACACTGCCCGTCACAGGGACCTTACCCGCTCCTCTCAGTAACACTGCCCATCACAGGGACCTCACCTGCTCCTCTCAGTAACACTGCCCATCACAGGGACCTTACCGCTCCTCTCAGTAACAATGTCCGTCACAGGGACCTTACCTGCTCCTCTCAGTAACACTGCCCATCACAGGGACCTTACCGCTCCTCTCAGTAACACTGCCTGTCACAGGGACCTTACCCGCTCCTTTCAGTAACACTGCCCGTCACACGGACCTTACCCGCTCCTCTCAGTAACACTGCCCGTCACAGGGACCTTACCCGCTCCTCTCAGTAACACTGCCCGTCACAGGGACCTTACCCGCTCCTCTCAGTAACACTGCCTGTCACAGGGCCCTCACCCGCTCCATTCAGTAACACTGCCCGTCACAGGGACCTTACCCGCTCCTCTCAGTAACACTGCCTGTCACAGGGCCCTCACCCGCTCCTTTCAGTAACACTGCCCGTCACAGGGACCTTACCTGCTCCTCTCAGTAACACTGCCCGTCACAGGGACCTTACCTGCTCCTCTCAGTAACACTGACTGTCGCAGGGCTCTCACCCGCTCCACTCAGTCGCACTACCTGTTACAGTGCCCCTACCCGCTCCTCTCAGTAACACTGATTGTCACCGGACCCTCACCCGCTCCTCTGTTCCACTGACTGACTGTCACAGGGCCCTCACCCGCTCGTCTCAGTAACACTGACTGATTGGAAAGGGCGCTCACCCACTCCTCTCAGTAACATCCCCTGACTGTCACTGGGCCCTCACCCGCTCCTCTCAGTAACACTGCCCGTCACAGCGCCCTCACCCACTCCTCTAAGTAACACAACTGTCACAGAGCCCTCACCCACTCCTCTCAGTAACACTGCCTGTCACAGGGCCCTCACCCGTGCATCTCAGTAATACTGCCTGTCACAGAGCCCTCACCCACTCCTCTCCGTAACATTGACTGCCTGTCACAGGGCCCTCACCCTCTCCTCTCAGTAACATTGACTGACAGTACAGGGCCCTCACCCCCCCCTCCTCTCATTAACACTACCTGTCACAGACCCCTCACCCGCTGCTCGCAGTAACACTGACTGACTGTCACAGGGCGCTCACCCCCTTCCTCAGTAACACTGTCCGTCACAGGGCCCTCACCCACTCCTCTCAGTAATACTGTCTGCCACAGGGCCCTCACCTGCTCCTCTCCGTTACACTGACTGACTGTCACAGGGCCCTCACCCCCTCCTCTCTTTAACACAGTCCGCCACCGTGCCCTCACCCCCTCCTTTCAGTAACACTGCCAGTCACAGGATCCTCACCCGCTCCTCTCAGTAACATTGACTGACTGCACAGGGCCCTCACCCCCTCCTCTCAGTAACACTGACTGCCTGTCACAGGGTGCTCACCCGTTGCCCTCAGTAACACTGACAGACTGTCACAGGGCTCTCACCCGCTCCTCTCAGTAACACTGCCCATCACAGGGCCGTCACCCGCTCCTCTCAGTAACACTGCCCGTCACAGGGACCTTAGCCGTTCCTCTGAGTAAGACTGCCTGTCGCAGGGCCCTCACCCACTCCTCTCAGTAACACGGCCCGTCACAGGGCCCTCAACTGCTCCTCTTGGTAACTCTGACTATCTCCCGGCCCGAAACCCCTCCTCTCAGAATCACTGACTGACTGTCACAGGCCTCTCACTCCCTCCTCTCAGTAACACTGCCTGTCACAGAGCCCTCATCCGCTGTTCTGAGTGACACTGGCTGACTGTCACAGTGCCCTTACCTTGCCCACTTATCTGAATTAGAGACAATATCAATGTGGTTGCTTTATCAAGAACAAATACGGAGAGAAATTAATGTCACAATCAAAGTGAACTTGATTAGTAAGAGAATGTGATGGAATGTCTTTATTTATTTAATATCAGTATGTTATGACTGATTTTATGACCTGAAGTCACAGCCGTATTCAATCAGCTTCCCTGTCTATATTTGCAACTCATTGATATAAAGTATTTAGTGACGTTCAAAATTGATCCCAATGTTTCCTAATCAGATTTTTTGAAAAGCCAGTGCCAGACTTTGTGAATAACAATACCTGACACCAGGTTTATAGCCAAAACAAAAGATTTTACAGTTTATGAACAATATAGTATCTTTTTTAAAAAAAGTTAAGCAAAAAGGTATTCTGACGAACGCCTATGACTTAAACATCATCTTCTTTGATTCTAGCCCCAATTCTAGCAAAGACAGAAAGACACACAAACAGATATAATTAAGGAATGTATCAAAGGGAAAAAACTAAATCAAGTGTAACTGGCCAGTTTACTTAACCAGACTGCATGATCTTTAAAATGGAAAGAACTGTGGATGCTGTAAATCAGGAACAAAAACAAAGCTGCTGGAAAAGCTCAGCAGGTCCAGCAGCATCTGTGAAGGAAAAAAAGAAGTAAGATTTCAGATCTGTCAACCCTTCTTCTGATCAGCTCTGAGGAAGGGCCACCAGATCTGACATCGTACCTCTTTTTGGCCTTCACAGATGTTTTCAGACCTGCTGAGCTTTTCCAGAAATTTTGTTTTTGTCCATCATCTAAAATCTCACAGTCAGATGAGATTGTATGTTAAGTTAAAATCTGAACAATCTACAGATGCTGTAAATCAGAAACAAAAACAGAAGTTGCTGTAAAAAACCAGCAGATCTGGCAGCATCTATGGAGAGAAAACAGAGTTAACATTTTGGGTCGTATCACCTTTCCTCAGAATTCCTTATTTCTAAGTGTCACAGGATCTGAAATGTTAATTCTAACTTCTGTCCATAGATGCTGCCAGACTCGCTGAGCATTTCCAGTAATTTCTGAGCTTCTGTCTTGGTTTCTGAAAACATTGAGCTATGCAAATACCTTTCAGTAGGCTTTGGGGGATATTTAATTATTACTTGTAACAGAGGACCTCTTAACTTAGAATAAGTTGATAATGGGAGGACAACCAGTTGGCAATCAAACGTCTGTCCTGTAGCTTTTGCAGGGACAATCCTTCTGATTTAAAGACAGTTCAATATTGGTTTCTCTTTGCTAGTGACTCATCAACAGAGTTTTCTTGGAAGAAGAATTGACCTGCAATTAACCTCCAGACCTAGCCTCATAAACAAATATCAAATTGTTTCTTCTTTTTTCACATAAGCTGCTGCTCACAGTCCAAAGGTCACTCTCAGCTCACAGTTCACAGCTCCAAACCAAAAATGATAATGAACTTAAGTACTAGGAGGAGTAAGACAATTCAGCTCCTCGAGCCCCGCTGTTTGATATGATTGTGGTTGATCTTATCTCTGCTGCAACTTTAGTTTCCTACCTGCTCTCCATAATTCTTGAACCCATTATGAACTCAAAAATCGTTCTATCTCCTCTTCAAATTTGCTCCATGTCACAGCCCTCCAATGCCTTCTCAGGGAGTGAATTCCAGAGATTCATGACCCTTCCGGTGTAGAAATTTTTCATCGTCCCTTTAAACCTTCTTTCCCTATGCTAAAACTATGACCTCTTGTTCTATTGCCTGCATGAGGAACCATCCTTTCCACGTCAACTTTATCAATCTGCTTGAACATATTATATCCCTCAATTAGATCCCTTCTCATTGTTCTGAACACCTGAGAATGTAGGCCGAAACTACTCTGTCTGTCTTAAGACGCATTCTCGTCTCTGGAATCATCCTGGTGAACCTCCACTGGACTGCTTCCAATACAATGACACCTCTCCTTAAGTAAGGAGACCAGAACTGTACACAGGGCTCCAGGTGTGGACTCACTAATGCCTTGCATAGTTGCAGCAACCTTCTTTTGTATTTGTATACTCTCTTTCTTGAGCAACAAATGCCAAAATTCCATTTCCCTGCCTTAATACCTGCTGTACCTGCTTACTGAGTTTCTGTGATTCATAAAACTAAAAAAAATGAAGGTTTCAATGCTGTTAAAATGAAATCCATCCAAGTAAAATTAAAATAATGATAAGAGGACATTAATAGAAAATGAAAACATTTTTCTCTCTCTGGAGAGCAATATTGAACAGGCTTCACATAATAATGTTATTTGTGAGCTTGGATTCTATACTGGAGGAATGCTGCGCAAGTTTTAAGTTTGAATTGTACACCTATACCGTGTGTAGTGAGAAGGACAAGACGTGGGTTTTAATCTAATAATTTTCTGTGTTCTTCTGTTATAAATATACATAGGCATCCGCTTGTGAGCATTTTCAGTAATTGAATACCACAGTAAAGAGAATGAAAATTTATCTCACCCTGGAATCTGAATTGTCCAGTATCACCATCAACTGGGATCATAACACTTGTCATTTCAAAGGCCAAACCTGATATTACCACTCGATTCCTCAACTAAAATGGAATTTGATTCATTCAATTGTCATACATGAATGACCTTGATAGTGTGTTGTAAATCATAAAGTGAAACAAAATAGCCCTTCACCATTTTTCTTGTAAAGCAAATCCATCATATTCGATTGTTGTAGTGGTATAAAACACTAGTAAGTCACACATTGCAAAGTCCTCCTGAATGTGAGCCAGACATTTACATAGATCTGTGGTTAACCTCAAGAGGCAACCCAATCTTGTATTTGTTTCCTTTTTAGGCCACTTTTCTGACAACAAAGACTTCACCAGTCTCCTTAAACAGCTGAGATCAGACTAATTACAAAGCTCTATTTTGTCCATAACCTACCCTTGATCAATGCTAAAGAAGATAGACTAGCATTTAAATAAAATTGTATTTATAGAGTCATAGAGTGATACAACACGAAACAGACCTTTCAGTCCAATTAGTCCATGCTGACCATAATCCCAAACTAAAGTAGTCCTGCCTGCCTCCTGCGCTCGGCCATATCCCTCCATTCATGTACTTACCTGGATGTCTTTTAAATAGTGAAACTGTACCCGCATCCACCAATTCTTCTGGAAGTTCATTCCACATATGAACAATCCTCTGTATAAAAATATTGCCCCTCATTTCCTTTTTAAATCTTTTTCCTCTCATCTTAAAACTATGCCCCATAGTTTTGAAATCCTCCACAGTAGGGAAAAGACATTTGGCGTTCACCTTATCTAGATCCCTCATTATTTTATAAACATTCATCGGGTGACCCCGAAACCTCCTAAGATGCAGTGAAAAAAGCCCCAGTCTATTCTCACCTTAAATCTCAAAACCTCCATTTCTGGCAACATCCTGGTAATTCTTTTCTGAACCCTCTCCAGCTTAATAATATCCTTCCTTGAACACCGACCAGAATTGGACACAACAGTGTAGAAGAGGCCTCACCAATATCCTGTACAACTTCAACATGGCATTCCAACTCTTCTCCTCAAAGGTCTGAGTCATGAAACACCTTCTTAACTACCGAAAGAACTACAGATGCTGTAAATCACGAACAAAAACAAAGTTGCTGTCAAATCTCAGGAAGTCTGGCAGCTTCTTTGAAGGAAAAAACAAAGTTAACGTTTCAGGTCCGGTGACCTTTCCTCATAACTGGCATTTCCCCTCTTTGCTGTGCACTGTACCACCGATTTTGGTATCATCTGCAAACTTACTAACCAGGCCTTCTATATTCTCATCTAAATCATTTATATAAACGACAACCAAAAGCAGACCCAGCAATGATCCCTGTGGGACACCGCTGGCAACAGGCCTCCAGTATGGAAAACTTCCTTGCATCACCACTCTCCATCTCCTGCCTTTTATCCAATTTTGTTTAGTTTCTACTTAATTAATATTCCAGTAATAAACATCCCTGATGAGCTGCGGAACGGTCACCGCACCCGAAACGTTAACGCTGTTTTTGTTTTCCGTCACAGATGTTGCCAGACCCGGTGAGCTATTCCAGCAACTTTGTTTTAGTTCCTGATGAGCTGCGACTTTGTACTTGACTGATTTCCAACATCAAAAGTTCTAAATGTTGGAAGAGATTGGTTTACCTTGACTTCCTAGCTTGAAAATGTGCCTTTTATGCAAAGAAACTGTACTCTGGGACAGTGGTTTTGCAGATTTACCTGCAGGTCCAGCTGTGAATCGGAGTTGAAGTAGTTGCAAGCACTGATGAATAGGCAGCTATTTAGCCTCTGGATGTAATCCTGTGGAAGCGACGAGGGTCTAGGCCATTGACTCGAGAACTGATGAGGGAACGGCTTGCCCCAACCAGCTTCCCTTCAGGGGAGCGCCAGCCTCAGGTCGCTCCCCTCAAGGGGTACGTCATCCTGACCTTGCTCCTCTCATGCGTAGGCAGCTACATCTTTCTCCCCTCTGGCACATAATAGACCGGCGGCAAACCTGGTGGGATGCCACTTTCCATGAGCGGTTGGCTAACCAGAACCCAGCAGGTGTAGTAAGCAGCAGTGTCACTTGGGAGGTGATGATCTCTGTTACCATTGGCAACCAACCTACGATTATTGCTCGATCTCGGGCCAGGATTGAGTGAAACACCATTAGCACGCCACTTCCCCTTCTTGATGTTGCACATTGAATGCCTTTGAAAGCCTGTTACATTTCTTAATGGTGACACCCCTGCCCACTGTTGAGTCAATACCAGTTGTTGTGGGATGATGTATGTGTACGTCAGTTGCTCAATTGGGGACTTTAACTCGCAATGAAGTTGGGAAGTTATGCACAAGTCTTCTCACCATGGATTTAATCTGGCTCTAAGCAGAATTGTAGGTGGTGCCATCCTTCCACCTGATTAAATGTCCTCTATTTTCAAACTTGCCACAAGGGAAAGTACAAAATCCCGCTGTTTTTGTTATCAATTCATGGTTTTTAATTTTGCAATCAGTGTCGTAAGCAGCAGATTAGTTCAGTCCTTGTGAAATTGAAGGCAATGCAACACTTTAATTGGTCACTTTTTAACATGGTAGGTTCTCAGACTGAGGAAATGGTGAATGTTGTTGATCTTTAATGCAACATAATGGAGGAGAGAAAAATCTGGACTACAGAGCCCACAGGAAGAAAATTATAATCTGTCAGTGCTGCCTCCATGAGAACAATGCCAAGTAAATACCCGTCCCCATATCGAACAATAGAAGTTTCCTGCATATCAGAACATACCCATTGAGTGGGGAACTGATGAATAATGCAGGAGCACCATCGGATTGAAATACTTTTATTCTAAGAATTTCAGAACATGCTGGGATTTTTATAGCAAGCAATACTTGTGATGGAATATTCTTTTAATGTCAAAATGCTGCAACAGTTTGGAAGAACCAATATTAAATGGATATTATTGCAGATAATATATGTGAATTAAATAAAATTGTTTGCTTAAAGTATTTTGTAATTCAAATTGAATGTCGCATTTTTGTTGTATCTTAGTTGTCTTCTGTTTCTACTTTTTCTTATTTTTATAGAGCAGGTATTGTCCTGGTCACTTGTAATGCTGCCAATTCAAGATTAACTACATGGATGGTCTCTATCAGTTGCTTAATCCCCGATGTCAGTTTGCAATCCTGAATCCAAGATTGTCACTTCATCTTTCAATTCTGTGTATAATCAAAGTCTGAGATCAACAGCTTTCATTTTACTATCTGGAAGTCAATCAGTGCAGATTTTGTTTGTAAACCAGCGTTCTGTATGTAAAACTGCTTCGTTTAATTAGATTAGTTAGTTAAGATTCATTTTAATGAAATGAATCATAACTAAGCTTCATCTCTTCCTCATTCTGAACACATGGTATGTCACGCAATGGCAATTCAATTTTGCATTGGTGCCGGTTCAAACCATGTGTATTCCAACTACAGATTGATACAGATGAAATTGTACCATTTCCTTTTTAGTACCATTCTCACCATACAGTGTTTCTGTTCATTACGTTTCTGTGTACAGTTCTGAACCAGTCCCCTTGCCCCTGAGCTTGCCAAATGTCTCAATGTTGTCGTGACATTGTCAAAGAATTCATTTCTTGGTAGATTCAGAGATAAATTAATGTAAACTAGTATGTGTTAATGCCTCTGCTGTAATCGGGCGAAACACTCAGGCCATTGTCTTAATTTTTCTCTCTTGTATTTATATTGAAATGTTGACCATGCCATTTGCGCCACTTACTGGAATTGGACTTGTTACAGAAGTGCTGAACGTCAACTTGCCAAATACAATTGGATGAAAAGTATGAGGCCAATCAGTCTCTTGAAACACTTTCTCTATGCAATCAACATAACAACATTCATTGACAATGAAAAATTACGTACGTGCTTAAGAAGATTAGATTTGAAACAGAGATTTGTGAATATGAATGGAGCTATATATGTCCCCATCTCAGGCACCCACCTCAAGTTCACCTGGACTATCTACAACACCTCTGTCACCTTCCTGGACCTCTCTGTCTCCATCTCAGGTAACCACCCAGAAACCGATATCCATTTCAAGCCCACCGACTCCCACAGCTACCTAGAATACACCACCTCCCACCCACCTTCCTGCAAAAATTCCATCCCCTATTCCCAATTCCTTCACCTCCGCCTCATCTGCTCCCAGGATGAGGCATTCCATTCCCGTACACGTCAGATGTCCTCGTTTTTCAACGACCGCAACCCCCCACCCCCCACCCAACCACACACAGTGGTCAAGAACCATGTCTCCCACATTTCCTGCAACTCATCCCTCACACCCCATCCCCGCAATAAGCACCAAAAGAGAACCCCCTCATCCTCTCATACCACCCTACCAACCTCTGGATACAACGCATCATCCTCCAACACTTCCACCATCTGCAATCTGACCTCACCACCAAAGACATTTTTCCATCCCCACCCTTGTCTACTTTCTGGAGAGACCACTCTCTCCATGACTCCCTTGTCGGCTCCACGCTTCCCTCCAACCCCACCACACCCGACATTTTCCCTGCAACTGCAGGAAGTGCTACACGTGCCCCCATACCTCCTCCCTCACCCCCATCCCAGGCCCCAAGAAGACTTTCCACATCAAGCAGATGTTCAACTGCACATCTACCAATGTGGTATACTGCATCCGCTGTACCCGCTGTGGACTCCTCAACATCGGGGAAACCAAGGAGAGACTTAAGTGTTCTGCAAAGCAGTCCCTATGCTCGGTTCACAACAAACAACTGCACCTCCCAGTCGCGAACAATTTCAACTTCCCCTCCTATTCCTTCGACGACATGTCCATCCTGGGCCTCCTGCAGTGCCACAACAATGCCACCCGAAGGTTGCAGCAACAGCAACTCATATTCTGCTTGGGAACCCTGCAGCCCAATAATATCAATGTGGATTTCACAAGCTTCAAAATCTCCCCTCCCCCTACTGCATCCCAAAACAAGCCCAGCTCGTCCCCGCCTCCCTCACCTGTTCTTTCTCCCACCTATCCCCTCCTCCCACCTCAAACCACACCCCCATTTCCTTCCTACTAACCTCACCCCTTGACCTGTCCGTCCTCCCTGAACTGTCCTATCCCCTCCCTACCACCCCACCCACACTCACCTCTACTAGCTTCAACTTGTCTGTCTCCTCTCCAACTATCTTCCCCTCTATCCATCTTCGATCCACCTCCCCCTCTCTCCCTATTTATTTCAGAATCCTCTCCCCCTCCCCCTTTTCTGATGAGGGGTCTCGGCCCAACATGTAAGCTTTTGTGCTCCTAAGATGCTGCTTGGCCTGCTGCGTTCATCCAGCTGCACACTTTGTTATCTCTATATCACGTAACAACCTCATTGAGTGAGTTCTAGAGCGAATTGTGCAGGGTAGACTTCGGGTTTATCATTCTAACTTGCCAGTCCTGAAAGATGAAACTTGGTTTGTGTTGGATGTTTGTTTTAATAGCTATGAAAGATATCCTGAAAGGATATGTCAAATCTTTTGTTGAGAATTTAACCCATTTAGTCACTCTAATCTTTTTCCTTTTTTAAAGTTTCCTTGGTAGTCATAAATTTCAAATATCTGCACAATTTTATTTGGCTTTGTATTGGTTCTCTGAGATTCTCTGTTAATGGCTCCGTGACCTGCTAGCTCATTACAGAATTTATCATTGATGTGCCTGTAACAAAATCTTTAGTCTTATACTATATATTCCCAATTTCAGGATAAAGTCCAGAGAGACCTTTTAAAGGAAAGGGGTTTCGAAAGAAAACTTCAGTTCCATCGATCAAAGTCATGAATAGTTGATAAATTATTTGCATTTCATATTTCCAGAACCTAACCCGGAAGAGAGAGCCCAGAGAATTGCCAAAGCTGTCCTCAAACAGTCAATAGAAGTGAAGGAAAATTGGGAGCAATTGAAAACCCATGCAAGCAACTGGCAGAAACAGGTGGAAAAGGCATTGGAGAAACTTCAAGAACTGCAGAAAGCTCTGGATGATCTTGAGGCTCGTGATAACAGCTGAGGGGGTCCACACTGATTGGCAACCTGTGGGTGACCTGCTTATTGACTCATTGCAGGATCACATTGATAAAACCAGACTAAGTGCAATTACATTACACTTCACTTATGAACAGATGTAACCGCAATGTTGTATCGAGACGATCAGTAATATGAGTACTTAAGTAATATTGATTGAATGGTTGTTAACTTAATTTGAAAATTAAAACTTAGTTGAGCATGCCTTCTGATGATATCACATCGGTAATATTAGTATAATTGAGGATTCTATTAGTCAGTGACATCAGCTGAGTTATCTGCTTGTTGCTAAGTTATCAGGATTAAAGGTAAAGTCTTAGCACGCCATTTGGCCACTCCTTAGAGAGAGACAACTGGTTATGATTTAACCTGAAGATCACCATGCCTCGGGCAAGTAGAGGTTGAGGCAAAGATCCTTTGTGGTCAGCTCACTGGTGTGGCAATTAAGCCCTCTCTGCAGGGCATCACTTTGCATCACAAACCAACCGTTCAGCCAACTGAATTTGAATGGAGTTTAGGATTGTAGAGTAATCCATGCAATTGTATTTTTTTGAATGAATGTTTCTAACTGGGACTCTCTCACTGGCAAACTTTTTAAAAGCCAGCTCAGCCATACAGGTTAGATAAGTTCCTGATCTCAGCTGAATTTTTTGATCTGGGGTGGGTCAGCGTTAGGAGTTCAGTGATTGGAATGAATTCTCATTAAATTAGCGAGAGGGATACTACACGTGAATAGACCGATGTTTTGAAAAGAGGATGAGATACGAGCAAAAGTTTAATTGATGGAGAAGACCAGCCACAATCATCATCAACGGTGGAGCAGGCTTGAGCAGCCATGCAACATTGTGCTGCCGCTATTTGACTTGCTCCGTGAAGAGGAAGGAAAAGGGTCAAAGTTTCAAAAATGCTGAAGACCACATCATTCTACAACCTCAAAATTTGATTGTGTTCAGCATATTATCAGTACTGGTACCCCTCTTTCCTGGTCTATCATCTCAGCAGCTCTACTCTGCCCAAAAGCTGGTTACCAGTGACATTTTTGAAGGCTCTTCCCAAGTCTGAAAATCATTTTTGTTACGTAGAATCAGAGTTGGCGTGTGGAAGGAGGTCTTCTGGCATATCACAGCTCTTTGAAATAACTCCCCAATTCATCCCCATCTGCTGTGCAATGTCTTCAACCACTTTATATCTCTTTAATGGAGGCAAAGTTTTGAAGGCATCTGAAAGGAGTATTAACGATCCCAGAATACAACTGAGCCTTATTAAGTTCTTAGTTCTGATGATCAAGAGCTTGATCAAAGAGGATTGTTTTAAAAAGTGCCTTAAAAGAGGAAAGGTACAGCGGCTAAGAGGTGGAGGAAGTCTCTTGTTGGGTTTGAAGCCTACACAATTAAATGTTTGACAACCAGTCGTGGGCCATTTAAAATCAAGAGTGGGCAAGAGGACATAATTAGACGAGTGCAGATATCCTGAAGTATGGTTGGACTGGTGGAGATTACCAAAATAGCGATAGGCGTAGCCAAGGAACGATGTGTAAACAAAAATGAGAATTTAATAAAATTACTGTTAATAGCATCAGTGAGTTAGAAAGTACGGAGAATAGGATTTGTTTCAAGATGAGACTCAGGCAGTGGAGTTTTAGATGACCTCATAACACTCTTGGTCACCTGTAGAGAGTTATTATCTGACACTCCACTCAGGCCAATTCTATGATCTTTTGATCTTTCTGCTTATAAATTGTGTGTCTGTGTGGTCACCTCACAAAATGCACCTGGTGAAGGTGGCTGCACTCCAAAAGCTTGTGTGATTTCAAATGAACCAGTTGGACTACAAGCTGGTGTCATGTGACTTCTGACTTCAAACAGTTATAGAATATGTTTTCAATCCTACCTTGACTTGATAATAAGACATCTTCCTAAAATTTATAAAATGAGAAGTATGTCTAACCCTGAGCCTTAGAGTGTTTTAGATGCCATGGGCAAATGTGGGACTCCAGCAGGGAATGCATTGGAATTGTCAGGTCCAGAAGTGAAGTAGTTCCAGATGAAGGTTTCACTGCTAATGAGCCAAGACAAGAGACAGGTAGGCAGTATTAAAAAGATGTAAAGAGACAGCTTTAGGGATTGCATGAATGTGTGGTCGGACCACAAACAGTGGTCTTCCCAGTTTTAAATTGTTGTCTCCACATAGTTCCGCAACTTCATGTTCTGTTCAAAGGGCATTACTGACAAGAACGCAGAAGTTAGCTTGATTTTCCCACCATGTTCTCCAATTATGAACACCACATGTGCACTGTACAAAGTGAACCATTCAAACCTTAAAAGGAAATGTTCAAATTGTGGAATATAAAGTTAAATTTATTTTATTGAAAATTTAAATAAATTACATGAGGGTTTGACCAAGACCGAAAGGAATTAGATGGAACACCAGCTGAATAAAACAAGCAGTAGTAAGGTGGTATTAGCTGGATGTTCCTGAAGAAAGAGAACGCAGCCAACCTTTCTTCCATCAGGGGGATTAATTGTGTGGTGTCAGACACAGTTGACTAAATCATTCCTTCTGTCTTTACTGTCTGACTGTACTATGGTTGTAATATTTCCTTTTTAAAAGGCTCAGGGTTAGACATATTTCTCATTTTATAAATTTTAGGAAGTTGTCTTATTATCAAGTCAAGGTAGGATTGAAAACATATTCTATAACTGTTTGAAGTCAGAAGTCACATGACACGAGCTTGTAGTCCAACAGGCTCATTTCAAGTCACACAAGCTTTTGGAGTGCAGCCCCTTCATCAGGTGCAGTTAGTGAGGTGACCACACAGACACACAGTTTATAAGCAGAAAGATCAAAAGATCATAGAATTGGCCTGAGTGGAGTGTCAGATAATAACTCTCTACAGGTGACCAAGAGTGTTAGAGGCAAGTAAAGTGTTTATAAAGTCAATGTCAGTGCTGTGCTGTCATGATAATCAGGCAGCGCAACAGGAATGCACAAAAGGTGACATCTCAGGTCAGACTCTGACTTGTAGTTTAGAGGCTTGTGTTCAGAATCTGTCTGAGAGTTTTAAGCTTTATTTCCAAAGCAGGAATTTATAAGATACCACACTGACTGTAACTACAAGTTGTGTGTTTCTTCAACAAAACATCTGCAAATAAACAGACATCCTGGATGAAGACTTATTATCTGACACTCCACTCACACCAGTTGTATGATCTTTTGATCTGTCTGCTTATAAATTGTGTGTCTGTGTGTTTTCCTCTCTGACTGCACCTGATGAAGGGACTGCATCCCAAAAGCTTGTGTGATTTCAAATAAACCTGTCAGATTATAACCTGATACCATGTGGCTTCTGACTTTGTCCATCCCAGTCCAACACCAGCACCTCCATATTGTAAGTGTTTGGAACCAAGTCAGTGCAACAGGTATATGTCGAACGTTTGACTTCGAAAGGATGCCTAGTGCTGAAAAGTTCATTAATAACAAAGGATTTCTCCATTATGCCATCTATCGTAACATGCTGCGTCTCACAGTCATAATGAAAGGATGGCCACTTCAATTTAGCAGGGCCAAGAACAGTTATGGACATTTTTAGCATGGGAGGAGGCCATTCAGCCTATTTTATCTGTACCAGCTCTCTCCCAGAGCAACAAAATTAATCCTTTTCTCGAACTCATTCCACCTATTTCACAGAATTGAAATATATAGGTACATACTTAGGACATTTTAACATCAAGTGAGCAGTTCTCGCACTTCACCTTGTCACTAAAAATTGAAAACGTGACTTACAAAGAGTGAGTTTTTATTTTGTTCTGTTGTGATGATGAAGAAGATGCAAGTCAAAGTGCTGGAACTGGCCTCTTGAACTAAGAAACTTTTAAATGTGTATAAAATGAATTCTGTGCGCATCTACTAAAAGCAGCTCTATGGAAGGATAAGGTGCCAAAGAAGATTTGGTGTATTGTACTTTACCCTATTATACTCCAACCTGTGAAAACAGAACTCTACGACTGTGAGTGTTGAGTTCTGAGAGGTTGCTATCTTGTTTGAATTTACATTGCTCAGTAGAGGCCTATTTTCCCAACAGCAAAATTGGCAATCCAGAAAGAAATGGATATTGGTTTCTCGCATTTGTTAGCTCTAAGTGTCTGTGTAAAGTTTGAGTACAGTTTCCTTATGTACAGGTGCTTAACCTGCTTTTACAGTTTGAACATTTATTATGCTAATGAAAATTTTTTGAATGGTTTCACCTCCAGTTTTCTTCTTTATGCCTATTTGGTATTTTTTCAGGGTAAGGACGACCTGCAAAATCTGACATTGGGTTTTGAAAGACGTCAGCCTTTATTTTAGAGAGATAATGGGAACTGCAGATGCTCGAGAATGCGAGATAACAACGTGTGGAGCTGGATGAACACAGCAGACCAAGCAGCATCTCAGGAGCACAAAATCTGACGTTTCGGGCCTCGACCCTTCATCAGAAAAGGGGGAGGTGGAGAGGGTTCTGAAATAAATAGGGAGAGGGGGGAGGCGAATTGAAGATGGATAGAGGAGAAGATGGTGGAGAGGAGAGTATGGGTGGGGAGGTAGGGAGGGGTTAGGTCAGTCTGGGGAGGCTGGACAGGTCAAGGGGGCGGGATGAGGTTAGTAGGTAAGAAATGGGGGTGCAGCATGAGGTAGGGGGCGTGGATAGGTGAGAGGAAGAATAGGTTAGGGAGGCAGGGACGAGCTGGGCTGGTTTTGGGATGCAGTGGGAGGACCGGAGATTTTGAAGCTTGTGAAATAAACATTGATACCATTGGGCTGCAGGGTTCCCAAGCGGACGATGAGTTGCTGTTCCTGCAACCTTCGGGTGGCATCATTATGGCACTGCAGGAGGCCCAGGATGGACATGTCATCTAAGGATTGGGAGGGGGAGTTGAAATGGTTCGTGACTGGGAGGTGCAGTTGTTTCTTGCAAACTGAGCATAGGTGTTCTGCAATGCAGTCCCCAAGCCTCCGCATCATTTCCCCAATGCAGAGGAAGCCACAACGGGTACAGCGGATGTTTTGGATGTTTCTTAAGCATTGATTTTCATTCAAAGTTGGTTGGATTTTGCTGAAGCAATAGACATAACTCACTCTGACGTAGACAATGCCAGAGATAACGTTTCGGGTCCTGTGACCCTTCCTCAGATCTCACTCTTCACTGATGCTGCCAGACCTGCTGAGCTTTTCCAGCAACTTCTGCTTTTGTTCCTGATTTACAGTGCCCACAGTTCTTTTGTTTTTTATGACACAGACAAAACTTGATCTCTGCAGGTAGCATGATGCTGCACTCTCCAACTTCCCTGTCTTTTTGTGATGTAATATTGTCTTTTTAGGGCAGAAGTGGCTTTTTTTTTTGTTTGTTTTAACTTCTGCACATACTTTCTTTGCAGGTTAAAAGTCTACACCTTTTTCAGTTCACTGCAGTGCTGCGTAATGAAGACATTCAACATTCTTTTTTTAAAAAAGCAGAAAATCAGTGTTGTTTGTTTTCCAAAATGTGATGTGCAAGTGCAACACTTAACAGTGTGTTCATCAAACTATTGTTTCCTTTGATATTTGTGTTGCAGAAATTTCTAGAACCATTTCATATATATTTTTCTTGATATATTTTAGCAGCTTTCCTGGAGCAAGTCTGTTTTCCTCAGGATGAGATGACTTTCAGACGTACTTCCTTTATTGTGAGATTTAATTGGGGTAAAATGAGGAGGATTTTTATTCACTGTTACACACATGACTATATATTGAAAGCATTGGAAAATGCATCCTGTTAGGACTGTCATGTTATCTGGTGTTTGTACCAGGCTTTCTGATTAACTGCAAGTGATTAAGGATGCTAATGGATGCTATATGTTATTACAAAAGGAAATGAACATACAAGTAAGGATTTTATGCCACAGTTATACATAGCATTGAAGCCGTACCTCAATTATGGCATATAATATAAGTTGCCTCATTTAAGGAGGCAGTTCAGATTTAGGTTTACAAGAACAATACTTGTAATTAATGGGTTGTCTTATGAAGTAAGATCAGAAGGACTGGGAAGGATTAGAAGGACCTCCTCACCTATACTCTCCTCTCTACCTATCTTCTTTTCTCTCTATCTTCAGTCTGCCTCCCCCTCTCTCCCTATTTATTCCAGTTCCCTCCCCCCATCCCCCTCTCTGATGAAGGGTCTAGGCCCGAGACATCAGCTTTTGTGCTCCTGAGATGCTGCTTGGCCTGCTGTGTTCATCCAGCTCCACACTTTGTTATCTTAGAAGGACTGGACTTGTTTTTGCTGAAATTGAGAAGAGTAAGGAGGTGATTTCCTTGAACTATATATGATTCTGAATGGTCTTCACAAGGAATATGTAGAAAGATTTTTCCTATACTTTGGCGAGCGCAGAACGAGGGACACATGCAAAATTTGAAGTTGCCACTCAAGGACAGATGAGCAGAGCATTTTTTCTCTGATAGTTGTATGACATTGGAAGTAGCTGCCTCCTAAGATGATAGAGTTGGGGTCATTGAATATTTTAAGGTGGACTTCGATTCTTGTAAGGCAGGGAAAAGGCCTCTATTAGTTGTAGTCATACCAAGCACAAAGGAAAACTTTTGTGGTTGTTAGACATAGTCATCTCACCTCCAGGACATCTCTGTAGGAGTTCCTCAGGGCAGTGTCCAGGGCCAAACATCTGTGCTGCTTCAGCTTCCTTCTATAAAGTCAGAAGTGGGAATGTTTGCTGATGACTGCACAATGTTCAGGACCATTTCCAACTCCGTAGACAATAAAGCAGTCCATGTTCAAATGTGGCAAGACCAAATATATTATCCAGGCTTAGGCTGATACAGTGCTAGGTAACATTTGCACCACACAAGTGCCAAGCAATGGCCATCTCCAACAAGGGAGAATTTAGCCATCATCTCTCGACATTTAATGCTGTTACCACCGCTGAATCCCCCACCATCAACACCACGGGTGTTACTGTTGACCAGAAACTGAACAAGATCAGCTACATAAATACTATCGATTCAAAAGCTGGCCACCTTGTTGTGTGCAGATGATTTTCATCACTCCATTTTTACCAAGATTTAACAGTGGAAATTTGGGATTTGCCATATTTCTGAAGAGTCAAACGGCAGCATGCTTTTCTTTTCGTGAATTCTTTGCAATTTATTGCATTAAAAACTCCTATTGCCAGAAAAAGAAATTATGTGGCTAAGCGACTTTCTTCCAATGTCTTGTGAGAAGTGCCATTCAGAGGTGGTTACATTCTTACCTTGTGATCAGTCGGGATCAGTCGGGCTGGATATGAGATGAGGCTGGTGGTGGGAAGATTTTGAAGCAGGTACTTCAGAGAAGGCAGCCCCAACCCATTCAGCCTCTCCCTACAGTCAGACTCTCCAACCCTGGCAATGTTCTTGTAAATCTTTTCTGAACCCTTTCAAATTTCACGACAACTTTGCAAAAGCAAGGAAACCTGAATTGAGTGCAGTATTCCAAAAATGGCCAAACCAATGTCCTTTGTAGCTGCAACGTGACTTCCCAACTTCTGTATTGAGTGCTGACCAACAAAAGCAAGCATATTAAACGCCTTCTTCACTACCTGCAACTCCACTTTCAAGGAACTCTGAACCTGCACCCCAAGTTTGTTTGGCGACACTGCCGAGGACCTTACCATTAAGTGTATAAGTTCTGCCCTGATTTGCCCAACCAAAACCTAAAAGCCTTTCCACATTAAACCTAATTGTCTGCTATTTGCTTGGTGGTATATAAAAAAAGGGAACAATTTATGCTTGTTCAGGCAACCCATACCCGACATCCAGAGGTTGATTTCCTAATGGCTTGAATTGGAACTGGTTAACAGATTGAGTTTTGGGATGCCTCAGGATGTCTTTATATATGCTGTGCCTCAGGCAGGTGTCAAATTGTATTTTCAAATACAGTTCTGCATATAGATAGCATAACATAAGAAGAACAGGACTAAGTAGAATTATCCTTCAAAGCCTTGTTGAGTTGATTTGTCCACTTTTTTTAAAGCATTCTTTCACAGGATGAGGGCACTGCTGGCAAGGCTAACATTTGTTTCCCATCCAGGAATGGCTTGGTGGGCCATTTTGGAAGTCAGTAGAGAGTCAGCCATATTCCTGTGAATTTGAAGTCAGATACCAGAATTGCTCAGGAAAGCAGATTCCCTTCCCTCAAGAATAGATTAGTGAATTCAGTTTTCTGTTACAACAATTTGTGATAGTTTCATCGACACTGTTACTTTGAGCTCGAAATCTTCATTAATTGAATGTCATTTCCAGCAGATGCTTTTGTATTTTGTATTTAATATTAGGATGTTAGTTTTAACTTAATTTCTTATTAACATTTAATCATTAATTTCAGGACGTTTCTCAGATTTTATATGCTTCCTCTCCATTAGGCTTTTAAAGAAGAAATTGCCCCAGTGAAACAAGAAGTCAAAATATTAAATGACCTGCCCAATCAGTTATCTCCACTTGATGTCTCTTTATCTCCAAGGATTTCTCACCAGCTTGATGACCGAAATATGAGGTGGAAATTTATACAGGTAATGGTGAAAACATTTTCAAAGCCAGCCAATCTGTTGTAGAAAGCATGTACAAATAATTTGGCTTCAAACAGATGAGCAAGATAAAGAACCCTTTCAATTTAAGCAAGCAATTAATATTTTATTATCATGGTTTATAAAGTTATTCAATTTTATAATATTTCTTTTTCAAAAATACAATGTTCTGGTCTGCAGTCTGCACTTTAGAATGTATTCGCAAAACAAAATCCAAATAGTGAGAGATGTGAGCATCCAAACCACAGTCTGAAATGGTTCAGGACTGGACAATTTGAATATATTCATAATGAAGCTGCAGGTAGCAGATATTTTTCCCGATCCATCCAAAAGAATTTGGAATTGGACCATTGTGATAACTGCTGTGCACTTCAGTATTATGTATTTTTTCATATATTTTAAGTCCCTGAGAAAGACAAACTTGAATGAATTACAACAAAGATATACTTGATGCATTGAAGGGAAGAACAACATAAAATTTTATGAACTGCATGTATTTCTTTCAATTGAGCAGATTTTGATTGATGTCAGCAAAGTAGTACATGAAAATTTCCTTTATCCCAAAAAGCCTCATGAAATGTTTTATTGAGCAAATTATTTCAGTCTTGTTCTGTGTCAGTAGCTCGCTTGGCCATGTAGCACAATAAAACTCCTTACTGGTTCTAGGAAGCAGACAAAAACATAAGAAATAGCACCAGGATCTGGATGTTCTACCTCTCGACCCTGACTCACCATCCAGAACATGGCTGACCGCCCCAGGACTCAACTCCTCTTCCATACCAGCTTCTCAGAGCCCTCAACTTCTCTATTTCAAAAATCTTATCTACCACCTTCTTTAAATACTTTCAGTGATCTACCTTTCACAATTCTCTTGTATTCTAAACAATCACTACCTGCTGAAAGAAGAAATTCCTTTGCATCTCAGGTTTCAATAAATGTTCCCTTCTTCTGTAACTATGTCGCTGAGTTTGAGATTTCCACACTAATGGAAACATTGTCTTCACATCTAGCCTGTCAAGCCCTCTCAAAATTTTGTGTTTCAGTAAGATCACCCCTCATTCTCCTAAACTTGAATGAATAAAGACGTTCTGTGTAACCATTCTTGATAAATCATGATCCGATGAATCAGCCCGGTGAATCTCTTTTGAACTGCTTCCCATGGCTGTGTATTCTTTCTTGTATTTCTCCAAGTGTGACCTCCTCAATAGCCTGATCAGTTGCAAAAAAGCTTCCCCTTTTTTGAACTAAAACCTCCTTACAATAAAGGCCAAAATTCCATTTGCCTTCTTAATTACTTGCATCACCATAATCATGGCTCACATCAACTCCAACATACCAAAGTGCTTTGATCCTCTGCAATTCACCTACCACTGCAACAGGTCTACAGCTGATCCCTGGCCTGACAGTCATCCTTGGAATGTCTGGATAACAAGGATACCTACATCAGGCTGTTACTTATTGATCAGAGCTCCACCTTCCACACTGTAATTCCAAACAAACTCCTCTCTGAACTCTGAGACCTCGGCCTCAGCATCCCTCTCTGTAACAGGATTCTCGACTTCCTGACCCAGAGACCGCAATCAGTAAGGATAGGTGACAACACTTCCTCCACCGTAAGCCTCAACGCCGGTGCCCAGCAAAGCTGCATACTCAGGCCCCTACTCTATACTCGTTATGCAATCATGACTGTGTGGTCCCAACTCTATTTATAATTTTGCTGATGACGCTTCCATTGTAGGTCGGACCTCAAACAACAATAAGTCAGATTACAGGAAAAACAATTGAGTGCTTGCTGGCATGATGGAAAGATAACAGTCTCTCCATCAACATAAGCAAAATGAAGGAGCTGGTCATTGATTTCAGGAAGCTTGTGTCTGCAGCAATGGTGCTGAAGTGGAGATGGTTGACAGTGTCAAGTTCCTGGGAATGTTGCTCACCAACAATCTGTCCTGGTCTACCCATGTCGACGCAATGGTCAAGGTGGCTAAGGAAATTCAGCATGTCCATGAGGAACCTATCTATTTTTGTCGATGCATCCTATCTGGATGCATCACTGTGTGGTATGGCAGTTGCTGTTCCCAAGACTGCAAGAAGCTGAAGAGAATCATGAGCACAGCCCAATCCATCACGCAAACTAGCGTTCCATCCATTGACTCCATCCACACTTCCCACTGCCTTGGGAAAGCAACCAACATAATCAAAATACCCCCTCACTCTGGTTATACTCTCTTCCGTCCTCTTCTGTCAGGCAGAGGACATCAGTTTGAAAACGCGTACAAATAGATTTAAGAACAGCCTCTATTCTGTTGTGACTTTTGAACGGACCTCTCAAATGTTAATTCTGATCTCTCTCTCTCAGCATCTTCTCTGTGGCTGTAACACTGTATTCTGCACGTTGTACGGTATGATTTGCCTCTACAGCATGCAAATCAACACTTTTCACAGTATCTGAGTACATGTGACAGCAATAAATCAATCAGTCACCTGCATGCTAGTATGTGTTTCATGGACTACAGCATCCAAGTCCCCTACCCTGCAATTTTTTAGAGTCTTCCCCCTATTTAAGTAATAGTCTATCTTTTGATACCCCCTACCAAAGTGTACTTTCCTACATTAAACTCTATCTGCCAACTTTTTCCGACTTGCTCAACCTGTCTATCCCCTTGCAGATTCTTTGTCCTCATGAGAACATTCCCTCCCACTATTTTTGTAGCATCAGCAAATTTGGATGGATTTATGCCTTGTCCCCTCCTCTAAGTTATGAATGTAGATAGTAAATAATTGTAGTCCTAGGACTGATCCGTGTGGCACTCCACTAGTTATGGCTTTCCGGCCTGATAAAGATGGTGGTTAGAAAATAATTGGCTGAACCATTGAAATGAAAAATGTGAAAAAAAAATGCATTTTCATTGTTTGTGAAATTGTCAAATTGTCGATAATAAAATATAAATATTACTGTAGTTCTTGATGAATACAGTTTATCATTGAGCTTTATGAAAATTCTGAATATAGTTCATGATTTATTATAGCATCAGTTTTCATGCATCTTTATCTGAGAATTCAGATTTTTTTGTCAAAAATTGTGCTGTGCCACACATGATATTTGCTAAATCTCTCCTGTCCCAGCAGTTCAACTTGTTCAGTTTTGACATTACTTTTGTAAGGACCCCACAGTTGAGCTACCTTGCGTTGATAGCTCACTACACACTTCTTGCAGTAAAACAAATGCTCCTCAGACCAAACTTCGGAACCCCGCCCACGGCCGACGGAACCCCGCCCATGGCCGACGACCTCATTGCTCCGCCCACAACCTCCACAGCCAGCAACCCCAGAGGAGACAGCCACACCGAGCCCTGCCGCATCTTTACCTTCCCCCCAGACCTCCCACTGACTGAGGACGAACGGTCAGTCCTCAGTAAGGGGCTCACCTTTGTCCCCCTACAACCACACATCAACGAATACTAGTCACAGTTGGACATAGAGCAGTTTTACCGCCGTCTTTGCCTCCATGCCTACTTCTTCAACCGGGAACCTAACCCTCCCTCCACTGACCCCTTCACCCGCTTCCAACACAAGTCCTCCTCCTGGACACCACCCCCAGGCCTCCTACCCTCCCTCGACCTCTTCATTTCCAACTGCCGTCGAGACATTAACCGCCTCAACCTCTCCACCCCTCTCACCCACTCCAACCTCTCCCCCGCAGAATGGGCAGCCCTCCGCTCCCTCCGCTCCAACCCCAACCTCACCATCAAACCCGCAGACAAGGGTGGCGCAGTGGTAGGATGGCGCACTGACCTCTACATCGCCGAGGCCAGACGCCAACTCTCCGACACCACCTCCTACCGCCCCCTCGATCATGACCCCACACCCGAGCACCAAACCATCATCTCCAACACCATTCACGACCTCATCACCTCAGGGGACCTCCCACCCACAGCCTCCAACCTCATTGTTCCCCAACCCCGCACGGCCCGTTTCTATCTCCTTCCCAAAATCCACAAACCTGCCTGCCCTGGTCGACCCATCGTCTCAGCCTGCTCCTGCCCCACCGAACTCATCTCCACCTATCTGGACTCCATTTTCTCCCCTTTGGTCCAGGAACTCCCCACCTACGTCCGTGACACCACCCACGCCCTCCACCTCCTCCAGGACTTCCAATTCCCTGGCCCCCAACACCTCATATTCACCATGGACGTCCAGTCCCTATACACCTGCATTCCGCATGCAGATGGCCTCAAGGCCCCCGCTTCTTCCTGTCCCGCAGGCCCGACCAATCTCCCTCCACCGACACTCTCATCCGCCTAGCTGAACTCGTCCTCACCCTCAACAACTTCTCTTTTGACTCCTCCCACTTCCTACAGACTAAGGGGGTGGCCATGGGCACCTGCGTGGGCCCCAGCTATGCCTGCCTCTTTGTAGGTTACGTGGAACAGTCCCTCTTGCGCACCTACACAGGCCCCAAACCCCACCTCTTCCTCCGGTACATTGATGACTGTATCGGCGCCGCCTCTTGCTCCCCAGAGGAGCTCGAACAGTTCATCCACTTCACCAACACCTTCCACCGCAACCTTCAGTTCACCTGTGCCATCTCCAGCACATCCCTCACCTTCCTGGACCTCTCAGTCTCCATCTCAGGCAACCAGCTTGTAACTGATTTCCATTTCAAGCCCACCGACTCCCACAGCTACCTAGAATACACCTCCTCCCACCCACCCTCCTGCAAAAATTCCATCCCCTATTCCCAATTCCTCCGCCTCCGCCGCATCTGCTCCCATGATAAGACATTCCACTCCCGCACATCCCAGATGTCCAAGTTCTTCAAGGACCGCAACTTTCCCCCCACAGTGATCGAGAACGCCCTTGACCGCGTCTCCCGTATTTCCCGCTACTCATCCCTCACACCCCGCCCCCACCACAACCGCCCTAAGAGGATCCCCCTCATTCTCACACACCCCCCTACCAACCTCCGGATACAACGCATCATCCTCCGACAATTCCGCCATTTACAATCCGACCCCACCACCCAAGACATTTTTCCATCCCCACCCCTGTCTGCTTTCCGGAGAGACCACTCTCTCCGTGACTCCCTTGTTCGCTCCACACTGCCCTCCCTCTCAACTTATGACGGTGAGTTCACTGCAATGCTTATTTCAGTGAGAGAAGCGCTTCAGAAGACAAAAATCTCAACTTGACCAAACAAATAAACTTTTGATGCTGGCTTCACTGAAATGCTTATTTCAGTGAGATAAGCAATTCAGAAGACAAAAATATCAACTTCACCAAACCACTCAACTTTTGATGCTGCGTTCACTGAAGTGCGTATTTCAGTGAGATAAGCAGTTCAGAAGATTAAAATCTCAACTTCACCAAACGATTCAACTGTCGATGCTGGGTTCACTGAAGTGCTTATTTCAGTGAGATAAGCCCATCAGAATACCAAAATCTAAACTTCACCAAACCACTCAACTTTCGATGCTGGGTTTACTGAAGTGCTTATTTCAGTGAGAGAAGCACTTCAGAAGACCAAAATGACAACAACACCGAACGACTCCATCTCTGATGCTCGTTTCACTGAAATGCTGATTTCAGTGAGATAAGCACTTTTTGAAGACCAAAATCTCAAGTTCACCAAACGACTCAACTTTCGAAGCTGGGTTAAATGAAGTGCTTATTTCAGCGAGATAAGCACTTCAGAATGCCAAAATCTCAACTTCACCAAACCACCCAACTTCCGATGCTGGGTTCACTCAAGTGCTTATATCAGCGAGATAAGCACTTCAAAAGGACAAAGTCCCAACTTCACCAAACGACTCAACTTTTGTCGCTGGTTTCACTGAATTGCTTATTTCAGTGAGATAAGCCCTTCAGAAGACCAAAATCTGAACTTCACTATACGACTCAACTTTTGATGTTGGAATTACCCAAATGCTTATTTCAGTGAGATATGCACATCAGAAGACGAAAATCAAAACTTCATCCAAACCACTCAAATTTCGATGTTGTTTTCAATGAAGTGCTTATCTCTGTGAGATAAGCTCTTCAGAAGGCCAAAATCCCAACCTCACCAAACGACTCAACTTTTCATGCTGGTTTCACTGAAATGTTTCTTTCAGTCAGATAAGCAATTCAGAAGACCAAATTCTCAACTTCACCAAACCACTCAAATTTCGAAGCTGGGTTAAATGAAGTGCTTATTTCAGCGAGATAAGCACTTCAGAAGGCCAAAATCCCAACCTCACCAAACGACTCAACTTTCAATGCTGGGTTCACTGAAGTGCTTCTTTCAGTCAGATAAGAACTTCAGAATACCAAAATCTAAACTTCACCAAACCACTCAAATTTAGATATTGTTTTGAATGACGTGCTCATCTCTGTGAGATAAGCTCTTCAGAAGGCCAAAATCCCAACCTCACCAAACCACTCAACTTTTGATGCTGGTTTCACTGAAATACGAGTTTCCGTCAGATAAGCACTTCAGAAGGCCAAAATCGCAACTTCATCAAACCCCTAAACTTATGATGCTGGGTTCACTGAAGAGCTTATTTCAGAGTGATAACCACTTCAGAATGCCAAAATCCGAACGTCACCAAACGACTCAACTATTGATGCTGGTTTCACTGAAATGCTTTTTTCAGTCAGATAAGCACTTCGGAAGGACAAAATCTCAACTTCACAAAACCACCCAACTTTCGATGCTGGGTTCACTCAAGTGCTTATTTCAGCGAGATAAGCACTTCAAAAGGACAAAGTCCCAACTTCACCAAACGACTCAACTTTTGTCGCTGGTTTCACTGAATTGCTTATTTCAGTGAGATAAGCCCTTCAGAAGACCAAAATCTGAACTTCACTATACGACTCAACTTTTGATGTTGGAATTACCCAAATGCTTATTTCAGTGAGATATGCACATCAGAAGACAAAAATCAAAACTTCATCCAAACCACTCAAATTTCGATGTTGTTTTCAATGAAGTGCTTATCTTTGTGAGATAAGCTCTTCGGAAGGCCAAAATCCCAACCTCACCAAACGACTCGACTTTAGATGCTGGTTGCACTGAAATGCTTATTTCAGTCAGATAAGCACATCAGAAGTCCAAAATCCCACCTTCACCAAACCACTAAACTTATGATGCTGGGTTCACTGAAGAGCTTATTTCAGTGAGATAAGCTCTTCAGAAGGACAAAATCCCAACCTCAGCAATCGACTCAACTTTTGATGCTGGTTTCACTGAATTGCTTATTTCAGTGAGATAAGCACTTCAGAAGACCAATATCAAATCTTCACTAAACGACTCAACTTTTGATGCTGGATTTTCCCAAATGCATAATTCAGTGAGATAAGCTTTGCAGAAGACCAAAATCTAAACTTCACCAAACCACTCAACTTTCCATGCTGGGTTGTCTGAAGTGCTTGTTTCAGAGTGATAACCACTTCAGAATGCCAAAATCCGAACCTCACCAAACGACTCAACTTTTGATGCTGGTTTCACTGAAATGCTTCTTTCAGTCAGATATGCACATCAGAAGGCCAAAATCTCAACTTCACCAAACCACCCAACTTTCGATCCTGGTTTTACCCAAATGCTTATTTCAGTGAGATAAGCACTTCAGAAGTCCAAATTCCAAACTTCACCAAACCACAAAACTTAGGATGCTGGTTTCACTGAAGAGCTTATTTCAGTCAGATAAGCACTTGAGAAGGCCAAAATCACAACTTCACAAAACCACACTTCTTTCGATGCTGAGTTGACTGAATTGCTTATTTCAGTCAGATAAGCACTTCAGAATGCCAAAATCCCAACCTCACCAAACGACTCAACTTTTGATGCTGGTTTTACTGAAATGCTTCTTTCAGTCAGAAAAGCACTTCAGAAGACCAAAATCTAAACTTCACGAAACCACTCAACTTTCGATGCTGGGTTCACTGAAGTGCTTATTTCAGTGAGATAAGCACTTCACGACGCCAAAATCCTAACCTCACCAAACCACAAAACTTATGATGCTGGAAACACTGAAGAGCTTATTTCAGTCAGATAAGCACTTCAGAAGGCCAAAATCACAACTTCACAAAACCACACATCTTTCGATGCTGAGTTCACTGAACTGCTTATTTCAGCGAGATAAGCACTTTAGAATGCCAAAATCCCAACCTTACCAAACGACTCAACTTTGGATGCTGGTTACACTGAAATGCTTCTGTGAGTCAGATATGCACATCAGAAGGCCAAAATCTCAACTTCACCAAACCAACCAACTTTCGATCCTGGATTTTCCCAAATGCTTATTTCAGTGAGATAAGCACTTCAGAAGACCAAAATCTAAAGTTCACTTGACCACTCAACTTTCGATGCTGGGTTCACTGAAGTGCTTATTTCATAGAGATAAGCACTTCACTACGCCAAAATCCCAAACTCACCAAACGACTCAAATTTTGATGCTGGTTTCACTGAATTGCTTATTTCAGTGAGATAAGCACTTCAGAAGGCCAAAATCTCAACTTCACCAAACCACCCAACTTTCGATCCTGGATTTACCCAAATGCTTATTTCAGTGAGATAAGCACTTCAGAAGACCAAAATCTAAACTTCACCAAACCACTCAAATTTTGATGTTATTTTGAATGAATTGCTTATCTCTGTGAGATAATCTCTTCAGGATGCTAAAATCCCAACCTCATCGAACGACTCAACTTTTGATGCAGGTTTTATTGGAATGCTTCTTTCAGTCAGATAAGCACTTCAGAAGTCCAAAATCCCAACTTCACCAAAACACAAAACTTATGATGCTGGGTTCACTGAAGAGCTTATTTCAGTCAGTTAAGCACTTCAGAAGGCCAAAATCACAACTTCACAAAACCACACATCTTTCGATGCTGAGTTCACTGAAGAGCTTATTTCAGTGAGATAAGCACTTCAGAATGCCAAAATCCCAACCTCAGCAATCGTCTCACCTATTGATTGTGGTTTCACTGAATTGCTTATTTCAGTGAGATAAGCACTTCAGAAGACCGATATCAAATCTTCACTAAACGACTCAACTTTTGATGCTTGATTTACCCAAATGCTTATTTCAGTGAGATAAGCTTTTCAGAAGACCAAAATCTAAACTTCACCAAACCACTCAAATTTCAATGCTGTTTTGAATGAAGTGCTTATCTTTGTGAGATAGGCTCTTCAGAGGGCCAAAATCCGAACCTCACCAAACGACTCAACTTTTGATGCTGGTTTCACTGAAATGCTTCTTAGAGCCAGATAAGCACTTCAGAAGGCCAAAATCTCAACTTCACCAAACCACCCAACTTTCGATGCTGGGTTCACTGAAGTGCTTATTTCATTGAGATAAGCACTTCAGAAGACCAAAATCTAAACTTCACCAAACCACTCAACTTTCCATGCTGGTTTCACTGAAGTGCTTATTTCTGAGAGATAAGCACTTCAGAAAGCCAAAATCCCAACCTGACCAAATGACTCAACTTTTGATGTTGGTTTCACTGAATTGCTTATTTCAGTGAGATAAGCACTTCAGTAGACCAAAAACTGAACTTCACTATACGGCTCAACTTTTGATGCTGGAATTACCCAAATGCTTATGTCAGTCAGAAAAGCACTTCAGAAGGCCAAAATCCCAACCCCAGCAATCGTCTCATGTATTGATGCTGGTTTCACTGAATTGCTTATTTCAGTCAGATGTGCACATCAGAAGGCCAAAATCCTAAACTTCACCAAACCACCCAACTTTCGATCCTGGATTTACACAAATGCTTATTTCAGTGAGATAAGCACTTCAGAAGTCCAAAATCCCAACTTCACCAAACCACAAAACTTATGATACTGTGTTCACTGAAGTGCTTATTTCAGTGAATAAGCACTTCAGAAGTGCAAAATCCCAACTTCACCAAACCACAAAACAAATGATGCTGGTTTCACTGAAGAGCTTATTTCAGTCAGATAAGCACGTCAGAAGGCCAAAATCTAAACTTCACTAAACGACTCAATTTTTGATGCTGATTTCACTGAAATGCTTCTTTGAGTCAGATATGCACATCAGAAGTCCAAGATCTCAACATCACCAAACGACTCAACTTTTGATGCTGGTTTCACTGAAATGCTTCTTTCAGTCAGATAAGCACTTCAGAAGGCCAAAATCTCAACTTCACAAAACCACCCAACTTTCGATCCTGGATTTACCCAAATGCTTATTTCAGTGAGAAAAGCACTTGAGAAGACCAAAATCTAAACCTCACCAAACGACTCAACTTTTGATGCTGGTTTCACTGAATTGCTTATTTCAGTGAGATAAGCACTTCAGAAGACCAAAATCTAAACTTCACCAAACCACTCAACTTGCGATGCTGGGTTCACTGAAGTGCTTATTTCAGTGAGATAAGCACTTCAGAAGTCCAAAATCCCAACTTCACTAAACGACTCAACTTTTGATGCTGGTTTCACTGAAATGCTTCTTTCAGTCAGATAAGCACTTCAGAAGGCCATAATCTCAACTTCACCAAACCACCCAACTTTCGATCCTGGATTTACCCAAATGCTTATTTCAGTGAGATAAGCACTTCAGAAAACCAAAATCTAAACTTGTCCAAACCACAAAACTTGTAATGCTGGTTTCACTGAAGAGCTTATTTCAGTCAGATAAGCACTTCAGAAGGCTAAAATCACAACTTCACAAAACCACACATCTTTCGTTGCTGAGTTCACTGAATTGCTTATTTCAGCGAGATAAGCACGACAGAATGCCAAAATCCCAACCTCACCAAACGACTCAACTTTTGATGCTGGTTTCACTGAAATGCTTCTTTCAGTCAGATAAGCACTTCAGAAGGCCAAAATCTCAACTTCACAAAACCACCCAACTTTCGATCCTGGATTTACCCAAATGCTTATTTCAGTGAGATAAGCACTTCAGAAGACCGATATCAAATCTTCACTAAACGACTCAACTTTTGATGCTTGATTTACCCAAATGCTTATTTCAGTGAGATAAGCTTTTCAGAAGACCAAAATCCCAACTTCACCAAAACACAAAACTTATGATGCTGGGTTCACTGAAGAGCTTATTTCAGTCAGTTAAGCACTTCAGAAGGCCAAAATCACAACTTCACAAAACCACACATCTTTCGATGCTGAGTTCACTGAAGAGCTTATTTCAGTGAGATAAGCACTTCAGAATGCCAAAATCCCAACCTCAGCAATCGTCTCACCTATTGATTGTGGTTTCACTGAATTGCTTATTTCAGTGAGATAAGCACTTCAGAAGACCGATATCAAATCTTCACTAAACGACTCAACTTTTGATGCTTGATTTACCCAAATGCTTATTTCAGTGAGATAAGCTTTTCAGAAGACCAAAATCTAAACTTCACCAAACCACTCAAATTTCAATGCTGTTTTGAATGAAGTGCTTATCTTTGTGAGATAGGCTCTTCAGAGGGCCAAAATCCGAACCTCACCAAACGACTCAACTTTTGATGCTGGTTTCACTGAAATGCTTCTTAGAGCCAGATAAGCACTTCAGAAGGCCAAAATCTCAACTTCACCAAACCACCCAACTTTCGATGCTGGGTTCACTGAAGTGCTTATTTCATTGAGATAAGCACTTCAGAAGACCAAAATCTAAACTTCACCAAACCACTCAACTTTCCATGCTGGTTTCACTGAAGTGCTTATTTCTGAGAGATAAGCACTTCAGAAAGCCAAAATCCCAACCTGACCAAATGACTCAACTTTTGATGTTGGTTTCACTGAATTGCTTATTTCAGTGAGATAAGCACTTCAGTAGACCAAAAACTGAACTTCACTATACGGCTCAACTTTTGATGCTGGAATTACCCAAATGCTTATGTCAGTCAGAAAAGCACTTCAGAAGGCCAAAATCCCAACCCCAGCAATCGTCTCATGTATTGATGCTGGTTTCACTGAATTGCTTATTTCAGTCAGATGTGCACATCAGAAGGCCAAAATCCTAAACTTCACCAAACCACCCAACTTTCGATCCTGGATTTACACAAATGCTTATTTCAGTGAGATAAGCACTTCAGAAGTCCAAAATCCCAACTTCACCAAACCACAAAACTTATGATACTGTGTTCACTGAAGTGCTTATTTCAGTGAATAAGCACTTCAGAAGTGCAAAATCCCAACTTCACCAAACCACAAAACAAATGATGCTGGTTTCACTGAAGAGCTTATTTCAGTCAGATAAGCACGTCAGAAGGCCAAAATCTAAACTTCACTAAACGACTCAATTTTTGATGCTGATTTCACTGAAATGCTTCTTTGAGTCAGATATGCACATCAGAAGTCCAAGATCTCAACATCACCAAACGACTCAACTTTTGATGCTGGTTTCACTGAAATGCTTCTTTCAGTCAGATAAGCACTTCAGAAGGCCAAAATCTCAACTTCACAAAACCACCCAACTTTCGATCCTGGATTTACCCAAATGCTTATTTCAGTGAGAAAAGCACTTGAGAAGACCAAAATCTAAACCTCACCAAACGACTCAACTTTTGATGCTGGTTTCACTGAATTGCTTATTTCAGTGAGATAAGCACTTCAGAAGACCAAAATCTAAACTTCACCAAACCACTCAACTTGCGATGCTGGGTTCACTGAAGTGCTTATTTCAGTGAGATAAGCACTTCAGAAGTCCAAAATCCCAACTTCACTAAACGACTCAACTTTTGATGCTGGTTTCACTGAAATGCTTCTTTCAGTCAGATAAGCACTTCAGAAGGCCATAATCTCAACTTCACCAAACCACCCAACTTTCGATCCTGGATTTACCCAAATGCTTATTTCAGTGAGATAAGCACTTCAGAAAACCAAAATCTAAACTTGTCCAAACCACAAAACTTATAATGCTGGTTTCACTGAAGAGCTTATTTCAGTCAGATAAGCACTTCAGAAGGCTAAAATCACAACTTCACAAAACCACACATCTTTCGTTGCTGAGTTCACTGAATTGCTTATTTCAGCGAGATAAGCACGACAGAATGCCAAAATCCCAACCTCACCAAACGACTCAACTTTTGATGCTGGTTTCACTGAAATGCTTCTTTCAGTCAGATAAGCACTTCAGAAGGCCAAAATCTCAACTTCACAAAACCACCCAACTTTCGATCCTGGATTTACCCAAATGCTTATTTCAGTGAGATAAGCACTTCAGAAGACCGATATCAAATCTTCACTAAACGACTCAACTTTTGATGCTTGATTTACCCAAATGCTTATTTCAGTGAGATAAGCTTTTCAGAAGACCAAAATCCCAACTTCACCAAAACACAAAACTTATGATGCTGGGTTCACTGAAGAGCTTATTTCAGTCAGTTAAGCACTTCAGAAGGCCAAAATCACAACTTCACAAAACCACACATCTTTCGATGCTGAGTTCACTGAAGAGCTTATTTCAGTGAGATAAGCACTTCAGAATGCCAAAATCCCAACCTCAGCAATCGTCTCACCTATTGATTGTGGTTTCACTGAATTGCTTATTTCAGTGAGATAAGCACTTCAGAAGACCGATATCAAATCTTCACTAAACGACTCAACTTTTGATGCTTGATTTACCCAAATGCTTATTTCAGTGAGATAAGCTTTTCAGAAGACCAAAATCTAAACTTCACCATCCACTCAACTTTTGATGCTGGGTTCACTGAAGTGCTTATCTTTGTGAGATAGGCTCTTCAGAGGGCCAAAATCCGAACCTCACCAAACGACTCAACTTTTGATGCTGGTTTCACTGAAATGCTTCTTAGAGCCAGATAAGCACTTCAGAAGGCCAAAATCTCAACTTCACCAAACCACCCAACTTTCGATGCTGGGTTCACTGAAGTGCTTATTTCATTGAGATAAGCACTTCAGAAGACCAAAATCTAAACTTCACCAAACCACTCAACTTTCCATGCTGGTTTCACTGAAGTGCTTATTTCTGAGAGATAAGCACTTCAGAAAGCCAAAATCCCAACCTGACCAAATGACTCAACTTTTGATGCTGGTTTCACTGAATTGCTTATTTCAGTGAGATAAGCACTTCAGTAGACCAAAAACTGAACTTCACTATACGGCTCAACTTTTGATGCTGGAATTACCCAAATGCTTATGTCAGTCAGAAAAGCACTTCAGAAGGCCAAAATCCCAACCCCAGCAATCGTCTCATGTATTGATGCTGGTTTCACTGAATTGCTTATTTCAGTCAGATGTGCACATCAGAAGGCCAAAATCCTAAACTTCACCAAACCACCCAACTTTCGATCCTGGATTTACACAAATGCTTATTTCAGTGAGATAAGCACTTCAGAAGTCCAAAATCCCAACTTCACCAAACCACAAAACTTATGATACTGTGTTCACTGAAGTGCTTATTTCAGTGAATAAGCACTTCAGAAGTGCAAAATCCCAACTTCACCAAACCACAAAACAAATGATGCTGGTTTCACTGAAGAGCTTATTTCAGTCAGATAAGCACGTCAGAAGGCCAAAATCTAAACTTCACTAAACGACTCAATTTTTGATGCTGATTTCACTGAAATGCTTCTTTCAGTCAGATATGCACATCAGAAGTCCAAGATCTCAACATCACCAAACGACTCAACTTTTGATGCTGGTTTCACTGAAATGCTTCTTTCAGTCAGATAAGCACTTCAGAAGGCCAAAATCTCAACTTCACAAAACCACCCAACTTTCGATCCTGGATTTACCCAAATGCTTATTTCAGTGAGAAAAGCACTTGAGAAGACCAAAATCTAAACTTCACGAAACCACTCAACTTTCGATGCTGGGTTCACTGAAGTGCTTATTTCAGTGAGATAAGCACTTCACGATGCCAAAATCCTAACCTCACCAAACGACTCAACTTTTGATGCTGGTTTCACTGAATTGCTTATTTCAGTGAGATAAGCACTTCAGAAGACCAAAATCTAAACTTCACCAAACCACTCAACTTGCGATGCTGGGTTCACTGAAGTGCTTATTTCAGTGAGATAAGCACTTCAGAAGTCCAAAATCCCAACTTCACTAAACGACTCAACTTTTGATGCTGGTTTCACTGAAATGCTTCTTTCAGTCAGATAAGCACTTCAGAAGGCCATAATCTCAACTTCACCAAACCACCCAACTTTCGATCCTGGATTTACCCAAATGCTTATTTCAGTGAGATAAGCACTTCAGAAAACCAAAATCTAAACTTGTCCAAACCACAAAACTTATAATGCTGGTTTCACTGAAGAGCTTATTTCAGTCAGATAAGCACTTCAGAAGGCTAAAATCACAACTTCACAAAACCACACATCTTTCGTTGCTGAGTTCACTGAATTGCTTATTTCAGCGAGATAAGCACGACAGAATGCCAAAATCCCAACCTCACCAAACGACTCAACTTTTGATGCTGGTTTCACTGAAATGCTTCTTTCAGTCAGATAAGCACTTCAGAAGGCCAAAATCTCAACTTCACAAAACCACCAAACTTTCGATCCTGGATTTACCCAAATGCTTATTTCAGTGATATAAGCACTTCAGTACGCCAAACTCACCAAACGACTAAACTTTTGATGCTGGTTTCACTGAATTACTTATTTCAGTGAGATAAGCACTTCAGAAGGCCAAAATCTAAACTTCAGTAAACGACTCAACTGTGATGCTGAATTCACTGAAATGCTTCTTTCAGTCAGAAATGCACATCAGAAGGCCAAATTCTCAACTTCACCAAACCACCCAACTTTCGATCCTGGATTTACCCAAATGCTTATTTCAGTGAGATAGGCACTTCAGAAGACCAAAATCTAAACTTCACCCAACCACTCAACTTTCGATGCTGGGTTCACTGAATTGCTTATTTCAGTGAGATAAGCACTTCAGAATGCCAAAATCTAAACTTCGCTAAACGACTCAACTTTGGATGCTGATTTCACTGAAATGCTTCTTTCATTTAGATATGCACATCAGATGGCCAAAATCTAAACTTCACCAAACCACCCAACTTTCGATCCTGGATTTACACAAATGCTTCTTTCAGTGAGATAAGCACTTCAGAAGACCAAAATCTAAACTTCACCATCCACTCAACTTTTGATGCTGGGTTCACTGAAGTGCTTATTTCAGTGAGATAAGCACTTCAGAAGACCAAAATCTAAACTTCACCTAACCACTCAACTTGCGATGCTGGGTTCACTGAAGTGCTTATTTTCAGTGAGATAAGCACTTCAGAAGTCCAATATCCCAACTTCACCAAACCACAAAACTTATGATGCTGGTTTCACTGAAGAGATTATTTCAGTCAGATAAGCACATCAGAATGCCAAAATCAGAACCTCACCAAACGACTCAACTTTTGATGCTGGTTTCACTGAAATGCTTCTTTCAGTCAGATATGCACATCAGAAGGCCAAAATCTCAACTTCACCAAACCACCCAACTTTCGATCCTGGTTTTACCCAAATGCTTATTTCAGTGAGATAAGCACTTCAGAAGTCCAAATTCCAAACTTCACCAAACCACAAAACTTAGGATGCTGGTTTCACTGAAGAGCGTATTTCTGTCAGATAAGCACTTCAGAAGGCCAAAATCCCAACCCCAGCAATCGTCTCATGTATTGATGCTGGTTTCACTGAATTGCTTATTTCAGTCAGATGTGCACATCAGAAGGCCAAAATCCTAAACTTCACCAAACCACCCAACTTTCGATCCTGGATTTACACAAATGCTTATTTCAGTGAGATAAGCACTTCAGAAGTCCAAAATCCCAACTTCACCAAACCACAAAACTTATGATACTGTGTTCACTGAAGTGCTTATTTCAGTGAATAAGCACTTCAGAAGTGCAAAATCCCAACTTCACCAAACCACAAAACAAATGATGCTGGTTTCACTGAAGAGCTTATTTCAGTCAGATAAGCACGTCAGAAGGCCAAAATCTAAACTTCACTAAACGACTCAATTTTTGATGCTGATTTCACTGAAATGCTTCTTTCAGTCAGATATGCACATCAGAAGTCCAAGATCTCAACATCACCAAACGACTCAACTTTTGATGCTGGTTTCACTGAAATGCTTCTTTCAGTCAGATAAGCACTTCAGAAGGCCAAAATCTCAACTTCACAAAACCACCCAACTTTCGATCCTGGATTTACCCAAATGCTTATTTCAGTGAGAAAAGCACTTGAGAAGACCAAAATCTAAACTTCACGAAACCACTCAACTTTCGATGCTGGGTTCACTGAAGTGCTTATTTCAGTGAGATAAGCACTTCACGATGCCAAAATCCTAACCTCACCAAACGACTCAACTTTTGATGCTGGTTTCACTGAATTGCTTATTTCAGTGAGATAAGCACTTCAGAAGACCAAAATCTAAACTTCACCAAACCACTCAACTTGCGATGCTGGGTTCACTGAAGTGCTTATTTCAGTGAGATAAGCACTTCAGAAGTCCAAAATCCCAACTTCACTAAACGACTCAACTTTTGATGCTGGTTTCACTGAAATGCTTCTTTCAGTCAGATAAGCACTTCAGAAGGCCATAATCTCAACTTCACCAAACCACCCAACTTTCGATCCTGGATTTACCCAAATGCTTATTTCAGTGAGATAAGCACTTCAGAAAACCAAAATCTAAACTTGTCCAAACCACAAAACTTATAATGCTGGTTTCACTGAAGAGCTTATTTCAGTCAGATAAGCACTTCAGAAGGCTAAAATCACAACTTCACAAAACCACACATCTTTCGTTGCTGAGTTCACTGAATTGCTTATTTCAGCGAGATAAGCACGACAGAATGCCAAAATCCCAACCTCACCAAACGACTCAACTTTTGATGCTGGTTTCACTGAAATGCTTCTTTCAGTCAGATAAGCACTTCAGAAGGCCAAAATCTCAACTTCACAAAACCACCCAACTTTCGATCCTGGATTTACCCAAATGCTTATTTCAGTGAGATAAGCACTTCAGAAGACCAAAATCTGAACTTCACGAAACCACTCAACTTTCGATGCTGGGTTCACTGAAGTGCTTATTTCAGTGATATAAGCACTTCAGTACGCCAAACTCACCAAACGACTAAACTTTTGATGCTGGTTTCACTGAATTACTTATTTCAGTGAGATAAGCACTTCAGAAGGCCAAAATCTAAACTTCAGTAAACGACTCAACTGTGATGCTGAATTCACTGAAATGCTTCTTTCAGTCAGAAATGCACATCAGAAGGCCAAATTCTCAACTTCACCAAACCACCCAACTTTCGATCCTGGATTTACCCAAATGCTTATTTCAGTGAGATAGGCACTTCAGAAGACCAAAATCTAAACTTCACCCAACCACTCAACTTTCGATGCTGGGTTCACTGAATTGCTTATTTCAGTGAGATAAGCACTTCAGAATGCCAAAATCTAAACTTCGCTAAACGACTCAACTTTGGATGCTGATTTCACTGAAATGCTTCTTTCATTTAGATATGCACATCAGATGGCCAAAATCTAAACTTCACCAAACCACCCAACTTTCGATCCTGGATTTACACAAATGCTTCTTTCAGTGAGATAAGCACTTCAGAAGACCAAAATCTAAACTTCACCATCCACTCAACTTTTGATGCTGGGTTCACTGAAGTGCTTATTTCAGTGAGATAAGCACTTCAGAAGACCAAAATCTAAACTTCACCTAACCACTCAACTTGCGATGCTGGGTTCACTGAAGTGCTTATTTTCAGTGAGATAAGCACTTCAGAAGTCCAATATCCCAACTTCACCAAACCACAAAACTTATGCTGGTTTCACTGAAGAGATTATTTCAGTCAGATAAGCACATCAGAATGCCAAAATCAGAACCTCACCAAACGACTCAACTTTTGATGCTGGTTTCACTGAAATGCTTCTTTCAGTCAGATATGCACATCAGAAGGCCAAAATCTCAACTTCACCAAACCACCCAACTTTCGATCCTGGTTTTACCCAAATGCTTATTTCAGTGAGATAAGCACTTCAGAAGTCCAAATTCCAAACTTCACCAAACCACAAAACTTAGGATGCTGGTTTCACTGAAGAGCGTATTTCTGTCAGATAAGCACTTCAGAAGGCAAAAATTACAACTTCACAAAACTACACATCTTTCGATGCTGAGTTCACTGAGGTGCTTATTTCAGAGAGATAAACACTTCACGACGCCAAAATCCCAACCTCACCAAACGACTCAACTTTTGATGCTGGTTTCACTGAATTGCTTATTTCAGTGAGATAAGCACTTCAGAAGGCCGATATCAAATCTTCACTAAACGACTCAACTTTTGATGCTTGATTTACCCAAATGCTTATTTCAGTGAGATAAGCTTTTCAGAAGACCAAAATCTAAACTTCACCAAACCACTCAAATTTCGATGTTGTTTTGAATGAAGTGCTTATCTTTGTGAGATAGGCTCTTCAGAGGGCCAAAATCCAAACCTCACCAAACGACTCAACTTTTGATGCTGGTTTCACTGAAATGCTTCTTAGAGCCAGATAAGCACTTCAGAAGGCCAAAATCTCAACTTCACCAAACCACCCAACTTTCGATGCTGGGTTCACTGAAGTGCTTATTTCATTGAGATAAGCACTTCAGAAGACCCAAATCTAAACTTCACCAAACCACTCAACTTTCCATGCTGGTTTCACTGAAGTGCTTATTTCTGAGAGATAAGCACTTCAGAAAGCCAAAATCCCAACCTGACCAAATGACTCAACTTTTGATGCTGGTTTCACTGAATTGCTTATTTCAGTGAGATAAGCACTTCAGTAGACCAAAAACTGAACTTCACTATACGGCTCAACTTTTGATGCTGGAATTACCCAAATGCTTATGTCAGTCAGACAAGCACTTCAGAAGGCCAAAATCCCAACCCCAGCAATCGTCTCATGTATTGATGCTGGTTTCACTGAATTGCTTATTTCAGTCAGATGTGCACATCAGAAGGCCAAAATCCTAAACTTCACCAAACCACCCAACTTTCGATCCTGGATTTAAACAAATGCTTATTTCAGTGAGATAAGCACTTCAGAAGTCCAAAATCCCAACTTCACCAAACCACAAAACTTATGATGCTGGGTTCACTGAAGTGCTTATTTCAGTGAGATAAGCACTTCAGAAGACCAAAATCCCAACTTCACCAAACCACAAAACTTATGAGGCTGGTTTCACTGAAGATGTTATTTCAGTGAGATAAGCACTTCATGACGCCAAAATCCTAACCTCACCAAACGACTCAACTTTTGATGCTGGTTTCACTGAATTGCTTATTTCAGTGAGATTAGCACTTCAGAAGGCCAAAATCTGAACTTCACCAAACCACCCAACTTTCGATCCTGGATTTTCCCAAATGCTTATTTCAGTGAGAATAGCACTTCAGAAAACCAAAATCTAAACTTCACCAAACCACTCAACTTGCGATGCTGGTTTCACTGAATTGCTTATTTCAGTGAGATAAGCACTTCAGAAGGCCAAAATCTAAACTTCACTAAACGACTCAACTTTTGAGATAATAAAATGTGAGGCTGGATGAACACAGCAGGCCAAGCAGCATCTCAGGAGCACAAAAGCTGACGTTTCGGGCCTAGACCCTTCATCAGAGAGGGGGATGGGGGGAGGGAACTGGAATAAATAGGGAGAGAGGGGGAGGCGGACCGAAGATGGAGAGCAAAGAAGATAGGTGGAGAGGGTGTAGGTGGGGAGGTAGGGAGGGGATAGGTCAGTCCAGGGAAGACGGACAGGTCAAGGAGGTGGGATGAGGTTAGTAGGTAGCTGGGGGTGCGGCTGGGGGTGGGAGGAAGGGATGGGTGAGAGGAAGAACCGATTAGGGAGGCAGAGACAGGTTGGACTGGTTTTGGGATGCAGTGGGTGGGGGGGAAGAGCTGGGCTGGTTGTGTGGTGCAGTGGGGGGAGGGGATGAACTGGGCTGGTTTAGGGATGCAGTGGGGGAAGGGGAGATTTTGAAACTGGTGAAGTCCACATTGATACCATATGGCTGCAGGGTTCCCAGGCGGAATATGAGTTGCTGTTCCTGCAACCTTCGGGTGGCATCATTCCTGCACTGCCACAATGATGCCACCCGAAGGTTGCAGGAACAGCAACTCATATTCCGCCTGGGAACCCTGCAGCCATATGGTATCAATGTGGACTTCACCAGTTTCAAAATCTCCCCTTCCCCCACTGCATCCCTAAACCAGCCCAGTTCATCCCCTCCCGCCACTGCACCACACAACCAGCCCAGCTCTTCCCCCCCACCCACTGCATCCCAAAACCAGTCCAACCTGTCTCTGCCTCCCTAACCGGTTCTTCCTCTCACCCATCCCTTCCTCCCACCCCCAGCCGCACCCCCAGCTACCTACTAACCTCATCCCACCTCCTTGACCTGTCCGTCTTCCCTGGACTGACCTATCCCCTCCCTACCTCCCCACCTACACCCTCTCCACCTATCTTCTTTGCTCTCCATCTTCGGTCCGCCTCCCCCTCTCTCCCTATTTATTCCAGTTCCCTCCCCCCATCCCCCTCTCTGATGAAGGGTCTAGGCCCGAAACGTCAGCTTTTGTGCTCCTGAGATGCTGCTTGGCCTGCTGTGTTCATCCAGCCTCACATTTTATTATCTTGGAATCTCCAGCATCTGCAGTTCCCATTATCTCTGACTCAACTTTTGATGCTGGTTTCACTGAAGTGCTTATTTCATTGAGATAAGCACTTCAGAAGTCCAAAATCCCAACTTCACCAAACCACAAAACTTATGATGCTGGTTTCACTGAATTGCTTATTTCAGTGAGATAAGCACTTCAGAAGGCCAAAATCACAACTTCACAAAACCACACATCTTTCGATGCTGAGTTCACTGAAGTGCTTATTTCAGCGAGATAAGCACTTCAGAATGCCAAAATCCCAACTTCACCAAACGACTCAACTTTTGATGCTGGTTTCACTGAATTGCTTCTTTCAGTCAGATATGCACATCAGAAGTCCAAAATTTCAACATCAACAAAGCACGCAACTTACGATCCTAGATGTACCCAACTGCTTATTTCAGTGAGTTATGCACTTCAGAAGACCAAAATCTAAACTTCACCAAACCACTCAACTTTCGATGCTGGGTTCACTGAAGTGCTTATTTCATAGAGATAAGCACTTCACTACGCCAAAATCCCAACCTCACCAAACGACTCATCTTTTGATGCTGGTTTCACTGAATTGCTTATTTCAGTGAGATAAGCACTTCAAATAGTCAAAATCTCAACTTCTCGAAACCATTCAACTTTCGATGCTGGGCTCACTGCAGTGCTTATTTCAGCGAGATAAGCACTTCAGAATGCCAAAATCCCAACCTCACCAAACGACTCAACTTTTGATGCTGGTTTCACTGAAATGCTTCTTTCAGTCAGATACGCACTTCAGAAGGCCAAAATCTCAACTTCACCAAACCACCCAACTTTCGATCCTGGATTTACCCAAATGCTTATTTCAGTGAGATAAGCACTTCAGAAGACCAAAATCCCAACTTCACAGAACCACAAAACTTATGATGCTGGTTTCACTGAAGAGCTTATTTCTGTCAGATAAGCACTTCAAGAAGTCCAAAATCACAACTTCACAAAACCACACATCTTTCGATGCTGAGTTCACTGAAGTGCTTATTTCAGCGAGAGAAGCACTTCAGAATGCCAAAACCTCAACCTCACCAAACGACTCAAATTTTGATACTGGTTTCACTGAAATGATTCTTTGAGTCAGATATGCACATCAGCAGGCCAAAATCTAAACTTCACCAAAACACCCAACTTTCGATCCTGGATTTACACAAATGCTTATTTCAGCGAGATAAGCACTTCAGAATGCCAAAATCCCAACCTCACCCAACGACTCAACTTTTGATGCTGGTTTCACTGAAATGCTTCTTTCAGTCAGATATGCACATCAGCAGGCCAAAATCTCAACTTCACCAAACCACCCAACTTTCGATCCTGGATTTACCCAAATGCTTCTTTCAGTGAGATAAGCACATCAGAAGACCAAAATGTAAACTTCACCAAACCACTGAACTTTCGATGCTGGGTTCACTGAAGTGCTTATTTCAGAGAGATAAGCACTTCACGACGCCAAAATCCCAACCTCACCAAACGACTCAACTTTTGATACTGGTTTCACTGAATTGCTTGTTTCAGTGATATAAGCACTTCAGAAGGCCAAAATCTAAACTTCACCACACCACCCAACTTTCGATCCTGGATTTACCCAAATGCTTATTTCAGTGAGATAAGCACTTCAGAAAACCAAAATCTAAACTTGACCAAACCACTCAACTTTCTATGCTGGGTTCACTGAAGTACTTATTTCAGTGAGATAAGCACTTCAGAAGTCCAAAATCCCAACTTCACCAAACCACAAAACTTATGATGCTGGTGTCACTGAAAAGCTTATTTCAGTCAGATAAGCACTTCAGAAGGCCAAAATCACAACTTCACAAAACCACACATCTTTCGATGCTGAGTTCACTGAATTGCTTATTTCAGCGAGATAAGCACTTCAGAAGGCCAAAATCTAAACTTCACTAAACGACTCAACTTTTGGTGCTGATTTCACTGAAATGCTTCTTTCAGTCAGATATGCACATCAGAAGTCCAAAATCTCAACATCAACAAACCACGCAACTTACGATCCTGGATTTACCCAAATGCTTATTTCAGTGAGTTAAGCACTTCAGAAGACCAAAATCTAAACTTCACCAAACCACTCAACTTTCGATGCTGGGTTCACTGAAGTGCTTATTTCAGAGAGATAAGCACTTCACTATGCCAAAATCCCAACCTCACCAAACGACTCATCTTTTGATGCTGCTTTCACTGAATTGCTTATTTCAGTGAGTTAAGCACTTCAGAAGACCAAAATCTAAACTTCACCAAACCACTCAACTTTCGATGCTGGGTTCACTGAAGTGCTTATTTCAGAGAGATAAGCACTTCACTACGCCAAAATCCCAACCTCACCAAACGACTCATCTTTTGATGCTGGTTTCACTGAATTGCTTATTTCAGTGAGATAAGCACTTCAAATAGTCAAAATCTCAACTTCTCGAAACCATTCAACTTTCGATGCTGGGCTCACTGCAGTGCTTATTTCAGCGAGATAAGCACTTCAGAATGCCAAAATCCCAACCTCACCAAACGACTCAACTTTTGATGCTGGTTTCACTGAAATGCTTCTTTCAGTCAGATAAGCACTTCAGAAGGCCAAAATCTCAACTTCACCAAACCACCCAACTTTCGATCCTGGATTTACCCAAATGCTTATTTCAGTGAGATAAGCACTTCAGAAGACCAAAATCCCAACTTCACAGAACCACAAAACTTATGATGCTGGTTTCACTGAAGAGCTTATTTCTGTCAGATAAGCACTTCAAGAAGTCCAAAATCACAACTTCACAAAACCACACATCTTTCGATGCTGAGTTCACTGAAGTGCTTATTTCAGCGAGAGAAGCACTTCAGAATGCCAAAACCTCAACCTCACCAAACGACTCAAATTTTGATACTGGTTTCACTGAAATGATTCTTTGAGTCAGATATGCACATCAGCAGGCCAAAATCTAAACTTCACCAAAACACCCAACTTTCGATCCTGGATTTACACAAATGCTTATTTCAGCGAGATAAGCACTTCAGAATGCCAAAATCCCAACCTCACCCAACGACTCAACTTTTGATGCTGGTTTCACTGAAATGCTTCTTTCAGTCAGATATGCACATCAGCAGGCCAAAATCTCAACTTCACCAAACCACCCAACTTTCGATCCTGGATTTACCCAAATGCTTCTTTCAGTGAGATAAGCACATCAGAAGACCAAAATGTAAACTTCACCAAACCACTGAACTTTCGATGCTGGGTTCACTGAAGTGCTTATTTCAGAGAGATAAGCACTTCACGACGCCAAAATCCCAACCTCACCAAACGACTCAACTTTTGATACTGGTTTCACTGAATTGCTTGTTTCAGTGATATAAGCACTTCAGAAGGCCAAAATCTAAACTTCACCACACCACCCAACTTTCGATCCTGGATTTACCCAAATGCTTATTTCAGTGAGATAAGCACTTCAGAAAACCAAAATCTAAACTTGACCAAACCACTCAACTTTCTATGCTGGGTTCACTGAAGTACTTATTTCAGTGAGATAAGCACTTCAGAAGTCCAAAATCCCAACTTCACCAAACCACAAAACTTATGATGCTGGTGTCACTGAAAAGCTTATTTCAGTCAGATAAGCACTTCAGAAGGCCAAAATCACAACTTCACAAAACCACACATCTTTCGATGCTGAGTTCACTGAATTGCTTATTTCAGCGAGATAAGCACTTCAGAAGGCCAAAATCTAAACTTCACTAAACGACTCAACTTTTGGTGCTGATTTCACTGAAATGCTTCTTTCAGTCAGATATGCACATCAGAAGTCCAAAATCTCAACATCAACAAACCACGCAACTTACGATCCTGGATTTACCCAAATGCTTATTTCAGTGAGTTAAGCACTTCAGAAGACCAAAATCTAAACTTCACCAAACCACTCAACTTTCGATGCTGGGTTCACTGAAGTGCTTATTTCAGAGAGATAAGCACTTCACTATGCCAAAATCCCAACCTCACCAAACGACTCATCTTTTGATGCTGCTTTCACTGAATTGCTTATTTCAGTGAGTTAAGCACTTCAGAAGACCAAAATCTAAACTTCACCAAACCACTCAACTTTCGATGCTGGGTTCACTGAAGTGCTTATTTCAGAGAGATAAGCACTTCACTATGCCAAAATCCCAACCTCACCAAACGACTCATCTTTTGATGCTGCTTTCTCTGAATTGCTTGTTTCAGTGAGATAAGCACTTCAGATGGCCAAAATCTCAGCCTCACGAAACCATTCAACTTCGATGCTGGGCTCACTGCAGTGCTTATTTCAGCGAGATAAGCACTTCAGAATGCCAAAATCCCAACCTCACCAAATGGCTCAACTTTTGATGCTGATTTCACTGAAATGCTTCTTTCAGTCAGATGAGCACTTCAGAAGGCCAAAATCTCAACTTCATAAAACCACCCAGCTTTCGATGCTGGGTTCACTGAAGTGCTTATTTCAGTGAGATAAGCACTTCAGAAGTCCAAAATCCCAACTTCACCAAACCACAAAACTTCTGATGCTGGGTTCACTGAAGAGCGTATTTCAGTCAGATAAGCTCTTCAGAAGGCAAAAATCACAACTTCACAAAACCACACATCTTTCGATGCTGAGTTCACTGAATAGCTTATTTCAGTGAGATCAGCACTTCAGAAGGCCAAAATCTAAACTTCACCAAACCACTCAACTTTTGATGCTGGGTTCACTGAATTGCTTATTTCAGTGAGATAAGCACTTCAGAAGGCCAAAATCTAAACTTCGCTACACGACTCTACTTGTGATGCTGGGTTCACTGAATTGCTTATTTCAGTGAGATAAGCACTTCAGAAGGCCAAAATCTAAACTTCACCAAACCACCCAACTTTCGATCCTGGATTTACACAAATGCTTATTTCAGTGAGATAAGCACTTCAGAAGACCAAAATCTAAACTTCGCTAAACGACTCATCTTTTGATGCTGGGTTCACTGAAGTGCTTATTTCAGTGAGATTAGCACTTCAGAAGACCAAAATCTAAACTTCACCTAACCACTCAACTTGCGATGCTGGGTTCACTGAAGTGCTTATTTCAGTGAGATAAGCACTTCAGAAGTCCAAAATCCCAACTTCACCAGACCACAAAAGTTATGATGCTGGTTTCACTGAAGAGCTTATTTCAGTCAGATAAGCACGTCAGAATGCCAAAATCAGAACCTCACCAAACGACTCAACTTTTGATGCTGGTTTCACTGAAATGCTTCTTTCAGTCAGATATGCACATCAGAAGGCCAAAATCTGAACTTCACCAAACCACCCAACTTTCGATCCTGGATTTTCCCAAATGCTTATTTCAGTGAGAATAGCACTTCAGAAAACCAAAATCTAAACTTGACCAAACCACTCAACTTTCGATGCTGGGTTCACTGAAGTGCATATTTCAGAGAGATAAGCACTTCACGACGTCAAAATCCCAACCTCACCACACGACTCAACTTTTGCTGCTGGTTTCACTGAATTGCTTCTTTCAGTGAGATAAGCACTTCAGAAGGCCAAAATCTAAACTTCACTAAACGACTCAACTTTTGATGCTGGTTTCACTGAAGTGCTTATTTCAGTGAGATAAGCACTTCAGAAGGCCAAAATCACAACTTCACCAAACGACTCAACTTTTGATGCTGGTTTCACTGAATTGCTTCTTTCAGTCAGATATGCACATCAGAAGTCCAAAATCTCAACATCAACAATCCACGCAACTTACGATCCTGGATGTGCCCAACTGCTTATTTCAGTGAGTTATGCACTTCAGAAGACCAAAATCTAAACTTCACCAAACCACTCAAGTTTCGATGCTGGGTTCACTGAAGTGCTTATTTCAGAGAGATAAGCACTTCACTACGCCAAAAACCCAACCTCACCAAACGACTCATCTTTTGATGCTGCTTTCACTGAATTGCTTATTTCAGTGAGATAAGCACTTCAAATGGTCAAAATCTCAACTTCTCGAAACCATTCAACTTTCGATGCTGGGCTCACTGCAGTGCTTATTTCAGCGAGATCAGCACTTCAGAATGCCAAAATCCCAACCTCACCAAACGACTCAACTTTTGATGCTGGTTTCACTGAAATGCTTCTTTCAGTCAGATAAGCACTTCAGAAGTCCAAAATCCCAACTTCACCAAACCACAAAACTTATGATGCTGGGTTCACTGAAGAGCGTATTTCAGTCAGATATGCACTTCAGAAGGCCAAAATCTCAACTTCACCAAACCACCCAACTTTCGATCCTGGATTTTCCCAAATGCTTATTTCAGTGAGATAAGCCCTTCAGATGACCAAAACCTAAACTTCACCAAACCACTCAACTTTCGATGCAGGGTTCACTGAAGTGCTTATTTCAGAGAGATAAGCACTTCACTACGCCAAAATCCCAACCTCACCAAACGACTCAACTTTTGATGCTGGTTTCACTGAATTGCTTATTTCAGTGAGATAAGCACTTCAGAAGGCCAAAATCTAAACTTCACTAAACGACTCAACTTTCGATGCTGATTTCACTGAAATGCTTCTTTCAGTCAGATATGCACATCAGAAGGCCAAAATCTAAACTTCACCAAAACACCCAACTTTCGATCCTGGATTTACACAAATGCTTATTTCAGTGAGATAAGCACTTCAGAAGACCAAAATCTAAACTTGACCAAACCACTCAACTTTTGATGCTGGGTTCACTGAATTGCTTATTTCAGTGAGACAAGCACTACAGAAGGCCAAAATCTCAACTTCACAAAACCACCCATCTTTCGATCCTGGATTTACCCAAATGCTTATTTCAGTGAGATAAGCACTTCAGAATGCCAAAATCCCAACCTCACCCAACGACTCAACTTTTGATGCTGGTTTCACTGAAATGCTTCTTTCAGTCAGATATACACATCAGCAGGCCAAAATCTCAACTTCACCAAACCACCCAACTTTCGATCCTGGATTTACCCAAATGCTTATTTCAGTGAGATAAGCACTTCAGAAAACCAAAATCTAAACTTGACCAAACCACTCAACTTTCTATGCTGGGTTCACTGAAGTACTTATTTCAGTGAGATAAGCACTTCAGAAGTCCAAAATCCCGACTTCACCAAAGCACAAAACTTATGATGCTGGTGTCACTGAAAAGCTTATTTCAGTCAGATAAGCACTTCAGAAGGCCAACATCACAACTTCACAAAACCACACATCTTTCGACGCTGAGTTCACTGAATTGCTTATTTCAGCGAGATAAGCACTTCAGAAGGCCAAAATCTAAACTTCACTATAAACGACTCAACTTGTCATGCTGAATTCACTGAAATGCTTCTTTCAGTCAGATATGCACATCAGAAGTCCAAAATCTCAACATCAACAAACCACGCAACTTACGTTCCTGGATTTACCCAAATGCTTATTTCACTGAGTTAAGCACTTCAGAAGACCAAAATCTAAACTTCACCAAACCACTCAACTTTCGATGCTGGGTTCACTGAAGTGCTTATTTCAGAGAGATAAGCACTTCACTCTGCCAAAATCCCAACCTCACCAAACGACTCATCTTTTGATGCTGCTTTCACTGAATTGCTTGTTTCAGTGAGATAAGCACATCAGATGGCCAAAATCTCAGCTTCACGAAACCATTCAACTTTCGATGCTGGGCTCACTGCAGTGCTTATTTCAGCGAGATAAGCACTTCAGAATGCCAAAATCCCAACCTCACCAAATGACTCAACTTTTGATGCTGGTTTCACTGAAATGCTTCTTTCAGTCAGATGAGCACTTCAGAAGGCCAAAATCTCAACTTCACCAAACCACCCAACTTTCGATGCTGGATTTTCCCAAATGCTTATTTCAGTGAGATAAGCACTTCGGAAGACCAAAATCTAAACTTCACCAAACCACTCAACTTTCGATGCTGGGTTCACTGAAGTGCTTATTTCAGAGAGATAAGCACTTCACGACGCCAAAATCCCAACCTCACCAAACGACTCAACTTTTGATGCTGGTTTCACTGAATTACTTATTTCCGTGAGATAAGCACTTCAGAAGGCCAAAATCTAAACTTCACTAAACGACTCAACTTTTGATGCTGGTTTCACTGAAATGCTTCTTTCAGTCAGATAAGCACTTCAGAAGGCCAAAATCTCAACTTCACCAAACCACCCAACTTTCGATCCTGGATTTACCCAAATGCTTATTTCAGTGAGATAAGCACTTCAGAAAACCAAAATCTAAACTTGACCAAACCACTCAACTTTCTATGCTGGGTTCACTGAAGTGCTTATTTCAGTGAGATAAGCTTTTCAGAAGTCCAAAATCCCAACTTCACTAAACCACAAAACTTATGATGCTGGTTTCACTGAAGGGCTTATTTCAGTCAGATAAGCACTTCAGAAGACCAAAATCACAACTTCTCAAAACCACACATCTTTCGATGCTGAGTTCACTGAATTGCTTATTTCAGCGAGATAAGCACTTCAGAATGCCAAAATCCCAACTTCACCAAACGACTCAACTTTTGATGCTGGTTTCACTGAATTGCTTATTTCAGTGAGATAAGCACTTCAGAAGGCCAAAATCTAAACTTCACTAAACGACTCAACTTCTGGTGCTGATTTGACTGAAATGCTTCTTTCAGTCAGATATGCACATCAGAAGTCCAAAATCTCAACATCAACAAACCACGCAACTTACGATCCTGGATTTACCCAAATGCTTATTTCAGTGAGTTAAGCACTTCAGAAGACCAAAATCTAAACTTCACCAAACCACTCAACTTTCGATGCTGGGTTCACTGAAGTGCTTATTTCAGAGAGATAAGCACTTCACTACGCCAAAATCCCAACCTCACCAAACGACTCAACTTTTGATGCTGGTTTCACTGAATTGCTTATTTCAGTGAGATAAGCACTTCAGAAGGCCAAAATCTAAACTTCACTAAACAACTCAACTTGTGATGCTGATTTCACTGAAATGCTTCTTTCAGGCACAGGCAGGCAGGCAGACAGAGACAGGCAGGCACAGGCTGACAGTTTAACAGAGACAGTCAGGCAGGCACAGGCAGAGAGACAGAGACAGTCAGGCAGACAGGCCAAGACAGTCAGGCAGAGTGGCAGAGCCGGGCAGGCAAGCCGACAGGCAGTCAGACACAGACTGTCAGACACAGATACAGGCAGACGGAGACAGGCAGGCACACAGGCAGAGACAGTCAGGCAGTCAGGCATACACAGTCAAGCAGAGACAGTCAGGCAGGCAGGCAGGCAGGCAGACAGACAGTCAGGCACAGGCAGTCAGACAGGCAGGCGGAGACAGCCAGGCAGAGACAGTCAGACGGAGTCAGACAGAGACAGTCAGGCAGGCAGGCAGAGACAGGCATACAGACAGACAGAGACAGTCAGACACAGAGAGACAGAGTCAGAGTCAGACAGAGACTGGCAGGCAGACACAGACTGTCAGACAGATATAGGCAGACGGAGACAGTCAGGCAGACAGACAGACAGGCAGGCAGAGACAGTCAGGCAGACAGGCAGGCAGACAGAGACAGTCAGGCAGGCAGGCAGAGACAGTCAGGCAGGCAGGCAGGCAGACACAGGCATACAGACAGGCAGAGACAGTCAGGCAGGAAGAGACAGGCAGACAGGGACAGACAGGCAGACAGGCACAGGCAGACTGGCAGAGACAGTCAGGCGGACAGGCAGGCAGGCAGACAGAGACAGGCCGAGACAGTCAGGCACAGGCAGGCAGGCAGGCAGGGACAGACAGGCAGAGACAGTCAGGCGGACAGGCAGGCAGGTAGAGACAGACAGACAGGCAGGCACAGGCAGAGACAGTCAGGCGGACAGGCAGAGGCAGTCAGGCAGCGACAGGCAGGCAGGCAGAGACAGGCCGAGACAGGCAGACAGAGACAGTCAGGCAAGCAGACAGAGACAGGCAGGCACAGGCAGACAGTCAGACAGACAGAGGCAGGCAGGCAGGCACAGGCAGAGGCAGGCAGGCAGAGACAGGCAGGCAGGCAGGCAGACAGAGACAGGCAGGCACAGGCAGACAGTCAGACAGACAGAGGCAGGCAGACAGTCAGACAGACAGAGGCAGGCAGGCAGGCACAGGCAGAGAGACAGACAGGCAGTCAGGCAGAGAGACAGTCAGGCAGAGACAGTCAGACGGAGCAGTCAGGCAGGCAGAGACAGACTGGCAGGCAGGTAGAGACAGGCAGGCAGAGACAGTCAGGCAGGCAGGCAGACTGAGACAGGCAGACAGGCAGAGACAGACAGGCAGAGACAGTCAGGCAGGCAGAGACAGGCAGACACACAGACACAAGCAGACAGACAGGCTGACAGGCAGAAACAGGCAGTCAGACACAGGCAGACTGTCAGACAGATACAGGCAGGCGGAGACAGGCACGCAGAGGCAGGCAGGCGGAGACAGGCACGCAGAGGCAGGCAGGCGGAGACAGGCAGAGGCAGGCAGACAGAAACAGGCAGACAATCAAACTGACATGGGCAGACAGAGACAGGCAGGCAGGCGGAGACAGGCAGATGCAGGCGGAGACAGGCAGTCAGACACAGGCAGACTGTCAGACAGTTACAGGCAGACGGAGACAGGCACGCGGAGACAGTCAGAGACAGGCAGGCAGACAGAGGCAGTCAGACACACAGACAGTCAAACCGATACAGGCAGAGATAGACAGGCAGGCGGGTGCAGGCAGAGGCAGGCAGGCAGACAGAGACAGTCAGACACAGACAGGCAGAGGCGCAGACAGAGACAGACAGACAGAGACAAACAGACAGAGACAGTCAGGCAGACATGTAGAGAGTCAGGCAGACACCAGAGAGTCAGGCAGACATATAGACAGGCAGACAGAGGCAGGCAGGTGGGCAGAGACAATCAGGCACAGGCAGGCAGAGACAGAGACCGTCAGGCAGACAGACAGAGACAGTCAGACACAGAGACAGAGTCAGACAGAGGCAGGCAGGCAGACAGACAGACACAGGCAGTCAGACACAGACTGTCAGACAGATATAGGCAGACAGAGACAGTCAGGCTGACAGGCAGAGACAGGCAAGCAGAGACAGGCAGTCAGACAGAGACAGGCGGAGACAGGCAGACAGAGGCAGGCATACAGACAGGCAGAGACAGTCAGGGAGACAGGCAGACACAGTCAGGCAGAGGCAGGCAGGCAGGTGGAGACATGCAGACAGGGACAGACAGAGGCACAGGCAGAGACAGTCAGGCGGACAGGCAGAGGCAGGCAGGCACAGGCAGACAGTCAGGCAGACACAGGCGGAGACAGTCAGACAGGCAGGCAGTCAGGCAGACACAGTCAAGCAGAGACAGGCAGGCAGGCAGACAGACAGACAGTCAGGCGGAGACAGGCGGAGACAGTCAGGCGGGCAGGCAGAGACAGGCATACAGACAGACAGAGACAGTCAGACACAGAGAGACAGAATCAGAGTCAGACAGAGACCGACGGCAGGCAGGCAGGCAGGCGGAGACTGTCAGGCGGAGACTGTCAGGCACACAGGCGGTCAAGCAGAGACAGGCAGGGAGGGACAGACATAGAGACAGGCAGGCAGGTAGGGACAGACAGGCAGACAGAGACAGGCCGAGACAGTCAGGCAGACAGGCACAGGCAGACAGGCAGGCAGGTAGAGACGGGCAGACAGGGACAGACAGACACAGGCAGAGGCAGGGAGGCAGATAGAGACGGGCAGACAGGGACAGGCAGAGACAGGCAAGCAGGTAGAGACGGGCAGACAGGGACAGGCAGGCAGGTAGAGACGGGCAGACAGGGACAGGCAGAGACAGGCAGGCAGGTAGAGACGGGCAGACAGGGACAGACAGACAGGCAGAGGCAGAGACAGGCAGGCGGACAGGCAGAGGCAGTCAGGCAGCGACAGGCAGGCAGGCAGGCACAGGCAGACAGTCAAACAGAGACAGGCAGACAGGCGGAGACAGTCAGGCAGACAGGCGGAGACAGGCAGTCAGACATAGACTGTCAGACAGATACAGGCAGACGGAGACAGCCAAACAGACAGGCGGAGACAGTCAGGCAGAGAGACAGACAGGCTGAGACAGTCAGGCACAGGCAGGCAGTCAGGCAGGCAGACAGTCCAACAGACAGGTGGAGACAGTCAGGCAGAGAGACAGAGACAGTCAGGCAGACGGATAGGTGGAGACAGTCAGGCAGAGACAGGCAGGCAAACCGACAGGCAGTCAGACATAGACTGTCAGACAGATACAGGCAGACGGAGACAGGCAGGCACACAGGCAGAGACAGTCAGACAGGCAGGCACACAGGCGGAGGCAGTCAGACAGGCAGTCAGGCAGACACAGTCAAGCAGAGACAGGTAGGCAGGCAGACAGACAGGCAGGCACAGGCAGACAGGCGGAGACAGTCAGGCAGAGACAGTCAGACGGAGTCAGACAGAGACAGGCAGGCAGGCAGAGACAGGCACACAGACAGACAGACAGTCAGACACAGAGAGACAGAGTCAGAGTCAGACAGAGACAGGCAGGCAGAGACCGACGGCAGGCAGGCAGACACAGACTGTCAGACAAATATAGGAAGACGGAGACAGGCAGTCAGACACAGACTGTCAGACAGATATAGGCAGACGGAGACAGCCAGGCAGGCAGGCAGAGACAGTCAGGCAGGCAGGCAGACAAGCAGTCAAGCAGAGACAGGCAGGCAGACAGAGACAGTCAGACAGAGACAGGCAGGCAGGCGGAGACAGTCAGGCGGAGACAGACGGAGACAGTCAGGCAGGCAGACAGAGACAGGCATACAGACAGGTAGAGACAGTCAGGCGGACAGGCAGAGGCAGGCAGGCAGACAGAGACAGGCCGAGACAGTCAGGCACAGGCAGGCAGACAGAGACAGGCAGACACAGTCAGGTAGAGACAGGCAGACAGGCACAGGCAGAGGCAGTCAGGCAGCGACAGACAGGCAGGCAGGCAGACAGAGACAGGGCGAGGCAGACAGGCAAACAGAGACAGGCGGAGACAGTCAGGCAGAGACAGGCGGAGAGACAGACAGTCAGGCAGACAGGCGGAGACGGACAGTCAGGCAGAGACAGTCAGACGGAGCAGTCAGGCAGGCAGAGACAGACTGGCAGGCAGGGACAGACTGGAAGGCAGAGACAGTCAGGCAAACAGGCACAGGCAGGCAGGCGGAGACAGACAGGCGGAGACAGACAGGCGGAGACAGACAGGCAGAGACAGTCAGGCAGACAGGCAGAGACAGTCAGGCACAGACAAACAGAGACAGGCAGACACACAGACACAAGCAGACAGAGACAGGCTGGCAGGCAGAGACAGGCTGTCAGACAGATACAGGCAGGTGGAGACAGACAGAGTCAGGCAGGCAGACAGAAACAGGCAGACAGAGGCAGTCAGACACAGACAGACAATCAAACCAACACGGGCAGACGGAGGCAGGCAGACAGACAGAGACAGGCAGTCAGACACAGGCAGACTGTCAGACGGAGACAGGCACCCGGAGGCAGGAAGGCGGAGACACACAGAGAGAGACAGTCAGAGACAGGCATGCAGAGACAGGCAGGCAGACAGAGGCAGTCAGATACAGACAGACAGTCAAACCGATACAGGCAGAGACAGACAGGCAGACGGATGCAGGCAGATGCAGGTGGAGGCAGGCAGGCAGACAGAGACAGTCAGACACAGGCAGAGACGCAGACGGAGATAGGCAGAGACAAACAGACAGAGGCAGGCAGGCAGACAGATAGACAGACAGGCAGAGACGGTCAGACAGACAAAGACAGGCAGGCAGTGAGACAGCCTGACAGGCAGACAGACAGAGGCAGGCAGGCCGCGGCAGACAGAGGCAGGCAGACAGGGACAGGCAGAGACAGTCAGGCAGGCGGAGGCAGACAGGCAGATGGAGGCAGGCCGACAGACAGTCAGACACAGACAGGCAGAGAGGCAGGCAGACACCGACAGGCAGAGACAGGCAGGCAGGCACGCAGAGGCAGACAGAGACAGAGAGGCAGGCAGGCAGAGACAGTCAGGCAGAGACACAGAGAGTCAGGCAGAGACGCAGGCAGTCAGATAAACAGAGGCAGAGAGTCAGGCAGGCAGACAGAGGCCGTCAGGCCGAGGCAGACAGAGGCAGGCGGGCAGACAGAGACAGTCAGAAGGCAGTCAGTCAGACAGAGGCAGGCAGAGACAGTCAGACAGACAGAGACAGACAGACAGTCAGACAGAGACCGCCAGTCAGGCAGGCAGAGACAGTCAGACAGAGACAGACAGTTAGACAGGCAGAGGCAGACAGAGATAGAGAGGCAGGCAGACAGAGGCAGGCAGAGAGTCAGGCACACACGCAGAGAGTCAGACAGACGTGCAGGCAGGCAGACACGCAGTCAGTCAGGCAGGCAGAGAGAGACAGTCAGACAGAGACAGGCAGAAGGCAGACAGGCAGCCAGACAGAGACAGGCCGCCAGACAGTCAGACAGGCAGAGACAGGCAGATAGACAGACAGTCAGACAGAGACAGGCAGGCAGAGACAGTCAGAAGACAGACAGAGGCAGGCAGACACGGACAGTCAGATAGACAGACAGACAGACAGACAGAGACAGTCAGGCAGGCAGGCAGGCAGAGACAGTCAGAAGACAGACAGAGGCAGGCAGACACGGACAGTCAGATAGACAAACAGACAGACAAAGACAGTCAGGCAGGCAGGCAGAGACAGTCAGAAGACAGACAGAGGCAGGCAGACACGGACAGTCAGATAGACAGACAGACAGAGACAGTCAGTCAGGCAGACAGACAGACAGAGACAGTCAGTCAGGCAGACAGACAGAGACAGTCAGGCAGGCAGAGACAGTCACAGAGAGACAGGCAGGCAGACAGAGGCAGGCAGAGACAGTCAGACCGAGATAGGTAGGCAGAAACAGTCAGATAGAAAGACAGTCAGATAGAAAGACAGTCAGACAGAAAGAGGCAGGCAGGCAGGCAGACAGGCCAAGGCAGAGAGAGACAGGCAGACAGAGACAGTCAGAAGGCAGGCAGACAGTCAGTCAGACAGAGGCAGGCAGAGACAGACAGACAGACAGTCAGACAGAGACAGGCAGGCAGGCAGGCAGAGACAGTCAGACAGAGACAAACAGACAGAGACAGGCAGGCAAACAGTCAGACAGAGACAGGCCGACAGTCAGACAGAAACAGGCAGGCAGGCAGAGGCAGTCAGACACAGACACCCAGTCAGACAGAGACAGAGAGACAGACAGGCAGGCGGCACCAGGCAGGCAGGCAGAGACAGTCAGACACAGACAGGCAGGCAGGCAGACAGAGACAGGCAGGCAGGCAGACAGACAGACAGAGACAGACAGACAGAGGGAGGCAGACACAGACAGACAGACAGTCAGACAGAGACAGGCAGGCAGGCAGAGACAGTCAGACACAGACAGGCAGGCAAACAGTCAGACAGAGACAGGCCGACAGTCAGACAGAGACAGGCAGGCAGGCAGACAGGCAGACACAGACAGGCAGGCAGACAGACAGAGGCAGGCAGGCAGAGGTAGGCAGGCAGACAGACAGACAGAGGGAGGCAGACAGAGACAGATAGACAGGCAGGCAGACAGACAGACAGACAGAGGCAGGCAGCCGGAGACAGACAGACGCAGACAGACAGACAGTCAGAGGCAGGCAGGCAGAGACAGACAGGCAGACAGAGACCTTTTTAAAATTAACAAGAACATGTGATTAACACACTTAATAGCTGCGACCGAGTGTGATTTAAAAGAATGCTGATTACCAGAAGTTAAATAGGGGTTGTAAGATCCACTATTTGAAACGAGTAAAGAGCCAATTCGATTGTACTTTGGATTTGGGTGTAATGAGAATGCACGTCGGTTGAAAGAGATTGATGTTTTAGTTTAAACTGTTCTGAGTCCTGCTTCATAAATATAAAGGAGGGCTTCATAACTTATAAAGCTGCTGTTCCTCCACCATTGTTCTGCAGAAATTACTGAATCAAACGACAGAGTATGACCAGCATCATAAGATAGGAGTAGAAGTAAGGCCATTCGGCCAATCAAGTCCACTCCGCCATTTAAATCATGGCTGATGGGCATTTCAACGACACTTCCCTCAACTCTCCCTGTAGCCCTTGACTCCTTTTGAGATCAAGAATTTGTTGATCTCTGCCTGGAAGGCATCCAACGTCCCGGCCTCCACTGCACTCTGCGGCAATGAATTCAGAAGCCCACCACTCTCTGGCTGAAGACGTGTCGTCTCGTTTCAGTTTTAAATTTACCCCCTCTAATTTTAAGGCTGTGCCCACGGGTCCTACTCTCCCCGCCTAACAGAAACAACTTCCCAGCGTCCACCCCTTCTAAACCATACATTATCATTGACGGTTCCCTAGTTAGATTTGACATATTGCATTTGAGAAGGAAATGGCCTGTTTCCATCATTCCAGAGTACTTTTCTTAATCATTGTATTTATTTGTCGGCCCAATAAAGGAATTAATTTTATTTGATAGCTCAATAAGTTAAAACTGTAATCGAAGTTAGTTTTCTTCCTCCTTTGTAGTGGATCTGTTGGAGTTGCACACAGCACAACACGTCTTTGATCGACACAAATTGACACAAAACGAGCAACTTCTAAATGTAACTGAAGTAATCAACTGTTTAACGTCCATTTATGATGGTTTGGAACAAAATCACAAAGACTAGGTCAATGTGTCACTCTGTGTCAACATGTGTCTGAACTGGCTGCTGAACGTCTTTGATACGTATGTATGATTTACACTTGAATGTAGTATGTTTAGATTGTCCTAAGGTGCATTAAACTGCATCCTACATTTTGGATTTTGATCAGTTAAGTAAATGTGAAGATTGTCAACTGATTAAAATCAATCCTAGTATTGTTGACATAAGGTTTCAGTATGTTCTAATTTCATTTCAGTGCAAGTGATAAAGTAGTTGAAAGTTTTAGCGACTTTTGTTTTAAATCATAAAATTGAAACTGATATAGAACGTAGAACGTAGAACAGTACAGCACAGAACAGGCCCTTCAGCCCACGATGTTGTGCCGACCATATACTTTTGATTCCATTTGGTCAGATCTGTACAGGATCATGGAGACATCTTGACACTCTGATTGTAATGCTCTTCACGGTGACAAATGTTAGTGCTGGAGAAAGAAGTGTATAAAGTACACAATATGAACATCATCCAGTTAATGTCAAGGAATAAACAGCCAGATGCAGAATAAGTTTTTATGTGACCCTCAATCTCGTAGAGTCATACAGCATAGAAACACCATGTCTATGCCTCCCAACAAACACCAAACTACACTAATCTCATTTATCTACACTTGGTCCATAGCCTACTTTGACCTAGCATTTTAAATGCTCATCCCAGATGCTTTTTAAATGTTGAGAATACCTGCCTCAACTACCCTCTCAGGCAGCGTGCTCCATATGTCCACTTTGTTGATGAAAAAGCTTTTCCTCAGACTTCCTCCAAAGCATTTAATCCTCACCTTAAACTTGTGCCATCTGGTCTTAGACACATGTGCCATGGGGAAAGGATTCTCACAATGTATTCTGCCAGGGCCTGTCATAATTTTGTCTGCCTCAATCAGATCCCAACCCCCACCTCAGCTTCCTCTGCTACAAGAAACACAAATCCAGCATACCAGTCTATCTCGTAACTGAGACTTTTTAACCTAGCCAGTATCTTGAAGAGCATTAACTGTGCCATTGTGGTATTTTCCAGACTAATTGTCGTTCAGCTTATCTCAGTCAGATTGTTTAGTAAGCTCCATTTAGGAATAATGTTATGCACTTCACTTGGAAATGTATTAAGACTGTGACAGTATATTGGGGAATCCTTGCAAGTGGAGAGATTTTTATTTTCTTTCAGTCCAAGCTGGATATAATTCTAGGATTTGGAGATGAACGTCCAGGGTTAAACCTCCGGTGTCCTTCTATCCACCCCAAATCACCTCCAATTTTCCATTTATATAAAATTGAGCTTTGTTTGCATGAGGTGTGTTCCAATATTAAATCGTTATTGCGACTGTAAATTTTGACATTCTTCATTAGGTACGTACCCTTCATATTGATAGCGGCTCAAGGTGCTTCAGGGTGTCAAAACCAAAATGTTGCATTTTCCAGTGAAATTGTAGACATTGAGCTGAAATTCTCGCGAGGGAGCACTGAACGGCATGCATTATTTCTGAGTACCGCCCTCATTAATACTTATTCCATTTTTGTACCTGCCAGACAGAAACTAGACGCTCAGAATTAGCGAAATGAAATTCTGAGTGGGTGTGTGATGCTTGCACATTGCTCAATGCTCCTCTGGACCTCCAGCTTGGGCAGTAGTCACCAGCATCTGCAGCCACACCCATCAGTAGCACCCCATGTCCACAGTTTTGACATGTGGCATGTTCCAGCCTCAGCACATCATGGCACATCTCAGATCTGCTTTCAGTACTCTTCTGTACTTCATTGCTGCATTTTGGATTGCAGCAGCCCCCCTCATTGCAGTGCTACTGCCAGGGCACTTTTATATGCAGGGACAGGCACCCATTCGTGTATTGGGCCACGTTACACATCAGGACACCTTGCTTGAGCTCTCCACTCTCATTTTGTCCCTGCATGAATGCTAACAGCTCCTCTGCCTTGTCTTCATTTGCTTTGTCTTTTTATGGGTTGCCCCCTCCGCCACATCTCTCAGACTCATAACACTAGTATGTTGATTAACCTTTTGGCATCGAGACAAAGCCAGACAGCTTGCCATGTTTGTCAGCAGTCATCAATCAAAGGAGTGGGTGTGTTGCCGTTTAGCACCGTGATATGTTGATCTCACACCTGCAGCATGTGCCAGCTGCAGAAGCACAGAACGCGTTGCATTGTCTCCAACCACATGGTCGTTCTTCAGGTTCTGAGGGGAATGGTCTGTAGTCAAGGGAGGCAGTTCCAGGCAGCAGATCGAGGTAACTCCAGGGCATTGTCTGATATCACTCAAAGGGCTTGGATGCAATCAGTTGGCTGCTCAGGATGATCATGGTCAGGACACTGTCCTCATAGGTTGTGAGAAGTCAAACGTTAGACACCTCACTACCTGTGTTGGCTCTTTCTGCCCTACGGTGGGCTGTTTTTCCTGGAATGAAACAAAGGGAGTGATTGAGTGAGATGAAATGAGCTGGTGCATTTGTTAGTGCTCATGTATGTTTGGGAAGGGAGGTGAGGTCTCCTGGGTGAGAGCAAGAGGCACAGAGAACATAGAGGATTAATCGCCTTGGGCCCTCAAGTAGGCGAGAGCAAGTGAAGACAGACATTGAATGCTTTGGTGAGAATGGTATTACATGAGCTGTGCTGAAGGGTGGTGCAGAATTAGAGAGAGTGTGAATGTGAGGTAGCACAGACCAATGATACCAGTCACGGTTGGACATAGAGCAGTTTTTCCGCCGTCTTCGCCTCCATGCCTACTTCTTCAACCGGGAACCTAACCCTCCTTCCACTGACCCCTTCACCCGCTTCCAACACAAGTCCTCCTCCTGGACACCACCCCTAGGCCTCCTACCCTCCCTCGACCTCTTCATCTCCAACTGCCGTCGAGACGTTAACCACCTCAACCTCTCCACCCCTCTCGCCCACTCCAACCTCTCCCCCGCAGAACGGGCAGCCCTCCGCTCCAAACCCAACCTCACCATCAAACCCGCAGACAAGGGTGGCGCAGTGGTAGTATGGCGCACTGACCTCTACATCGCTGAGGCCAGACGCCAACTCTCCGACACCACCTCCTACTGCCCCCTCGATCATGACCCCACACCCACATGACCAAACCATCATCTCCAACACCATTCACGACCTCATCACCTCAGGGGACCTCCCACCCACATCCTCCAACCTCATTGTTCCCCAACCCCGCACGGCCGTTTCTATCTCCTTCCCAAAATCCACAAACCTGCCTGCCCTGGTCGACCCATGGTCTCAGCCTGCTCCTGCCCCACCGAACTCATCTCCACCTATCTGGACTCCATTTTCTCCCCTTTAGTCCAGGAACTCCCCACCTACGTCCGTGACACCACCCATGCCCTCCACCTCCTCCAGGACTTCCAATTCCCTGGCCCACAACACCTCATATTCACCATGGACGTCCAGTCCCTATACACCTGCATTCCGCATGCAGATGGCCTCAAAGCCCTCTGCTTCTTCCTGTCCCGCAGGCCCGACCAGTCCCCCTCCACCGACGCTCTCATCCGCCTAGCTGAACTCGTCCTCACCCTCAACAACTTCTCTTTTGACTCCTCCCACTTCCTACAGACTAAGGGGGTGGCCATGGGCACCCGCATGGGCCCCAGCTATGCCTGCCTCTTTGTAGGTTACATGGAACAGTCCCTCTTCCGTACCTACACAGGCCCCAAACCGCACCTCTTCCTCCGGTACATTGATGACTGTATCGGCGCCGCCTCTTGCTCCCCAGAGGAGCTCGAACAGTTCATCCACTTCACCAACACCTTCCACCGCAACCTTCAGTTCACCTGGGCCATCTCCAGCACATCCCTCACCTTCCTGGACCCCTCAGTCTCCATCTCAGGCAACCAGCTTGTAACTGATGTCCATTTCAAGCCCACCGATTCCCACAGCTACCTAGAATACACCTCCTCCCACTCACCCTCCTGCAAAAATTCCATTCCCTATTCTCAATTCCTCCGCCTCCGCCGCATCTGCTCCCACAATAAGACATTCCACTCCCGCACATCCCAGATGTCCAAGTTCTTCTAGGACAGCAACTTTCCCCCCACAGTGATCGAGAACGCCCTTGACCGCGTCTCCCGTATTTCCCGCAACACATCCCTCACACCCCGCCCCCGCCACAACCGCCCAAAGAGGATCCCCCTCGTTCTCACACTCCACCCTACCAACCTCCGGATACAACGCATCATCCTTCGACACTTTCGCCATTTACAATCCGACCCCACCACCCAAGACATTTTTCCATCCCCACCCCTGTCTGCTTTCCGGAGAGACCACTCTCTCCGTGACTCCCTTTTTCGCTCCACACTGCCCTGCAACCCCACCACACCCGGTACCTTCCCCTGCAACCGCAGGAAATGCTACACTTGCCCCCACACCTCCTCCCTCACCCCTATCCCAGGCCCCAAGATGACATTCCACATCAAGCAGAGATTCACCTGCACATCTGCCAATGTGGTATACTGCATCCACTGTACCCGGTGTGGCTACCTCTACATTGGGGAAACCAAGCGGAGGCTTGGAGACCGCTTTGCAGAACACCTCCGCTCAGTTCCGAACAAACAACTGCACCTCCCGGTCGCAAACCATTTCCACTCCCCCTCCCATTCTCGAGATGACATGTCCATCATGGGCCTCCTGCACTGCCACAATGATGCCACCCGAAGGTTGCAGGAACAGCAACTCATATTCCGCCTGGGAACCCTGCAGCCATATGGTATCAATGTGGACTTCACCAGTTTCAAAATCTCCCCTTCCCCTACTGCACCCCTAAACCAGCCCAGTTCGTCCCCTCCCCCCACTGCACCACACAACCAGCCCAGCTCTTGCCCCCCCCCCCACCCACTGCATCCCAAAACCAGTCCAACCTGTCTCTGCCTCCCTAACCAGTTCTTCCTCTCACCCATCCCTTCTTCCCACCCCAAGCCGCACCCCCATCTACCTACTAACCTCATCCCACCTCTTTGACCTGTCCGTCTTCCCTGGACTGACCTATCCCCTCCCTACCTCCCCACCTATACTCTCTCCACCTATCTTCTTTACCCTCCATCTTCGGTCCGCCTCCCCCTCTCTCCCTATTTATTCCAGTTCCCTCTCCCCATCCCCCTCTCCGATGAAGGGTCTAGGCCCAAAACGTCAGCTTTTGTGCTCCTGAGATGCTGCTTGGTCTGCTGTGTTCATCCAGCCTCACATTTTATTATCTTGGAATTCTCCAGCATCTGCAGTTCCCATTATCTCCAATGAGGCTCCTCTTCTGTTGGAGCAGAAGTCACTGATCTTGCAGCACTGCTGTATGGCTCTTTTGGTGGTTGAGACTGCATTGACACTGGACAGACTCAGATGAGTCTGGCCGAGTCTTGTGTCGTGGCCTCCTGTGCTTGTCTTTGGGAAAGAGGACAGTCCTCCACTGCACCAATCCATCCACCAGGATTTCCAGGTCTCCAACTGTAAAGTAAGGTGCTAATTTCCCCTTTCCTGCCCTGTCTGGGACAAATGCTATGAACTGTATAAGGCAGTTCTGGATTCTGGGCATTTTACTGGTTCACAATAGCCTTTAAACATGGCACTAGTGCCAGTAATACCGGGATGTTTCAGTGGTGGCAAACACTTGCAGTTACGATGAGTGGAAAACTAACGAGCGTCGGCTGAGAGAGGCACAACAGGAGCATTATTGCTAGTTATTGAAAAGGTTTGCAACAACAGAGTGAGAAAATTTGTTAGGTGTTTTGGAGAGATACTGTCCTTGCAGTGCAATAAAAATAACACTGAACTGATTCACTCCAGTGTTTTGGACCTTCAGATTTCAGAACAGAATTAGACCATTCAGCCCATTGAGTGGGATCTATCATTCTCAACCTCCTGTGTCCTTACTAAGCAAGAACATGTCTATCTATGCCTGAAATCAACTCTGACTTGGCTTCCACAGCTTTCTGCATCAATGAGTTCCACAGATTCACAACTTTCTGACTGAAGAAATTCTTCCTCAACTCCATCCTGAAGGGTGGTCCCTTTGACTCTGAGGCTGTGCCCTCAGGTCCTGGTCTCTCCAACTTAGAACATAGAACATAGAACATAGAACAGTACAGCACAGAACAGGCCCTTCAGCCCACAATGTTGTGCCGACCATTGATCCTCATGGATGCACCCTCAAATTTCTGTGACCATATGCATGTCCAGCAGTCTCTTAAATGACCCCAATGACCTTGCTTCCACAACTGCTGCTGGCAACGCATTCCATGCTCTCACAACTCTCTGCGTAAAGAACCTGCCTCTGACATCCCCTCTATACTTTCCACCAACCAGCTTAAAACTATGACTCCTCGTGCTAGCCATTTCTGCCCTGGGAAATAGTCTCTGGCTATCGACTCTATCTATGCCTCTCATTATCTTGTATACCTCAATTAGGTCCCCTCTCCTCCTCCTTTTCTCCAATGAAAAGAGACCGAGCTCAGTCAACCTCTCTTCATAAGATAAGCTCTCCAGTCCAGGCAGCATCCTGGTAAACCTCCTCTGAACCCTCTCCAAAGCATCCACATCTTTCCTATAATAGGGCGCCCAGAACTGGACGCAGTATTCCAAGTGCGGTCTAACCAAAGTTTTATAGAGCTGCAACAAGATCTCACGACTCTTAAACTCAATCCCCCTGTTAATGAAAGCCAAAACACCATATGCTTTCTTAACAACCCTGTCCACTTGGGTGGCCATTTTAAGGGATCTATGTATCTGCACACCAAGATCCCTCTGTTCCTCCACGCTGCCAAGAATCCTATCCTTAATCCTGTACTCAGCTTTCAAATTCGACCTTCCAAAATGCATCACCTCGCATTTATCCAGGTTGAACTCCATCTGCCACCTCTCAGCCCATCTCTGCATCCTGTCAATGTCCCGCTGCAGCCTACAACAGCCCTCTACACTGTCAACGACACCTCCGACCTTTGTGTCGTCTGCAAACTTGCTGACCCATCCTTCAATTCCCTCGTCCAAGTCATTAATAAAAATTACAAACAGTAGAGGCCCAAGGACAGAGCCCTGTGGAACCCCACTCACCACTGACTTCCAGGCAGAATATTTTCCTTCTACTACCACACGCTGTCTTCTGTTGGCCAGCCAATTCTGTATCCAAGCAGCTAAGTTCCCCTGTATCCCATTCCTCCTGACCTTCTGAATGAGCCTTCCATGGGGAACCTTATCAAATGCCTTACTGAAGTCCATATACACCACATCCACAGCTCGACCCTCATCAACCTTACTAGTCACATCCTCAAAAAACTCGATAAGGTTTGTAAGGCATGACCTACCCCTCACAAAGCCGTGTTGACTGTATTTGATCAAGCCATGCTCTTCCAGATGGTCATAAATCTTATCCCTCAGAATCCTTTCGAACACCTTGCAGACGACAGACGTGAGACTTACCGGTCTATAATTGCCGGGGATTTCCCCATTTCCTTTCTTGAAGAGAGGAATTACATTTGCCTCTCTCCAGTCCTCAGGTACGACTCCAGTGGAGAGCGAGGATGCAAAGATCTTCGCAAGTGGCGAAGCAATTGCATTTCTCGCTTCCCAAAGCAGCCGAGGACAAATCTGATCCGGGCCTGGCGACTTGTCAATCTTAATGTTTGACAAAATTTTCAGTACATCAGCTTCCTCTATCTCTATCCATTCCAGCATGCACACCTGCTCTTCAAAGGTTTCATTCACTACACAGTTCGATTCTTTCGTAAAGACAGAAGCAAAAAACTCATTTAGGGCTTCCCCTACCTCCTCAGGCTCCACACACAAGTTCCCTATGCTATCCCTGATCGGCCCTACTCTTTCTTTGACCATTCTCTTATTCCTCACGTAAGTGTAAAATGCCTTTGTGTTTTCCCGGATTCCTTCTGCCAAGCCTTTCTCGTGCCCCCTCCTGGCTCTCCTCAGACCATTTTTGAGCTCCTTCCTTGCCTGCATGTAATCCTCTCTAGCTGAACTTGACCCTAGCTTCCTCCACCTTATGTAAGCTACCTTCTTCCTTTTCACTAGAAGCTCCACCGCTCTCGTCATCCAAGGTTCCTTTATCTTACCCCTTCTTGCCTGTCTCAGAGGGACATATTTACTCATCACTCCCAACAACTGTTCCTTAAACCATCTCCACATGTCTATAGTTCCCTTACCATGGAACAACTGCTCCCAGTCCATGCTTCCTAACTCGTGTCTAATCGCATCATAGTTTCCTCTTCCCCAATTAAATATCCTCCCATTCTGCCTAATCCTCTCCTTCTCCATAGCTATGTAGAATGAGAGAGTGTTATGGTCACTATCACCAAAATGCTCTCCCACCACAAGATCTGATACCTGCCCCGGCTCGTTTCCGAGCACCAAGTCTAGAATGGCCTCTCCCCTCGTCGGCCTGTCAACGTACTGCGTTAGGAAACCCTCCTGAACACACCTTACAAAAACAGCTCCGTTCAAATCTTCTGCTCGAAGGAGGTTCCAATCAATATTAGGAAAGTTAAAGTCACCCATTACAACAACCCTACTGCGTCCACACTTTTCCAAAATCTGTCGACCTATGCTTTCTACAATCTCCCTGCTGCTATTGGGGGGCCTGTAGTAAACCCCTAACGAGGTGACTACTCCCTTGCTGTTCCTAATTTCCACCCATACTGACTCAGTAGGCAGATCTTCCTCGACAATGGAAGCTTCTGTAGCTGTGATACTCTCTCTGATTAGTAGTGCTACACCCCCTCCTCTTTTTCCCCCCTCCCTATTCTTTTTAAATGTTCTAAACCCTGGAACATCCAGCAACCATTCCTGCCCATGAGAAACCCATGTCTCTGTTATGGCCACAACATCATAGCACCAGGTACTGATCCATGCTCTAAGTTCATCACTTTTATTCCTGATACTCCTTGCATTAAAGCAAACACACTTTAACCGATCCCTTGGTTCCTTCCCAGGAAAATCCTTCCCACTAGCTGGTCTACCTCTTGCTACTGCCTCACCTGCATCAACGCTCACCTCTGGTATACAGCTCAGGTTCCCACCCCCCTGCCATACTAGTTTAAACCCTCTCGAACTACTCGAGCAAACCTTCCACCCAGGACATTGGTCCCCTTCCAGTTCAGATGCAACCCGTCCTTCTTGTACAGGTCCCACCTTCCCCAGAAGGCATCCCAATTATCAACATATCTGAAGCCCTCCCTCCTACACCAGCTGCGTAGCCACGTGTTCAGCTGCGCCCGCTCCCTGTTCCTCACCTCGCTATCTCGTGGCACCGGTAGTAAACCAGAGAACACTACTCTGTTCGTCCTGCTCTGCAGCTTCCATCCTAACTCCCTGAAATCACTTTTTATATCCTCAAACCTATTTCTGGCTATATCATTTGTGCCAATATGTAACACGATTTCTGGCTGTTCACCCTCCCCTTTTAGAACTTTATACACCCGATCGGAGACGTCCCGGACCCTGGCACCAGGGAGGCAACATACCTTCCGGGAATCCCGATCTTGCCCACAAAATCTCCTGTCGATTCCCCTAACTATCGAGTCCCCTACCACGAGTACATTTCTATTCTGCCCCCTTCCCTTCTTTGCCACAGTGTCAGGCTCAGTGCGAGAGAACTGACTACTATGGCTTGTGGAAACATCATCTCCATGTCCACTCTATCCAGGCCTGAATTACCTTCAGTGTGACCCCCTTCATCCTTCTAAACTCCTTCAAGTACAGGCCCAGAGTTCTCAGCCACTCCTCACTTCATCCCCAGGATTATGTTTGAGAACCTCATCTAGACCCTGACAAAGGCCAGCACATCCTTCCTTAGATAGATGGCCAAAAACTGCTCTTAATATTCCAAATGCAATATGACCAGAGCCTTACACAGCCTCAGCAATACATCTCTGCTCTTGTATTTTTGCCGCCTTGAAATGAATGCTGACATTGCATTTGCCTTCCCAACTGCCAACTGAAACTGCATGTTAAAAGAATCCTGAATTGGGTCATCTTTGTGCTTCAGATTTCTGAAGCCTTTCCCAATTTAGAAAATAGTCTATGCCTGTACTTCCACTTCTCCACAGACTCTCTGTGACCTCCCCACTTCCTCAACACTACTTGCCTCTCCACCTATCATAGAACATAGAACACAGAAAATAGAACAGTACAGCACAGAACAGGCCCTTCAGCCCACGATGTTGTGCCGACCATTGATCCTCATGTATGCACCCGCAAATTTCTGTGACCATATGCATGTCCAGCAGTCTCTTAAATGACCCCAATGACCTTGCTTCCACAACTGCTGCTGGCAACGCATTCCATGTCCTCACAACTCTGTGTAAAGAACCCGCCTCTGACATCCCCTCTCTACTTTCCTCCAACCAGCTTAAAACTATGACCCCTCGTGTTAACTTTTTCTGCCCTGGAAAATAGTCTTTGGCTATCAACGCTATCTATGCCTCTCATTATCTTGTATACCTCAATTAGGTCCCCTCTCCTCCTCCTTTTCTCCAATGAGAAGAGTCCGAGCTCAGTCAACCTCTCTTCATAAAAGCCCTCCAGTCCAGGCAGCATCCTGGTAAACCTCCTCCTGAACCCTCTCCAAAGCATCCATATCTTTCCTATAATAGGGCGACCATAACTGGACGCAGTATTCCAAGTGCGGTCTAACCAAAGTTTTATAGAGCTGCAACAAGATCTCACGACGCTTAAACTCAATCCCCCTGTTAATGAAAGCCAAAACACCATGTGCTTTCTTAACAAACCTGTCCACTTGGGTGGCCAGTTTAAGGGATCTATGTATCTGCACACCAAGATCCCTCTGTTCCTCCACACTGCCAAGAATCCTATCCTTAATCCTGTACTCAGCTTTCAAGTTCGACCTTCCAAAATGCATCACCTCACATTTATCCAGGTTGAACTCCATCTGCCACCTCTCAGCCCATCTCTACATCCTGTCAATGTCCCGCTGCAGCCTACAACAGCCCTCTATACTGTCAACGACACCTGCAACCTTTGTGTCGTCTGCAAACTTGCTGACCCATCCTTCAATCCCCTCATCCAAGTCATTAATAAAAATTACCAACAGTAGAGGCCCAAGGACAGAGCCCTGTGGAACACCACTCACCACTGACTTCCAGGCAGAATATTTTCCTTCTACTACCACTCGCTGTCTTCTGTTGGCCAGCCAATTCTGTATCCAGACAGCTAAGTTCCCCTGTATCCCATTCCTCCTGACCTTCTGAATGAGCCTACCATGGGGAACATTCTCAAATGCCTTGCTGAAGTCCATATACACCACATCCACAGCTCAACCCTCATCAACTTTTCTAGTCACATCCTCAAAGAACTTGATAAGGTTTGTGAGGCATGACCTGCCCCTCGCAAAGCTGTGTTGACTGCATTTAATCAAGCCATGCTCTTCCAGATGGTCTTAAATCCTATCCCTCAGAATCCTTTCTAACACCTTGCACACGACAGACGTGAGACTTGTTCTATTGAAATGTCATCTGCAAACTTAGCAGCAACCCCCTTTGGACGACAATACCATTAGTTCCTTTGTCCGGATTGCTAATGTATAACGTGAATGGCTGTCGTCTGAACTCTGATGACTGCGGAACTCCTGTAGTTGCTGGCTGCCATCCTGAAAAAGACCCTTTTATTCCCACTTTCTGCATTCTGCCAGTTAGCCAATCCGCTATCCATGCCAGTACTTATTCTCGAACACCATAAGCTCATTTTTTATTTTGAAGCCTCCTGTGTGTCACCTTGCCAAAGGCTTTCTGGAATTCCAAATAGGTAAAGTTCAATGGCTCTCTTTGGTTTTAACTCACTGGTTACATTCCCAAAGGATCTAACAGAGACCTTCCCTTGACAAAGTTGTGTTTTCTCAGCCCAGTTTACCATGTACTTCCACGTATTCTCCGGTCTCATCCTTAATAATAGACTCTAAAATCTGACCCACTGACCAGTGCCAGGCTAACAGGTCTATAATTTCTCGTCTTTTGCCACCCTCCATTTTAAACAGGGGTGTTATGTTTGCCATTTTGCACTCCTTGGGACCCACCCTGACTCCAGTAATTCCTGAAAGATCACCAATGCCTGCATGGTCTTCTCACTTATCTCCTTCAGAACTCTTGGAGGCAGTCCATCTGGTCCATGTAATTTACCATCTTCTCGGAATTATACAATTCCTACAGTGCGGAATGAAACCATTGGGTCTGCACCACCTCCGCAAAGAACATCCCACCAAGACCCAGCCCTGTACTGTTTCCCCGCAAGCTCACATTTGCCATGGCTGATCCATCTTGCCTGCACATCTTTGGACTGTGGATGGAAATCAGAGCACCTGTCCGAGACCCGTGCAGACATGGAGAGAATGTACAAATTCCACACAGACCCTTGAGCTTCCCCTGTACCTTCTCCTTAGTGATGGCCACCACACTCACTTCTGCTTCAGACTCCCTTAAAGGTCTAATACTGGTGCCTTCCAACCTGAAGACTGATGCAAAATATTTGTTCAGTTCCTCTGCCATTTCTTTGTTTCCCAACACTACTTATTTGGCCCCTCTTGAAATTTCCTTTGGATTTTCAGGGGTGTTTTACAATAACAATATCTACTTTATTGTGTTGACAAATGGATTGTTTAGATCATCACAGAAACAATAAGAAAAATTCATCAGTCCTCTCATTTAACAATTATATATATATATATTAATATCACAATCAATGCATTTCCATCAGGTAAGTACATAGCTGGAACTTTCTAACCTGGCGTTTTCATTTTTCATTTCTCAGATTTCACTCTCAGACAGAACAGTTGATGTTGACACACTGTTCATTAAAAATAACATCCACTGTATTTTTCCCCATGTTGTAGCTCGTGGACTTGTGTAACCTTAACGTATAGAGTCCATGTTCATTTTCAAGGAAGTTATTACTTTAGTGATTTCAGGTGTTACATTCAGAAGGGTACCATGCTGCAATTCTAGCCTGCTGTTTGCAGAGTAATCCCAATGTGGAAGATTTTGAAAAGTATGTAAATTTCCCTAATTTACCTGTCTTTGCAATCCAAACTGATAGACACCACGGTCCAGATTTCTGTTGTTCACAAGAATGCCTGTTTATGACAACTGCGTAGATTCTAGCATCAGACAGACATTTACAAAGATTGGACACATATCTGTACGAATTAAAGCTGTCAAACCCCCTGTAAACTCATCTTGCTGCAGACAAACATCGAGGGGAGAGGGATAAAACATGGATATTATAGGTGTAAAAAAAAGGCAAAGTAGGCTGTTCACTGGTCCCTGTTCACAGGATTTGCGAAGATGATCTTGAGGATATAAAACAAATGAATAAATATCGCACAGTGACTTATTATCTTTTGCAACAAGTGTTGATGATATGGCATTTCTGTGATCATAAAATAGAACATTGTCCAATTTCCTAAGAGCATTACTGCAGTTTTCATTTGTATTCTCCATTTCGGGAACATACTTAATTGGTACTTTACTGACTAAGTGACCTTCGCTCATCTACAGTGTTCGGTTGCAAACAGCCAATATTTTATTATTCTAATTTAGTAACTTAGGTTTGGAATTTTGTCATGGAAATGTATTTCACTTATGCTACTCTGCGTAAACACACAACTACCGCAGTTAATAAAAGAAAGAACTGCATTTATGTAGCACATTTTATGGTCTAAGGCATAAAAAGTACTCTATAGGCAGCTAAACTACTTTTGAAATGCCGTCATTGATGCAGCATAAGAAAATGTGTAGTGTTTAAAATAGTCAGAAGTAAAGAAATATGAAATGAAGAAATCATAAATAGTTAAAAAAATGAAATTATGAATATGAAGAAATATAAAATCTTCAGTCCCTTGCGAGTGGAGACATAGAATCAGGAGATGTAGAGTCAGTATGGAGCCTATCAGGGAGGAGGCAATTCTGGATCTGGTGTTGTGCAATAAACCGGATTTGATCAGGGACCTCAAAGTAAAGGAGCCATTAGGAGGTAGTGACCGTAATATGATCATTTTTAATCAGCAATTTGAGAGGGAGAAGGGAGAATCGGAAGTGTCAGTATTGTAGGAACTATGGAGCAATGAGGGAGGAGCTGGCCAAAGTTCAATGGTTCAATACCGTAGCAGGGATGGCAGTGGAACAACAATGGCAGGTATTTCTGGATATAATGCAAAAGGTGCAGGATCAGTTCATTCCAAAGAAGAAAAAAGAACCGAAGGGGAGGCAGGGGTGGCTGTGGTTGACGAGGGAAGTTAAGGACTCTATAAAGATAAAAGAGAAGAAGTATAACAGAGCAAAGATGAGTGGGGAAGCCGGAGGACTGGGAAGCTTTTAAAGAGCAACAGAAGATAACTAAAAAGGCAATACGCAGAGAATAAAATGAGGTACCAAGGAAAACTGGCGAAAAATATAAAGGAGGATAGTAAAAGCTTTTTTTAGGTATGTGGAAAAAAAATGGTTAAGACGAGAATTGGCCCTTGAAGACAGAAACGAGTGAATTTATTTAATGGGAACAAGGAAATGGCAGAAGAGTTGAATAGGTACCTTGGATCTGTCTTCACTCGAGAAGACAGAAGCAATCTCCCAGATGTAATAGTGGCTGAAGGACGTAGGGTAATGGATGAACTGAAGGGTATTTACATGAGGCAGGAAATGGTGTTGGATAGACGGTTGGGTCTGAAGGCTGATAAGTCCCCGGGACCTGATGGTCTGCAATCCAGGGTACTTAAGGAGGTGGCTCTAGAAATCGTGAACACATTGGTAATCATTTTCCAATGTTCTGTAGATTCAACATCAGTTCCTGCGAATTGGAGGGTGGCTAATGTTGTCCCACTTTTCAAGAAAGGAGGGAGAGCGAAAACAAGAAATTATAGACCGGTTAGCGGGACGTCAGTAGTGGGAAAGATGCTGGAGTCAATTATAAAAGATGAAATTACTACCATTTGGATAGCAGTAACGGATAGGTCAGAGTCAGCATGGATTTACAAAGGGGCAATCATGCTTGACTAATCTTCTGGAATTTTTTGAGGACATAACTATGAAGATGGACAAGGGAGAACCAATGGATGTCGTGTACCTGGACTTTCAGAAAGCCGTTGATAAAGTCCCACACAGGAGATTATTGAGCAAAATTAGGGCACATGTTATTGGGAGCCAAATACTGAGTTGGATTGAAAATTGGCTGGCTGACAGGAAGCAAAGAGTAGTGATAAATGGGTCCCTTTCGGAATGGCAGGCGGTGATCAGTGGGGGACCGCCAGGTTCGGAGCTGGGACCGCAGCTATTTACAATATACATTAATGATATAGATGAAGGCACTAAAAGTAATATTCGAAAATTTGCTCCTGACACACAGCTGGGTGGCAGTGTGAAATGTGAGGAGGATGTTATGTGAATGCAGGGTGACTTGGACAGGCTCGGTGAGTGGATGGATGCATGGCAGATGCAGTTTCATGTGGACAAATGTGTGGTGATCCACTTTGCTGGCAAGAACAGGAAGGCAGATTACTATCTAAATAGAGTCAAGTTGGGAAAGGGGAAGTAAAACGCAATCTAGGTATTCTTCTACATGAGTCAATGAAAGCGAGCATGCAGGTACAGCAGGCAGTGAAGAAAGCTAATGGCTTAGAAAGATGAGAGGAAGTCTGATTGAGACGTATAAGAGTATTAAAGGATTGGACACTCTGGAGGCAGGAAGCATGTTTCTGCTGATGGTTGAGTCCAGAACCAGAGGACACAGTTTAAAAATAAGGGGTAGGCCATTTAGAACAGAGTTGAGGAAAATCTTCTTCACCCAGAGAGTGGTGGATATGTGGAATGCTCTGCCCCAGAAGGCAGTGGAGGCCAGGTCTCTGGACAGTTTCAAGAAAGAGATGGATAGAGCTCTTAACCGTTGATTCCACTATCTTTATGGGGATAAGGCAGGGACAGGATACTGATTGTGGATGATCAGCCATGATTATAATGAATGGTGGTGTTGGCTCAAAGGGCCGAATGGCCTACTCCTGCACCTGTTGTCCATTGTAAAAGTTAATTGTATAAGAATGATGAAGACTGTCCCTTTATATATGATGTTGGCAGCTTGTTCAGAGAGGGAAAACAACATGGTTGATCTTGATTCTGCTCCTATTTGTTACACAGAAGCCTCTTCGAACAACAATTCTTGAATGTTGATGGGACGTTGAAACACAGGTAGATTATCGTGATCACTTGTTGAAAATGGATAGCAGCCAGTAGTTCTCTTTCCACTCAACTAGTGACCAGTAGGCAATGGTCAAACGGTACCTAACCCAGAGGCCGCAAGCTCCCCTAAGACATGATGTCAGTTGAGCCTCATGAATAACTACCTGCAGATGAACTATCTGCAGATAAAGCATGGTATTAAATCTCACATATACTGCTCTCAACCGTTTTAATCAAAGTATTTATCACTCGTTGCATAGAAACAGATCACAAAACTGAAATGGCATATGCACAAATGCCAGCATAGAAGTTCTATACAGTAGCATTTTGTTTGAAGTTGTATTTGTAAAATAAAAGGGTGAAGTATTAACTTTCACAAATCATATTAACATGCTGGAGAAATCTGTGGAAGTGAGAAATTTGTTTTTTGATTCAATACATGTCTGACAAATGACAATTCAAAGATTTCTTTGTTTCAGCTGGAGTGGGTTGTGGAGTCGACCTCATTAGGGGCATTTAAGTGACTATTAGACAGGCATATGGGTGTTAATACAAGATAGGGGTGGAGGTTAGATAGACCTGAGGTTTAGGGTAAAAGTTCAGCACAACATCATGGGCTGAAGGGCCTGTACTGTTCGATGTTCTATGTATCTTATGCTGTATTCAAATAAGTAAAGTCAGTCAGTGACATTCTGGAACTTCCTTTTCCAGGGGTAGGAGTGGAAGAATCAGAGTGTTTCTTTGAAAATTGGCTTGATGTGTCTGTCCAAGGGTCATCTGGAGGAAAAAATACAAGTGTAAGTACTAAATCTATCATTGCTGATACACATGTAAACTGTAGATTTAACTGTACGTAAACTTTGTTTAACAAACTAGCCCACTCAATAAAGTGACAAAAATTACACACCAGATGTTTACTGTATTCTCATCATCTCTGTGATGTCTGGTGAGGGTGCAAGTGAGAAGGCTCTCTGCCATTAAGTTTTAGTTAAGGCAAAGTTGCATCATTGCTGAAGTTATTTATGCTGTAAATGAAGGAGAACAGTAATGCGTATATCCCATGCATTATGTTCCTATTATTGAGTGTGTGTTTTTTGTGTGTGTGGAAATATTGATCAACTGGAATTTTTGATTACTCAGCACATTCCTGGTACCACGGGTACCGTTTAACAAAAGGTTTGCTGTCTTAGTATATTTCTCTATTTAGTCACTGCCACTATTAATGTTTAGTTATAGCGTGGTCTTTACAGAACCTGCACAGTGCATTCCTGCTGGATAAATGATGCACTACATCTCTATGATGCCATTGCTTCTCAACGACACCAACTTAGCAGCTGTTTTTGTTACCAATAATGTTTTCATCATTAGAATACTTGGAAAATATTCAGAAGTGCTGTATGAATCTACTGCTCACTTGCAGCAGTGATAACACTTAATGTGAGGTCATGTTTTTCCCCATTTGATGTTCTGTTGTCAACAATGTATCTCACAACTAATGGGCATATTTCATTGAAACCTGGTCTGTACAGGTATGGTCCAAGGAAGAACTGATTAGTTTTTGACAGATCTAGATTTATTTCTCTATTTTTTAAAAACACCAGTTAAAATTCGTTGGATAGGCAAATGATCATCTTTCTAGAATATTGTTGATTGATTTCGAATGTTGTGGATTGTGACAGCCCTGATAGTAGAATTTTTCATAACTATCAAAATATGAGCAGAATTTTCAGAGCAGATTATCAAATTGGCCTGAAGCTTTCTCAGTGAGATGGAAGCTTTTAATAAAAGGATTTATTTTGTCGGCCTTGCTTTTACAAAGAATCAGTCAAGTGGAGAAATGCCTCAAAGAAAAGCTGTGTAATTATAGAGTCATGGATGTTTGTTGCACAGGAGGAGGCCGTGCGATCTGTCATTACTGCACTACTCAACAAAGATCTGTCTACATTGAACTCACAGTACATTGATTTCCTTTTTGATTGTTTGACCCATAGCCCTGGAGCCTACGGCAACAGAAGTGAATATCTAAATACTGCTTAAATATTCAGTCACTTTCTGAATCAGCCACACTTTCAGTCAGTGAGTTCATGTCAACTAATGGAAAAAGCAGCTTCCAGTTATCCTTTCTATGCCCTTCAAAATCTTAAAACACCTTTTACCAGGTCCCCTTGTCTGCTCCAATCTTGTCATCGGTCAGATGGGCAGGTCAGTGGCAGATTGATATAGCCTGAAGAAGGAATAAGATAAGAGAGTACTTAATGTGGCAAAGCCTGTCGTGCCTGATGGAGGTCAGCAACGGCAGTCAGCAGTGAAGTCCACTGGCAAGGATGGGTGGGTTTTAGCCCAGGGCAGGGAATACAAACCATCACGGGGGAAGCCTCGTTCAGAGTGTCTGCAAACTCGTGGCTTAGGAAAGGACTGTAATAGAACATAGAACACAGAACAGAACAGTACAGCACAGAACAGGCCCTTCAGCCCACAATGTTGTGCCGACCATTGATCCTCATGTATGCACCCTCAAATTTCTGTGACCATATGCATGTCCAGCAATCTCTTAAATGACCCCAATGACCTTGCTTCCACAACTGCTGCTGGCAACGCATTCCATGCTCTCACAACTCTCTGTGTAAAGAACCCGCCTCTGACATCCCTCTATACTTTCCTCCAACCAGCTTAAAACTATGACCCCTCATGCTAGCCATTTCTGCCCTGGGAAATAGTCTCTGGCTATCAACTCTATCTATGCCTCTCATTATCTTGTATACCTCAATTAGGTCCCCTCTCCTCCTCCTTTTCTCCAATGAAAAGAGACCGAGCTCAGTCAACCTCTCTTCATAAGATAAGCCCTCCCGTCGAGGCAGCATCCTGGTAAACCTCTTCTGAACCCTCTCCAAAGCATCCACATCTTTCCTATAATAGGGCGACCATAACTGGGCGCAGTATTCCAAGTGCGGTCTAACCAAAGTTTTATAGAGCTGCAACAAGATCTCCTGACTCTTAAACTCAATCCCCCTGTTAATGAAAGCCAAAACACCATATGCTTTCTTAACAACCCTGTCCACTTGGGTGGCCATTTTAAGGGATCTCCGTATCTGCACATCAAGATCCCTCTGTTCCTCCACACTGCCAAGAATCCTATCCTTAATCCTGTACTCAGCTTTCAAATTCGATCTTCCAAAATGCATCACCTCGCATTTATCCAGGTTGAACTCCATCTGCCACCTCTCAGCCCATCTCTGCATCCTGTCAATGTCCCGCTGCAGCCTACAACAGCCCTCTACACTGTCAACGACACCTCCGACCTTTGTGTCGTCTGCAAACTTGCTGACCCATCCTTCAATCCCCTCATCCAAGTCATGAATAAAAATTACAAACAGTAGAGGCCCAAGGACAGAGCCCTGTGGAACCCCACTCACCACTGACTTCCAGGCAGAATATTTTCCTTCTACTTGTCTTTCTGTTATGCCCCGAGCGAAAAAGCAATGAAAGTGCCGCTAATTTTTTGCACGGCGAGCTGCTGAATATTAACCAGTCTCTCACCATTGCCATCACCTTGCTCTTGTGAAGACAGACATGGATAAAGTTCTCAAAGCTGATAGAAAATTGAAAGCCCTCACATCCTGTGACGATGGTAAGTTTCCTTTCTTTAAAAAAAAATGCTTGCAGTTTAATTGGCATAATAAAGACCACAGTGGCTCTGGTTAACACTGCTGCCTCACGGCACCAGCAACTTGGGTTCACTTCCACCCTTTGGTGTGTGTGGAGTTTGCACGTTCTCCATGTGTCTGCATGGGTTTTCTCCGGGTGCTCCAGTTTCCTCCCACAGTCAAAAGATGTGCAACGTAGGTGGATTGGTCATGCTAAATTTCCCAAGGTGTTCAGTGATGTCTATGTTAGATGAGTTATAGGTGGATGGGTCTGGGTGGGATGCTGTGAGGGGCAGTGTGGACATGTTGGGCTGACGGACGTGTTTCCACGCTGTAAGGATTCTCTGATTCATGATTCTATGATCTTACTGAGTGCAAAGGTACAATATTGGCTGGTCATGTTTGTCTCACCTCTTTACACATGGACAGTAAAGCTTTAATTTCAGTTTCTATGCTTTTGCAACGTGTCTGCTGTCTATAACAAGGCTGACTATATCTCCTTCTCTAATGCGCATCTCCTGTCCCCTAACACCAGGAGGTGACACTTGCTTTTCACTTAGTACAATCAGTAAAACAATAGCCTCCATATTACATCCAGCGGTTTCTCTTAACGCTCACATACTGTTCTTTTTTAGCTCCAGGTATTGACTGCTCGTCATTTCTTATTCCTCATCTCATCTCTCTCTCACACACTGTCTCTCTCGCTCTCTGTCTGTATCTCTCCTCTCCCTATTCTCCCCCAACACTTCACTCAGGCACAAACAGAAGTTCACGGTCACACTATGTTGCACATACATATCCTATCCCTCATGCACAAACGTACTATCCACACACAGACACAGACACACACACACAGAGGCACACACGCACGCACAGGCACACAGTCACATTCTCACTCATTCATAGTCCATACTGTCACATAATCATGCATGGTCTTGCACACATTCCGTGGCACACTTGCATGCCCTGTTGTAGGATCTTTTGCCAATGTTCATACTCTCAACACACAGACACACGCACACTCCCACAAAACTCTCCCTCACACACTTAGGCTTACAAATTCACTTCCTCTCAAGCTCACTCGCTCTCACAGACACACTCACTCCCTCATGCATGCTGTAACACTCCCTTTTGTGCTGATTCTCGTTTACACACTCTCGAGCACAGTCACTGGCGCACACATTCTGTCGTGCGCACGCTCACACTTTGATGCACTGTCTTTGCACTCTTGAACACAATCATATGCTCACCTCTCTCTTGCACACAGTCAATTTGATTTGAGTCATCATTATCACATGTGCCTAGGTACAGAGAAAAGTTTTGCTATGCACGCAGTATAGACAGATCATACCATACAAGGTGCATTAGTGAAATGGAACATAGTGACAGCTACAGAGAGCGAGATCAAAATTAGATTTAAAATTTTAAGTGTTCTATTCAGATGTGCAGGAACAGCGGTGAAGAAGCTGTTCTGGGATCTGTTCACACGTGAATACTAACTTTTTGACATCTTCCCTTCAGAAAAGGGTAGAAGAGAGTGTAATTGGGGGGTGAGAAAGGCCTTTGATTATGTCAGTTGCTTTCCTGAGGCAGCGGTAAGTATAGGTGGATTCAATGAATGGAAGGCTGATTTGCATGGTGGACTATGTTATTTTCATGACTCTGGAGTTTGTTGTTTTCTTCGGAAGAGCAGCTGCCATACCATGCTGTGATATGCATCCAGATAGGATGCTTTCTCTGGTACATCAATGAAAGTTGCCCTTTATATTTGAATTGCCTTAGCCTCCTTGGAAGTAGACACATTGGTGTGCTTTTTTGCCCATTGCGACAATCTGGGTGGACCAGATTTTTCACAGTCATTGATGTGACTCCATTATGGCGTGTTAACCAGGTCAACCATGTCATTCAGGGTATCCTGAAGGAGGAGGACCGTAAGACACAGCTCAATGTACACATTGGTAAGATGAGTGATGAGGTCTTGCATCAAGCGTTCCGAGAGCTAGGCAGTGGGTTAAATAGCAGGACCTGTAAAGTTGCAATCTCTGGATTATTCGTGGTGCCACATGCTGAGAAGGCAAGAAAAAGGGGAAGAAAACAGATGAATGCTTGGCTCAAGTGTTTGTGTTTGGGGGTGGATTTAGACACTTGGATCTGAAGGACAATTTGTGGGGATGGTATATCCTCTACAAGTGGGCTAGTCTGCAGCTGAACCAGAAAGGAACCAAAATCCTTGCACGAGGGTTTGCTAATGTGGTGAGGAATTTAAGCAAGAGGCCTGCAAGCAGTGGGCAATGGAAGAGCAGGTAATTCACTGAGGGGTGAGAAACTAATAAAATAAAGATTATATTAGGGGATTTGAACTTTACAACATTGATTGAGATAACATAAAAGTTTGACTTGGGAAATAATTCTTTAAATACATTTGAGAGATGATTTAACATCAACATGTCGACGAGCTTGTCAGGGACAGTGCAATGCTGGACCTATTTCTGGGACACAAAGCCAGTGTTCAGGGTGACAGTGGCTAAGTGCATAAATCCCTGTGACCATGACAACAGACTTTTCAACATGGGAGAGGAGATCTGTTTAAAACAAATGTTTTTGGCTTAGGGTAAGGCATATTTTATTGAAACAAGGCAGGATCTGGGTAAAATATTTTGGGAAGTGACTTGCGGGCGAATCTACAGCTGTATAGTTGGATACGTCCAGAAAAGGAACTGGGAGAGTAAAGGCCAGTTATATTCCGTTTTGGGTGAAATTTATGATCAACAAGCCTGGAGAACCCTGGATCTTGAGGAATGTTCAGGACATGTTTATGACAAGTGCAAAGGGAGCAAATGAATGGATGACTAGTGACGTATAAAAATGAAGCGTGAAGAAACGGTGGTGGCCAAGATTGGAAAGAATATCAAGATATTCTACAGGCATATCAAGCAGGAGAATAACCAGGGAAAGAGTAGGGCCAATTAGAAACCGTGGTGTACGAGGGGTGATGGGGCAATCTGTGTTTGGAAGTGAAGGGCATTGATACAGTAGACAAGTGCCTCCCATCTGTCCTCCCTTCAAGGAGGAGCATTGAATTCTATAAAGCAGGAAGATGCAGTGTGAAATTGAAATTATTGGCTGGTTTAAAAGTGAACAAATCCCCAGTTGTTTCCAAGACTGCTGTGGGAGAAGAGAAAGAAAATCTCTTCAGAGATAGTAGGAACTGCAGAGGTAGCACAGAACAATGAGGCTCTTCCTCTGTTGGAGCAGAGGTCATTGATCTTGCAGCACTGCTGGATGGTTCTTTCGGTGGTTGAGACTGCATTGACACTGGACAGCCTCAGATCAGTCTGGCCGAGTCTTGTGTCGTGGTCTCCTGTGCTTGTCCTTGGGAAAGAGGACAGTCCTCCACTGCACCAATCCATCCACCAGGACCTCCAGGTCCCTAACTGTAAAATAAGTTGCTAATTTCCCCTTTCCTGCCCTGTCTCGGACAAATGCTATGAACTGTATAAGGCAGTTCTGGATTCTGAGCATTTTACTGGTTCACAATATCCATTAAACGTGGCACCAGTGACAGTAATACCGGGATGGTCCAGTTACGATGAGCGGGTGAACTAACTAGCGTCGGCTGAGAGAGGCACAACAGGAGCATTGTTGCTAGTTATTGAATAGGTTTGCCACAACAGAGTGAGAAAATTTGTTAGGTGTTTTGGAGAGATACTGTCCTTGCAGTGCAATAAAAATGACACTGAACTGATTCATTCCAGTGTTTTGGACCTGAAGATTGAAGAACAGAATTAGACCATTCAGCCCATTGAGTGGGATCTATCATTCTCAATCCCATTCTCCTGTGTCCATACTAAGCAAGAACATATCTATCTATGCCTGAAATCAACTCTGACTTGGCCACCACAGGTTTCTGCATCAACGAGTTCCACAGATTCACAACTTTCTGACTGAATAAATTCCTCCTCATCTCCATCCTGAAGGGTGGTCCCTTTGACTCTGAGGCTGTGCCCTCAGGTCCTGGCCTCTCCTACTCGTGGAAACATCATCTCCATGTCCACTCTATCCAGGCCTAAATTACCTTCAGTGTGATCCCCTTCGTCCTTCTAAACTCCATCGAGTACAGACCCAGAGTTCTCAGCCACTCCTCACATGACAGTGCCTTCATCCCCAGGATTATGTTTGAGAACCTCCTCTAGACCCTGACAAAGGCCAGCACATCTTCCTTAGATAGATGGCCAAAAACTGCTCTTAATATTACAAATGCAATGGGACCAGAGCCTTACACAGCCTCAGCAATACATCTCTGCTCTTGTATTTTTGCCGTCTTGAAATGAATGCTGACATTGCATTTGCCTTCCCAACTGCCAACTGAACCTGCATGTTAAAAGAATCCTGAACTGGGTCATCTTTGTGCTTCAGATTTCTGAAGCCTTTCCCCATTTAGAAAATAGCCTATGCCTGTACTGCCACTTCTCTACAGACTCTCTGTGACCTCCCCACTTCCTCAACACTACTTGCTTCTCCACCTATCGAAATGTCATCTGCAAACTTAGCAACAACGCCCTGTGGACAACAATACCATTAGTTCCTTTGTCCAGATTGCTGATGTATAACGTGAATGGCTGTTGTCTGAACTCTGATGAGTGCGGAACTCCTGTAGTTGCTGGCTGCCATCCTGAAAAAGACCCTTTTATTGCCACTCTCTGCATTCTGCCAGTTAGCCGATCCTCTATCCATGCCAGTACCTACTCCCTAACACCATAAGCTCATTTTTTTTTATTTTGAAGCCTCCTGTGTGGCACCTTGTCAAAGGCTTTCTGGAAATCCAAACAGATAAAGTTCAATGGCTCTCTTTTGTTTTTCACTCACTGGTTACCTTCTCAAAGAATCTAACAGAGACCTTCCCTTGACAAAGTTGTGTTTTCTCAGCCCAATTTAGCATGTATTTCCAAGTATTACCACGTCCTTCCAAGTACTTTCCGGTCTCATCCTTAATAATGGATTCTAAAATCTGACCTAATGACCAGTGCTAGGCTAACAAGTCTATAATTTCTCACCTTTTGCCTCCCTCCATTTTAAACAGGGGTGTTATATTTGCCATTTTGTACTCCTTTGGGACCCACCCTGACTCCAGTAGTTCCTGAAAGATCATCAATACCTGCGTGGTCTTCTCACTGAACTCCTTCAGAACTCTGGGGGGCAGTCCATCTGGTCCATGTAATTTACCGTCTTCTCGGAATTATAGAATTCCTACAGTGCGGAAAGAGGCCATTGGGTCTGTACCATCTCTGCAAAGAACATCCCACCAAGACCCAGCCCTGTACTGTTTCCCCGCAAGCTCGCATTTGCCATGGCTGATCCACCTTGCCTGCACATATTTGGACTGTGGAAGGAAATCAGAACACCTGTCCGAGACCCGTGCAGACATGGGGAGAATGTACAAATTTCACACAGACCCTTGAGCTTCCCCTGTACCTTCTGCTTTGTGATGGCCACCACACTCACTTCTGCTTCAGACTCCCTTAAAGTTCTACTACTGGTGCCTTCCAACCTGAAGACTGATGCAAAATATTTGTTCAGTTCCTCTGGCATTTCTTTGTTTCCCAACGCTACTTATTTGGCCCCTCTTGAAATTTTCTTTGGATTTTCAGGGGTGTTTTACAATAAGAATATCTACTTTATTGCGTTGACAAATGGATTGTTGAGATGATCACAGAAACAATAAGCAAAATTCATCAGTATTCTCATTTAACAATCATATATATATTAATATCACAATCAATGCATTTCCATCAGGTAAGCACGTAGCTGGAACTTTCTAACCCGGCAGTTTTCACTTTTCATTTCTCAGATTTCACTCTGGGACAGAATAGTTGATGTTGACACACTGTTCATTAAAAATAGCATCCATTGTATTTTTCCCCATGTTGTAGCTCGTGGATTTGTGTAACCTTAACACATAGAGTCCATGTTCATTTTTTCTTACTTTAGTGATTTCAGGTGTTACGTTCAGAAGGGTACCATGCTGTAATTCTAGCCTGCTGTTTGCAGAGTAATCCCAATGTGGAAGATTTTGAAAAGGATGTAAATTTCCCTAATTTACCTGTCTTTTAGATCCAAACTGATGGAGACCACAGTCCAGATTTCTGTTCTTAACAAGAATGCCTATTTATGACAACTGCATAGATTCTAGCTACAGACAGATATTTATAAACATTGGACACATAGCTGTACAAATTAAAGCTGTAAAGCCCCCTGTCAACTCATCTTGCTGCAAACGAACATCGATGGTAGAGGGATAAAATATTATAGGTGTAAAAAAAGCTTAAGTAAGCTGTTCAGTGGTCCCTGTTCACAGGATTTGCGAAGATGATCTTGAGAATATCAAGCAAATGAATAAATATCCCAGAGTGCCTTATTATCTATTAAAACATGTGTTGATGATATGGCATTGCTATGATCATAAAATAGAACATTGTCCAATTTCCTATGAACATTACCATAGTTTTCATTTGTATTCTCCATGTCGGGAACATACTTAATTGGTACTTTACTGACTAAGTGACCTTTGGTCATCTACAGTGTTCAGTTGCAAACAGCCAATATTTTATGATTCTAATTTCGTAACTTTGGTTTGGAATTTTGTCATAAGAAATGTATTTCACTTATGTTACTCTGCGAAATTGTAGCCAATCCTCCATTGGCAAAGAAACACACAACTACAGAAGTTAATAAAAGAAAGAACTGCATTTATGTAGCACATTTTATGGACTCAGGCATAAAATGTAGTTTATACGCAGCTAAACTGCTTTTGAAATGTCGTCACTGATGTAGCATAAGAAAACATGTCGTATTTAAAATAGTCAGAAGTAAAGAAATATGACATAATAAAGAAATAACAAATAGTAAAATATGAAATTATGAATGTAAAGAAATATAAAATCTTCAGCCCCTTGTGAGTGGAGACATAGAATCAGGAGATGCAGAGTCAGTATGGAGCCCACCAGGGAGGAGGCAATTCTGGATCTGGTGTTGTGCAAAGAACCGGATTTGATCAGAGACCTTGAAGTAAAGAAGCCATTAGGAGGTAGTGACGATAATATAATAATTTTTAATCAGCAATTTGAGACGGAGAAGGGAGAATCGGAAGTGTCAGTATTGTATGAACTATGGAGCTATGAGGGTGGAGCTGGCCAAAGTTCAATGGTTCAATACCGTAGCAGGGATGGCAGTGGAACAACAATGGCAGGTATTTCTGGATATATTGCAAAAGGTGCAGGATCAGTCCATTCCAAAGAGTAAGAAAGGTCCTAAGGGGAGGCAGGGGCGGCCGTGGCTGACGAGGGAAGTTAAGGACTCTATAAAGATAAAAGAGAAGAAGTATAACAGAGCAAAGATGAGCGGGAAGCCGGAGGACTGGGAAGCTTTTAAAGAGCAACAGAAGATCACTAAATAGGCAATACGCAGAGAAAAAAATGAGGTACGAACGAAAACTGACCAAAAATATTAAGGAGGATAGTAAGGATACCAAAGGGTCGTTTCGGGCCTGGGTGTAGGGTCTTGGCCCGAAATGTCAGCTTTTGTGCTCCTGAGATGCTGCCTGGCCTGCTGTGTTCATCCAGCTCCACGCTTTGTTATCTTGGATTCTCCAGCATCTGCAGTTCCCATTATCAAGGAGGATAGTAAAAGGTATGTGAAAAGAAAAGGTTAAGACTAGAATTGGGCCCTTGAAGACAAACGAGTGAATTTATTATGGGGAACAAGGAAATGGCAGAAGAGCTGAATAGGTACTTTGGATCTGTCTTCACTCGGGAAGACACAAGCAATCTCCCAGTTGTAATACTGGCTGATGGACGTAGGGTAATGAATGAACTGAAGGGTATTTATATTCGGGAGGTAATGGTGTTGGATAGACTGTTAGGTCTGAAGGCTGATAAGTCCTCGGGACCTGATGGTCTGCATCCCAGAGTACTTAAGGAGGTGGCTCTAGAAATCGTGAACACATTGGTAATCATTTTCCAATGTTCTCTAGATTCAGGATCAGTTCCTGCGGATTGGAGGGTGGCTAATGTTGTCCTACTTTTCAAGAAAGGAGGGAGAGAGAAAACAGGAAATTACAGACCGGTTAGCCTGACGTCAATCGTGGGAACGATGCTGGAGTGAATTATAAAAGATGAAATTACAACTCATTTGGATAGCCGTAACAGGATAGGTCAGAGTCAGCATGGATTTACGAAGGGGAAATTGTGCTTGACTTACCTTCTGGAATTTTTTGAGGATGTAACTATGAAGTTGGACAAGGGAGAACCAGTGGATGGAGTGGACCAGGACTTTCAGAAAGCCTTTGATAAAGTCCCACATATGAGATCAGTGAGCAAAATTAGGGCACATGGTATTGGGGGCAGAATACTGGCTTGGACTGAAAATTGGCTGGCTGACAGGAAGCAAAGAGTAGTGATAAACGGGTCCCTTTGGGAATGGCAGGCGGTGACCAATAGGGTACCACAAGGTTCAGTGCTGGGACCGCAGCTGTTTACAGTATACATTAATGATATAGATGAAGGCTCTAAAAGTAATATTAGCAAATTTGCCAATGACACAAAGTTGGGCGGCAGTGTGAAATGTGAGGAGGATGTTATGAGAATACAGGGTGACTTGGACAGGCTAGGTGAGTGGACGGATGCATGGCAGATGCAGTTTAATGTGGACAAATGTGTGGTGATCCACTTTGGTGGAAAGAACAGGAAGGCAGATTACTATCTAAATGGAGTCAAGTTTGGTAAAGGGGAAGTACAACAAGATCTAGGTGTTGTTGTACAGAAATCAATGAAAGCAAGCATGTCGGTCCAGCAGGCAGTGAAGAAAGCTAATGGCATGCTGGCCTTCATAACGAGGAATTGAGTATAAGAGCAAAGAGGTCCTTCTGCCGCTGTACAGGGACCTGGCTTAGAAGGATGAGAGTGGGTCTGATTGAGATGTATAAGATGATTAAAGTTTTGGACACTCTGGAGGTAGGAAGCATGTTTCTGCTGATGGGTGAGTCCAGAACCAGAGGACACAGTTTAAAAATAAGGGGTAGGGCATTTCGAACAGAGTTGAGGAAAATCTTCTTCACCCAGACAGTGGTGGATGTATGGAATGCTCAGCCCCAGACAGCAATAGAGGCCCAAGTCTCTGGATACTTTCAAGAAAGAGATGAATAGAGTTCTTAAAGATAGTGGAATCAAGGGTTATGGGGATAAGGCAGGGACAGGATACTGATTGTGGATGATCAGCCATGATTATAATGAATGGTGGTGCTGGCTCGAAGGGCTGAATGGCCTTATCCTGCACCTGTTGTCTATTGTAAAAGTTAATTGTATAAGAATGATTAAGACAGTCCCATATTTCTGGTGTTGGCAGCTTGTTCAGATAGGGAAAACATGGTTGATCTTGATTCCGCTCCTATTTGTTAGACAGAAGCCTCTTCGAGCAACAATTCTTGAATGTTGATGGGACGTTGAAACACAGGTAGATTATCGTGATCACTTGTTGAAAATGGATAGCAGCTAGTAGTTCTCTTTCCTCTCAACCAGTGACCAGTAGGCAATGGTCAAACAGTACCTAACCCAGAGGCCACAAGCTCCCCTGAGACATGATGTCAGTTGAGCCTCATGAAGAACAACCTGCAGATGGACTATCTGTAGATTAGACATGGTATTAAATCCCACATATACTGCTTTCAACCATTTCAATCGAAGTGTTTATTACTCGTTGCATCGAAACAGATCACACAAACTGAAATGGCATATGCACAAATACCAACTTACAAGTTCTATATCATGGCATTTTGTTCAAAGTTGTATTTATAAAATGATAGGGTGAAGTATAATCTTCACATCATATTAAGATGCGAAAGAAATCTATGGAAGTGAGAAATTTGTTTTTTGATTCAATACATGTCTGACAAATGACAATTCAAAGAGATCTTTGTTTCAGCTGGAGTGGGTAGTGGAGTCGGCCTCATTAGGGGCATTTAAGTGACTATTAGACAGGCATATGGATGGTAATATAAGATAGGGGTGGAGGTTAGATGGACCTGAGGTTTCGGATAAAGGTTCGGCACACCATCGTGGGCTGAAGGGCCTGTACTGTTCGATGTTCTATGTATCTTATGCTGTGTTCAAATGAGTCAAGTCAGTCAGTGACATTCTGCAACTTCCTTTTCCAGGCGTATGAGTGGAAGAATCAGAGTGCTTTCTTTGAAAATTTGTCTTGATGTGTCGATCCAAGGGTCATCTGGAGGAAAAATACAAGTGTCAGTTCTAAATCTGTCATTGCTGATACACATGTAAACTGTAGGTTTAACTGGAGGTAAACTTTGTTTAACAAACTAGGACACTCAATAAACTGACAAAAATTATATACCAGATGTTTACTGTATTCTCATAATCTCTGTGATGTCTGGTGAGGGTGCAAGTGAGAAGGCTCTCTGCCAGTAAGTTTTAGTTAAGGCAAAGTTGCATCATTACTCAAGTTATTTATGCTGCAGATGAAGTATAACAATGATGCGTATATCCCATGCATCATGTTCCTATTATTGAGTGTGTGTTTTTTGTGTGTGTGGACCGATTGATCAAATGGAATTGTTGATTATTCAGCACATTCTTGGTACCACAGGTGCTGTTTAACAAAAGGTTTGCTGTATTAGTATATTTCTGTATTTAGTCACTGCCACTGTGAATGTTAAGTCATAACTTGGTCTGTGCAGATCGTGCACAGTACATTCCTGCAAGATAAATGATGCGCTACATATGTATGATGCTATTGTTTCTCAAAGGCACTAACCTTAGCTGCTGTTTTTGTTACCAATAATGTTTTCGTCATTAGAATACTGGGAAAAATATTCAGAAGTGCTGTATGACTCTACTGCTCACTTGCAGCAGTGATAACACTTAATGTGAGGTCATGTTTTTGCCCATTTGTTGTGCTGTTTGTCAACAATGTATCTCACAACTAATGGGCATATTTTATTGAAAGCTGGTACATACAGATATGGTCCAAGGAAGAACTGATTAGTTTATGCCAGATCCAGATTTATTTCTCTATTTTTTAAAGCATCAGTTAAAATTGGTCGGATAGGCAAATGATCATCTTTCTAGAATATTGTTGATTGATTTAGAATGTTGTGGATTGTGTCAGCCCTGATAGTAGAATTTGTCATAACTATCAAAATATGAGCAGATTTTTGAGAGCAGATTATCAAATTGGCCTGAAGCTTTCTCAGTGAGGTGGAAGCTTCTAATAAAAGGATTTATTTTATCAACCTTGCATTTACAAAGAATCAGTCAAGTGGAGAAATGCCTCCAAGAAAAGCTGTGTAATTATAGACTCAAGGATATTTTTTGCAAAGGAGGAGGCCATGCGGTCTGTCGTTAGTGCACTGCTCAACAAAGATCTGTGTACATTGAACTCACAGTACATTGATTTCCTTTTTGATTGTTTGGCCCATAGCCCTGGAGCCTACGGCAACACAAGTGAACATTTAAATACTGCTTAAATATTCAGACACTTTCTGAATCAGTCACACTTTTTCAGTCAGTGAGCTCAGGACTCCCACCACACTCGGAAAATAGGTTCTCCTCAACTCCCCTCCTCGCCTTTTACCTGTGAACTTCAATCTGTGTCCCCTGTTTATTGACATGTCTACGAATGGAAAAAGCAGCTTCCAGTTATCCTTTCTATGCCCTTCAAAATCTTAAGCCACCATTCGTGGCTTCAGAAAGGACTGTAATGTTTGACTTTTTAAACTTTTGTTTTTATTTTTCTACTGTTATACTAAGAAGACTGTCGTGCTGAACTTTTAAACTTATTCATTTATTTTTAGAACATAGAGCACAGCACAGTGCAGGCCCTTCAGCCCACGATGTTGTACCGAACTTTTACCCTCATCCTAAGGTCTATCTAACCTCCACCCCTACCTTATAATGTCATCCATGTGCTTGTCTAGTAGCCGATGAAATGCCCCTAATGAGGCTGACTCCACGACCCTCTCCGGCATTGCATTCCACTCCCCTAAGACTCTGATTAAAGAAAGATGGATAAATTTTCTACTTCTGCAACTAAAATTTCGTACCTCGGTACTTTGTCCCTGAGGTGGCACCGTCTGAGGTGGCATTGTACTCTTGTACGCTGTATTGAATACATGTGATAATAAAACCTAAATCTAAATCTAATGCATAGCAGGACACTGGGAAGCTTAGAGGAGAAAAGGGATCCTGGGGTGATTGTTCATAAATTCCTGAAGAGGTCAGGTCAGGCTAGTAAGGGTTGTTACAAAGACATATGGGACATCTCCCTTTATCATTCATGGCATTGATTGTAACAACGGGGAGGCCACTTTGGAGCTGTTTCAAAGTTTGGTTAGGCCACAGCTGGAGTCGTGAGTGGCGTTTTGGTCACCACCCATTAGGAAGGATGTGATTTCACTGGAGGGAATGAAAAGTATGTTGCATGTGTTGGAGCATTTTAGCTGTGAAGAAAGGCTGGAAAAAGTCAGATTATTTTCTGTGAAGCAGAGAAGGTTTGCGGGTTGAGTGGAGGTCCTGATAGAGGCATATAAGAATATGAGAGGTATAGATAGGTTGAGCAGAAAGCATTGTTCCCCTTAGTTAAAGCATCAATAACAACAGGGCATAATTTTCAAGAGAAAGATTGGAAATTTAGAGGAGGTTTGAGGAAAATCGTTTTCATCCAGAGTGTGGTGAAGGTCTGGAATGCATTGCCTGGGAGGGAAGTTGAAACAGGAAACCTCACAACTTTTGAAAAGTACTTGGATGAGCACTTGAAATGTTGTAATATTTAAGAGAATGGTCCAGTGTGTAAAAATGGGACTAGTATATGTCGCAGTGTATTTTCAGAGGTACATCCTTAGTGGGCCGTGGGACCTCTTCTGTACTATATGATTCCATGAGAACCCCCAGCCCAGGCAGCATCTTGGTTTTTCAGTAATCTCCAGGATCACACCCTTCATAGTGTGATCCCCTGCCTTGTTAGCCCTCCCAAGTTGGTTAGATCACACTTTTCCTGGTTGAGTTCCAATTGCTGTGCCCAGCTGACCAGTCTGTTGATCTCCTCCTGAAGTTCATCCTTCCTGTCTGTCAACCAATTTTGGATCCAGTGTGCCACTTTGCCTTTGATCCCATGGCTGTTATTTACATGACCATTCCATCGATATCCTCCTCACTAAATTAGTCATTCGCTAGCGACACGGTCATACACACTGTGTTTAAGCCCAAACGATGAATCTAGTTGACAAATTTCAAGGGTCCTTGTGGCAAGCACTGCACAAGCCCAATCAAAGCACACATCCTGTCACATAGATATCCCTCTACCATCAATCACCCTGTGCTCTCTGCCTCAGCCAGTTTTGGCTCCAGTGTGCCTCTTTGCCTTTGATTCGTTGACTGTTGTTTTCTTGATCAGTCTGCCAAGGGGTCTTTACTAAGTCCACATCGAATGCATAAGCTCATCAGCTTTCCAACATCTCCTCAAAAAAGGATCAAATTTCTGAAATATGACCTCATCTTAACAAATCCATCCTGACTATCCCTGATTAATTCATGCAAGTACATTCTACCCCTAAGAATGCCTCTTTGTAGCTTCTCCAGTGCTGAGATTATTCTGACTGGCCTTTAATTTGCTGGTCTGTTCCTCTCTCTGTTTGTTAATAGTAGAACAATGTTCATAGACCTTCATCACTTCATTTCTGATTGGCAAGGGTTTGAAAATTGCTGCCAGGGGCCCAGATATCTCCTCCCTCACTTCCCTTGCGAGCTGGTATACATTTCAGTTAGGCCTGCGGATGTATCCACTTGTAAAGTTGCTAAACCAGCTGCGTCTCCCTGTGTCTTTACCTCTGATGTTCCTAGGCCCTCTGCCCTGATATCTATACTTGCAGTGTCCTTTTCCATTGTAAAGACTGACACAAAATATTCATTGAGGGCAGTGCCCATGTTTTCCAGGTCCACACAAACTGTACATCTCTGTGAAACGAATGAGGAGATATTCGAGAGGTTTGAGATTTACAATCAAGAAAGAAATTGACCAAATGACTTCCTTGGACAACATACATTGTCCATTGTTGTAAACAAACAGAAGTTTTTGTTTCCACAGTTGTTTGCAAATAGCCAATCAAGATCATACAATAATGTTTTAAGATAATTTACAAAGCAAGGCAATTGAGGAAGATGTATTGGATGTATTGAACTCTCAACTACCTCTCTTAAGTTTAGGAATATCAATATTTTTCTTCTGAATAACTTTTGCAGATCTCTTCAAACAAGTAGCTGAACCCACAGATTTATGTGACCAACGAAGCCTGAGCCTTTTGCTTCACAATGCAGTCCAGATCCCTCGGCAGCTCGGTGAGGTACCTTCATTTGGAGGCAGAAACATTGCACCAAGTGTCTGCAGTTGCTTCCAACATGTAAGTGTGCTCTGCGCCAATTCAATAGGTCTAGCGGGTCTACTTGCCAGTGTGAATTTTGTGCTCATTTTCGGTTTGATTTAGTTCCAGAGGCCAACATGTACCACGACTAATCCAAGGCTATCATGTTTATAAATAGTCAATGTTTTTATTAAATTAATGATTAAAAACAATGTCAGAAACCCCAGTGATAGTGTATTAGATATCACTGAGGATAGCGGATGTAAACTTGACATAATAAGTCATGCAGCTGATCTTTTATTTCCCTCTCGGGCCAGAACAAAAACAGAGATTGATATTAAACACTTTGTAGAGTGGGTGAGATTGGAGCCTCGATCCATGGTCTGGCTGCCTGTTCTACACCATGTGGCAGCTGCTGAAACTGCAAAACATCAGGCGAAGTGTAACATCTGCAAAGAGTACCCATTCGTAGGTTTCAGGTGAGATGTGCAAACCAGCAGAAAGTTAGTGGGAGTTAGTTTTTAAAGAAAGCTTTAACTTTAGATGTTCTTTTAGAAACTCGATCAGTCAACAACACAACTGAAATCATCAAAAATCCCAACAAACTCATGGACCAGAGAAGTAATTAGGACAAATTAAGTATCAACTTCTTTAACTTAATTTTTTGTGAGAGGTGAGTGCTGCATGCTTTTGGTATTTTGTTCACCGCTGCATTGATCACAGACACTGTGGCTCAGAATGGATTGTGACTTGACTTCCGGTTGGTTCTGTAATTTGCAATTATTGAGAATTTACAGAAAGGCCTTTTTATTAGTCCTGTAATCAGTGTGTGTGCATCCTATGAAAGTGATTGCTGTGTTGTTGCTAAATGATCGATAAAACTTCTTGTCCATAATTAGTAAATTAAATTGCATATTTGGACAGGATTTCTAAGGTGTAAATTGACCCTTTTCAGTTAACTATTCTCCTACATTTCTAAGATTGACCATCTTGGAGAAGGCGCATGTTACTGCCATTGATCTGATCAAACAACTCCCTGTCTAAGAAGAACTGGAGTGAGACCCCAACTGTGGATGAAACTATGACTGCCATAACTAAGTAAAGAGCAACAGCGACCCGGAGTCAATTGAATTCCATCTGAAGCTTGAGGAATGGTGGCCTAACTCTGAAGGCCAAGATCTGTTAGCTTTTCATGGACTATGAGGAACAGGGCAGGATTTCACAAAATCTTTAAGATGCCATATCTTATACAAAACTGAAGGAGAAATGTCAGATTGCTCAAAGAACCATGGGATCACCAGCCTTTCCATTGCTGGGAAGATTCTGGCAAGGTTACTTCTGAATAGGTTTATACCACCATGGCGAATGAAAACCTTCCATGCGAAGGGAACTTTGTGAAAATGTTGGAGACAGAGCAGGACTAATTTACAATAATGATTCCAGGGTTGAGATATCTCATTATGAAAATTGATTAGAGGAATTAGGACAGCTTTCCTCGAAGATGCTGAGACTTAGAAGAGATTATTTTGAATCTTGCAAAATCATTTGAAGTCTGGTCAGAGTAGACGAGGGGAAGACTTTCCTACTTGTGACAGAATTGAGAATAAGATGCAGAGGTTTGAAGTGATTGACTAAAGAAGTAACTGCAGTGTAAGAAATAGCTTTATCACAGTCTATAGAATGCATTACCTAGAGGAGGCAGTTTCAGTAAAAGATGCAAGAAAGCATTAGTTGATTAATTAAAGAGAAATAATGTGCAGGTTAAGGAAAAGGCACTAATTTGTGACATGTATTTGGAGAGCTAGTTCAAACATGATGGACCAAATGGCTTCCTTTTACTGTGATTTGAACCTAAAATTCATTAAAAGTAAAGTGTAATTGGCTCTGGGACACGGTGGAAAAGGATAAGGTAAACAGGACGTGTGTGATCGGAGACTTGATAGTTGGAGGGGCAGATAGGAGATTTTGTAGCCGCAATCAGGAATCCAAACACAGAACTTGCATGAATGAACAAAGAAGAGGAATCGATTCAGTTGCCTCCAGTGAAGACTGTGACCACACCTTCACCCGCTGTGGGAGAATCTGCCTGATATGAATGAACCAACCACCAATAGGTCCGCAACCAATAAGCACAACTTTCCTCGCGTGTTCATCCAGTGCGAAGCACCAAGAGGAAGGCAGCCTTTTTCCTACATTTTGTCAGCTTGACCATTTGGGAAGAGAGCCCCCCTTCTCTGACATTCTGTTCTATAAAGATCAAATGTATTGGTTCCTGATGTTGCGTGAGGCCAGTGAACTTCCACAATTCTACCACACTGTTGCTTCCAAATCTATTTCTTTCCTTCCCATCTCCTCAATGTTTCATCTTCTCAATCTACCGTCTGTCTGTATTTCTTCCGACTGTTGTTCAGAAAAGTAATTCCTTTCATCCCTTTCACTTCCAAATTATGTTTGTTCCTCACGGAAACTGGTATTCTGCTTCAGTTTATCTATTGCCTCGAAAATTCTGGACTAATCTGTAATTGACAGTGAGTTTCCTGTTAGCAGTGCTATTTATAAGAGGATTAACTGAACTTAACCACTTCAGTGCATAATTTAATATTGCCTTGCATAGCTCCAAAAATTTTAAGAGCCTGCTGTTTGTACTTTTATGTTGGTTTTCATGGCTATTTAGTTTCTGCTCATACATTTATGACTGCTTGCTGAGTCTCAGAGTTTGGCTTCATGACAGGAATCTGAAGGCAATATTCTTTGTTTTGCACCATCTCATCATATTGATGACCTGCATTCTGTATGCAGTTCCATCCATTCATCTGTTGATAATTTCACACGACATTGATCAAGTCCTTCCATTTCATTATGACATTTTCCATTCTTGCAAGGGATTTGGCTATCACCGGTGAAGTTATCATTTGTTGTCCTTCGCTAATTGCCGTTGAACTGAGTGGATAGCTGGGCGGGTGGTTCAGAGCTACCTACATTGCTGTGGCTCTGTAGCCACATGTAGATCAGATGGGGTAAGGATGATCGAATACTCCCCGAAAGGACAAGAGTGGATCAGATGGATTTTTACCAACAATTGTTGATAGTTTCATGATAGCGTTACTGGAAATGACTTTTAGTTCTGGGTATTTTTGTAATGAAATGTAAATTTGACCAGCTACAGTGTTTGAACGTGAACCTACATTCTCCAGAGCATCAGCCTGGGTCTCTGGATTTTTAGTTCAATGTATTTGCCACTTGCCCACTGTCTCTCAGCCATTATTACAGTTAATTTCTTGGCTTTTTTTTCTCTTTGCTTGGAGAACTTCCCTTCTGCCGTCTGAGCTGAAAATGTGTATCCTCCTCGTTTATTGTGGCCTTTACAGCTTCACATGTTACAATCGCTGCTCGTCAGATTTACCTTTTCCAGGAAGATTCTGGCAAGGTTACTTCTAAATAGGTTTATGCCACCGTGGCAGATGAAAACCTTCCATACAATGGGAACGTTGTGAATACGTTGGATGCAGAGCAGAAGCAATTGACAATAATTCCAGGGATGTGATATCCCATTATGAAAATCGACTGGGGGAGTTGGGACAGTTTTCCTCGACTTTGCTAGCATTTGTTTCTCCCCACATAATTTGCCGTTTCTTCAAAATAAAAAAAAATACATAATTTAACTACTTAACTTGCATTCCTTCGATGGTTAAAAATATCCAAACAAAAATGAACATTTCTCTTACTACTTGTTCTTCCTTTATAGGTACCGCAGCCTCAAACACTTGAATTATGACATGTGCCGAAGCTGTTTCTTTTCGGGGCGCACGTCAAAGGGGCACAAGTTACATTACCCAATGGTGGAGAACTGCACTCCAGTGAGTAATATATTATTCCACTTGATAGAATTGTTCCAATCTGTCGAAACTTAGGGATTTTACCATTTAAATACAATCTTCCCTCAAAGTTGAAGTAGTTTGCTAAAATGATAAAAGGCCAACAGCTTAAATCAGGCTTCAATACCAGAAATACAATATTGTGCAGAAGCTCTTTGATGTCAAGTTGAGGCTCAAGGAGGGATATGTCATCATGCCCACCCTTTTCTCCAACTTTGTCGCCACCACTCTTAATCTCATCAAGAACAAGCTTCCCAGTGACTTGGATAGGATGGATGGAAAACCTTTTCACCTCAACCACTTAAAATCACAGAAGAAAATGACACTGACCTCGCTTATGGAACTTCAGTATGTGGTTCACAATGTCATTTCCACTCTCAGAAGTCTTCAAATCTCCCTTCAGGCTTTTGCAAAAGTATCCTTGAAAAGATCCTTGAGTTCAAGGCATGCATCGTTCAGCCTCTCCTATATGACTGTGAAACCTGGATAACATCCAGCTGCCACTTCAAGACCCTTTCAGCACAGTTTTGTCATGGATTCTCCACATCAGCTAGGAGGAAAAACCTCCTAGCATCAGCATTGACGCCATGATGATTTGAAACAAACCCCATTGGGCTGGCCATGTACTTGGGATGCCTAAGTTACGACTACCAAAGTAAATTTTTGCCAACTGATTTCAAAGACCTTGAAATGTTCCTTCAAGAAATTCTACATCGAGGTCAAAGTATGGGATATCCCCATTCAGAAGAAACCAACTTGGGGGAATCTCCTGTCTGAAGATACATAATTCTTTATGAACACAGGCAAGAAGTTGAAGTGTGGGAAAGGAACTGGAGAAAGGAATGCTAGTGTTCTCAAGGCCAAGACCACTTCCATCACCCTGAAAGACCTGCTAAACGTGTGGCTCTAGTTCAGGCTAATCAACCCGCACAGAGCTCATGACCCGTGATACGGAATTTCCTAGCTGGGTAATCATACTCATCAGCCAGTGATGGCCCTTAATATTGTGCAGAATATAATTTGATCTCAAACAAGTACTGTATGTAGCTTTGAGCATTGCTATGGAAAGACCAGGTTTTATAGAATAATCAGAATGGTGCTGCATGAGAAACTGGAATTAAGAGGAGGTAGGTGATACTTAATTTTTATTTGTTTCTGGGCCACTGGCATCGCTAACTGGGGCAGCATTTATTTCCCATCCTTAGTTAGCCTTGTAATTGGTGAATCATTGTAGTCCATGTGCTGTAGGTAGACTCAGTCAGTCGGGGGTGAATTTCCAGGACTTTGACCCAGTGATAGTGAAAGAACAGCAATATATTTCCAAGTTGAGATGGTGAGTGGCTTAGACACAGGGTCTTGTTGGTGGTGCTGTTCTCATATATCTGTTACCCTTGCCCTTGTAGCTGAAATTTGTCATAGGTTTGGAAAGTCCTATCTCAGGATCTTTTGCAGATTTCTCAGCGCATCTCATAGATGGTACACACTGCTGCTAATGAGCACTGGAGGGAGTAGGCTGCTTTTTCCTGGATGGTGTTGAACTTGTTGAGTGCTTTTGCATCTGCACCCATCTAGGCAAGTGGGGATTATTCCATCATTCTTCTGACTTGTTCCATGTAGCTGGTAGACAGGCTTGGGGAATCAGGAGGTGAGTTACTTGATGCAGTAATCCGAGCTTTGGGCCTGCTACTGTAGCCACTGCATTTAAATAGGAAGTCCAGTTGAATTTCTGTTCACTGGTAAAACCCGGGATTTTGATAGCGGACAATTCAGTGATGGTTACACCATTGAATGTCAAGGGACAATTTATAGATTTTCTCCTACTGGAGATGGTCATTACCTGGTATTTGTGTAGTATAATTGCGACTTGCCACTTAGCAGCCCAAGCCGAGATATCGTTCTGGCCTTGTTGCATTTGGACATGGACAGGTTCAGTATCTGAGCAGTGGTGAATGATGCTGAATATTCTGCTATCACTGGTGAACATGCCCAGTTCTGACCTTATGATGGAGACAAGGTCATTGATAAAGCAGCTGAAGATGGTTAGGCTTAGGACTGTACCTTCAGGACCTCCTGCAGCTGACCTCCAACAACCAAAATGCCTCCCATTAGGAGAGGCGATGACCTAATGGTATTATGACTAGACTATTAATCCAAGCACTCAGGTAATGTTCTGAGGACCTGGTTCAAATTCCACGATGGCACATAATGGAATTTGAGTTCAATGAAAATCTGGAATTAAGAGTCTAATGATGATCGTAAATCCATTGCCAATTGTTGGAAAAACCCATCTGATTCACTTATGTTCTTTAGGGAAGGAAACTGGGCTAGGCCTGGTGTGGCCTACATGGAACTCCAGATATCAGTTAGGCAATTTGGGATGGGCAATAAAAGCTGGTCTAACCAGCAATGCCCTCTTTCCCATGAAAGAATGAAAAAGCATCGTCCTCTGTGCAGATATTATTCGAACCAGTGGTGAGTTTCTGCTGGATTCCCATCAGCTCCAGTTTTGGTAGCGCTCCTTGATGCCACACTCGGTCAAATGTAGCCATCCTTAGCTCACCTCCGGAATTCAAGTCTTTTGACCATGTTTGAACAACAGCTGTAATGAAGTCAGGAACTGATGAGGTAGCAGAATTGAGGATTTTGCATAGGGATCTGAGGGATGTGGCAAATCGAGATTTCCAGCAAGAATTTGACCAGTTGCTGCATAAAAAAGTGAACCAGAAGGTTAGATCCAAGGGGATTAAGGGTAGAATATTGGTTTGAATAAAGGCCTGGCTAACTGACAGAAAGCTGAGGGTCAGGATAAATGAGTCTTTGTCTGGATGGTGAATTGTTACAAGTGGGGTGCTGCGGGCTTCAGTTCTCTGACCTCGACTATTTGTAACATATACAAATGATATGTAAGCAGAGACAAAGTGTAATGTAACAGAATGCATGGATGATTCTGAAAGAGGTGGGAAAACAGCCTGTGATGTGAAATAGAACATACACAGCTGAATATTGATAGGCGAGGAGAATGGGCCAGAATCTGGCAGGTGGTTAATGTGGATAAGCATGAGGCTTGCCTATTTTGTCCAGGAAAAAAAGGGCAAATTATTATTTAAATGGAGGGGAGATTCAAAGTGTGTCAGTGCAAAGTTGTCTGGCTGTCTTTGTGCATGAATAGCTGAAAGTTGGTATGCGGGTTAGGCATAGCACAAGGAAGGCAGATGGAACTCTGGCATTTATCACAAAAGGACTGGATCATTAAAGTAACAAAGTGTTTTTCCGAACACATTGGGTGTTGGTGAGACCAGAGTCTTGTGTCCAGTTTTGATCCCCTCACTGAGGATGAATGCGTTTGCACTGGAGGCAGTTTGGAGGAGGTTGAACTGATTGATTCCAGGGATGAAAGGGCTGTCATATGAGAAGTGGCTGAGTAGCTTGGGCTTGTACTTGCTGGTGTTGGAAAGAATGAGCAGGGTGGTTCTGATTGAGGTATATAAAATAGTAAAGGGGATTGAAAAGATTGGCATTGAGCAAATGTTCTGCATTGTGGGACATTCTTAAACAAGAAGCTGTAGCTATCGAGTGAGGCATGGCATGTACAAAATAGAGACGAGGAGTGGGTTGTGAATCTATGGAATTCATTGCCCCTGAATGCAATGGAGGCAGCACCAATCGACCGATTCAAGAAAGAAATAAATATGTTTCTGATGAAAAATAGGGAGAAAGGGCCATGGGGAGCAGGCAGGAGAGTGGAGTTGAGATCAGGAAAAGATCAGCAACCACGACTAACAAGATAAGTCAAGGACAGGATGAAAGCAAAAGAAAAAGCATAAAATGTGTTGCGGTTCGTGGGAAGCCAGTGAATTGGGAAGCCTTTCGAAAACTGGCAGCGGACAGGTAAAAAGGTAATAAGGGGGAAGAAGATGAAATATGAGGGCAATATTAATGAGGGTAATATTAAAAAAATTGCAGGAGTTTCTTTCAGCTATAAAAGGTAAGAGAGAGGCAAGAGTACAAATAAAGAGAACAAAGAAAATTACAGCGCAGGAACAGGCCCTTCGGCCCTCCGAGCCTGTGCCGATCGAGATCCTCTGTCTAACCTGCCATCTATTTCCTAAGGGTCTGTGTCCATTTGCTCCCCGCCCATCCATGTACCTGTCCATAAGACCATAAGACATAGGAGTGGAAGTAAGGCCATTCGACCCATCAAGCCCACTCCGCCATTTAAATCATGGCTGATGGGCATTTCAACACCACCTCCCCGCACTCTCCCCGTAGCCGTTGATTCCTTACGAGATCAAGAATTTGTCGATCTCTGCCTTGAAGGCATCCAACGTCCCGGCCTCCATGCACTCTGTGGCAATGAATTCCACAAGCCCACCACTCTCTGGCTGAAGAAATGTCGTCTCATTTCAGTTTTAAATTTACCCCTCTAATTTTAAGGCTGTGCCCACGTGTCCTAGTCTCGCCGCCTAACGGAAGCAACTTCCTAGCGTCCACCCCTTCTAAACCATACATTATCTTGTAAGTTTCTAAATCTCCCCTCAACCTTCTAAACTCTAACGAGGACAATCCCAGGATCCTTCGCCGTTCATCATACGTTAAACCTACCATTCCAGGGATCATCCGTGTGAATCTTCGCTGGGCACGAACCAGGGCTAGCCTGTCCTTCCTGAGGTGTGGGGCTCAAAATTGGATACAGTATTCTAAATGGGGTCGAACTAGAGCCTTATAAAGCCTCAGAAGCACATCGCTGCTTTTATATTCCAACTCTCTTGAGATAAACGACAACATTACATTTGCTTTCTTAATTATGGACTCGACCTTCAAGTTAACTTGTACAGAATCCTGGACCACACTCCCAGATCCCTTTGCACTTCTGATTTGCGAATTTTCTCACCATTTAGAAAATAGTCCATGCCTGTATTCTTTTTTCCAAAGTGCAAAACCTCACATTTACTCACATTCAATTTCATCAGCCATTTCCTGGACCACTCTTCCAAACTGTCTAAATCTTTCTGCAGCTTCCCCACCTCCTCAGCACGGCCTGTCTGTCCACCTATGTTCGTATCATCGGAAAACTTCGCCAGAATGCCCCCAGTCCCTTCATCCAGATCATTAATGAAAATGGTGAACAGCTGTGGCCCCAACACTGAACCCTGCGGGACACCGCTCGTCACTGGTTGCCATTCCGAAAAAGAGCCTTTTAACCCAACTCTCTGCCTTCTGTCAGACAGCCAATCCTCAATCCAAGCCAGTAGCTCACGTCGAACACCATGGGCCATCACCTCGTTCAGCAGCCTCCCGTGAGGCACTGTATCAAAGGCCTTTTGGAAGTCTAGATCGATCACATCTACTGGGTTTCCCTGGTCTAACATACTTGTTACCTCTTCAAACAATTCTAATAGGCACGACCTCCTCTGACTAAATCCATGCTGACTTGTTTTAATCTGACCCTGCACTTCCGGGAATTTAGAAATGTCATCCTTGACAATGGATTCTAGAATTTTACCAACTACCAGGGTTAGGCTAATCGGCCTATAATTTTCCATCTTTTGCCTTGATCCTTTCTTAAACAAGGGGGTTACAACAGCAATTTTCCAATCATTTGGGACTTTCCCTGACTCCAGTGAATTTTGAAAGATCACGACCAAAGCCTCCGCTATTTCCTCAGCCACCTCCCACAGAACTCTAGGATGTAGCCCATCGGGGCCAGGAGATTTATCAAATTTTAGACCCTTTAGCTTTTCTAGCACTTTCTCTTTTGTAATGCCTACCGTATTCAACTCTGCCCTCTGGCTCTCCCTAATTGTTGGCATACTACTCATGTATTCCACTGTGAAGGCTGACGCAAAGTACTTATTAAGTTCTTCAGCTATTTCCTTATCTCCCGTCACAGGCCTTCCTGAATCAATTTGGAGCGGCCCAATATCTACCTTTGCCTCTCGTTTGTTTCTTATGTATTGAAAGAAGCTTTGACTATCATTTCTAATATTACGAGCTAGCCTACAGTCATATATGATCTTCTCCTTCCTTGTTGCTCTCTTTGTTATCCTCTGTCTGTTTTTGTAGCCTTCCCAATCTTCTGATTTCCCAGTGCTCTTGGCCACTTTATAGGCTGTCTCTTTTTCTTTGATATATTTCCTGACTTCCGTTGTCAGCCATGGCTGTCTAATCCCACCCCAGATAATCTTTGTTTTCTTTGGGATGAACCTCTGTCCTGTGTCCTCAATTACACCTATAAACTCCTGCCATTGTTGGTCTACTGTCTTCCCCGCTCGGCTCTGCTTCCAGTCGATTTTCATCAATTCCTCTCTCATGCCCCTGCAATTACCTTTATTTAACTGTAATACCATTCCATCCGATTTTGCCTTCTCTCTTTCAAACTGCAGACCGAACTCTACTGTATTATGATCGCTGCCTCCTACGTGTTCCCTTACTTTAAGGTCCCATGTGAGATCCTGTCCAAGTCTTTGCTGAAATCTGTTTTCACTGCATCAATTCCCATCTACACACTCCGTCACCTCTTTGAAAGGATCATCTAGGTTTGTGAGGCATGACCTCCCTCTGACAAAGCTATGCTGACCGTTGCTGATCAAACCCTGCTTCTTTCCAAGGAAATTAAGCCTGCCGTTCAGAATATTCTCCAATATTTTCCTATCTACTGATGTGATACTCACCAGACTGTAATACTCTGCTCTATGTTTGTCATGCATTTTGTTAAGTGGAACTATGTTACTTGTTCTCCAGGTAATTCTTCTGATTTTAAATTCACCAGATCACCTTACATGTCCCCAGTCTCTGTTAATTCTGCTCAGGAATTGTGTGCCGAAATGCTCCTTCTCACATGTAAAAGGTGATGTGAATTTCTCGTTTAACACCTGACAATTGCTGTCCAGTTCAAACCATACATTTTCCTCTTCATCCCTCATGAGACCTGGTTTTCCCTGGATTTTCTCTTTGGCTCTGAGACACTTGTAGAAGATTTTGAGATTCTCCCTGATCCTAATCCTGGTCACCAGCGTTCTGTTGCCCTCTATTTGTTCTCTTAATTGCTATGACAAGATCCCCCTGCACACTATACATCATCATCATGGTGGTTTCTCGCAGATGTGGATGACAGTCTCCCACTCTCAGGCTGAATCTACGGGTGGCTGTACAGACCGATGCAGCTACCGTAGGCTCTGTTGCACTTGGGGCAGAAGGTGGTCGTGGGAAGGGGTGAGGGCGTTGTTGATGTAGCTGCATGGCTTCCGCTGCTTCCAAATCAAGCCTCGAGGTGTTGATGCCTTCCCAGGTGCTCCTCAGGCATCGGACCGTCTTCAGCCAGTGATTCTCGGTGTCTGCAGGAATGTTGCACTTCACCGTTGAGGCCTTGAGTTTATCACCGAGTGCTTCCTCTGCACATCTGGGTCTCGCCTGCTGTTTTGAAGCTGGGATTAGAACATGCGGGGAGTCTCGTGTCAGTCATACAGATGAAGTGTCCAGCCCATTGTGGCTGATCGAGGATGGTCAGTGCCTCAGTGCTGGGGATGTTGGCCTGGTTGACGTTAGTGTGTCTACAGGGACTCTGTTGATTTATTCCCTTGATAACTGTTATACACCTCCCTTTTCCTTCTTATCTGATCCAAGAACAAAGAAAATTACAGCACAGGAACAGGCCCATCGGCCCTCGAATCCTACGCCAATCGAGATCCTCTGTCTAAACCTGTCGTCTATTTTGTCAGGGTCTTTGCTCCCTGCCCATCCATGTACCTGTGCAGGTACATCTTAAAAGACCCTATCGTGTCTGCTGGCAACGCATTCCAGGCACCCACCACCCTCTTCCTAAAGAACTTCCCTTGCATATCTCCTTGAAACTTTCCTCCTCTCGGTTTGAACTCATGACCCCTTGTAATTGAGTCAATAACTCTGGGGGAAAAAGCTTCTTGCTATCCACCTTGTCTGTATCCCTCATGATTTTGTAACCCTCAATCAGGTTCCCCCCTCAATCTCCGTCTTTCTCATGAAAATAATCCTAATCTACTCGACCTCTCTTCATAGCTAGCACCCTCCATACCAGGCAACATCCTGGTTAACCTCCTCTGCACCCTCTCCAAAGCATCCACATTCTTTTGGTAATGAGGCGGCCAGAACTGTACGTAGTACTCCAAGTGTGGCCGAACCAAAGTCTTATACAACTGCAAAATGACCTGCCAACACTTGTACTCGATACCCCGTCCGATGAAGGAAAGCACACCATATGCCTTCTTAACCACTCTGTTGACCTGCATTGCCAACTTCATGGAACAATGGACCTTAACACCCAGATCTCCCTGAACATCAATTTTCAGGGAGAGGGGGAAGGCAGATTGAAGATGGACAGAGGGGAAGATAGGTGCAGAGGAGACAGACGAGCAATAAGGAAGGAGAGGATCAAATATGAAGGAAGGCTAGCTAGTCATATTAGAAATCACAGTGAAAGCTTCTTTCAATACATAAGAAACAAACATGAGGCCAAAGTAGACACTGGGCCGCTCCAAATTGATGCTGGAAGGCTAGTGATGGGAGATAAGGAAGTAGCTGAAGGACTTAATAAGTACTTTGCGTCAGTCTTCACAGTGGAAGACATGAGTAGTATGCCAACAATTAGGTAGAGTCAGGGGGCAAAGTTGAGTATAGTAGGCATTACAAAAGAGAAAGTGCTAGAAAAGCTAAAAGGTCTAAAAATTGCTAAATCTCCTGGCCCCGATGGGCTACATTGTAGAGTTCTGAGGAAGGTGGCTGAGGAAATAGCAGAGGCTTTGGATGTGATCTTTCAAAAGTCCCAGATGGTTAGAAAATTGCTGTTGTAACCCCCTTGTTTAAGAAAGGATCGGGGCAAAAGATGGAAAATTACAGGCCGATTAACCTGACCTCGGTAATTGATAAAATTCTTGAATCATTGTCAAGGATGAGATTTTGAAATTCCTGGAAGTGCAGGGTCAGATTAGAACAAGTCAGCATGGATTTAGTAAGGGGAGGTTGTGCCTGCCAAACCTGTTAGAATTCTTTGAAGAGGTAACAAGTATGTTAGACCGGGGAAACCCAGTAAATGTTGTCTATCTAGACTTCCAAAAGGCCTTTCATAAGTGTCTCACGGGAGGCTGCTGAGCAAGGTGAGGGCCCATGGTGTTTGAGATGAGCTACTGGCTTGGATTGAGGATTGGCTGTCTGATAGAAGGCAGAGAGTTGGGATAAAAGGCTGTTTTTCGGAATGGCGACCAGTGACGATTGGTGTCGCAGGTTTCGGTGTCGGGGCCGCAGCTGTTCACCTTACGTGTTGATGATCTGGATGAAGGGACCGGGGTCATTCTGGCGAAGTTTTCCGATGATACGAAGACAGGTGGACAGCCAGGTAGTACTGAGGAGGTGGAGAGGCGGCAGAAAGAGTTAGACAGTTTAGGAGAGTGGTCCAGGAAATGGCTGATGAAATTCAATGTGAGTAAATGTGGGGTTTTGCACTTTGGTAAGAGGAATACAGGCAAGGACTATTTTCTAAATGGTGAGAAAATTCGTAAAGCTCAAGTACAAAGGAATCTAGAAGTGTTGGTCCAGGATTCTCTAAAGGTTAACTTGCAGGTAGAGTCCGTAATTAAGAAAGTGAATGTAATGTTGTCCTTTATCGCAAGAGGGTCGGAATATAGAAGCAGCGATGTGCTTCTGAGGCTTTATAAAGCTCTAGTTAGGCTCCATTTAGAATACTGTGTCCAATTTTGAGCCCCACACCTCAGAAAGGACATACTAGCCCTGGAGCGTGTCCAGCGGAGATTCACACAGAATATCCCTGAAGTGGTAGGTTTGACATACGATGAACGGCTAAGGATCCTGGGATTGTACTCATCAGAGTTTAGAAGGGTGAGGGGAGATCTAATAGAAACTTAGGACATAATGTCTGCCTTGGAAGGGGTGGACGCGAGGAAGTTGTTTCCATGAGGCCGGGAGACGAGGACCCATGGGCACAGCCTTAAAATTAGAGGAGGTAAATTTCAAATGGAAATGAGATGACATTTGTAAAGCCAGAGAGTGGCGGGCTTGTGGAAATCATTGCCACGGAGTGCAGTCGGGGCCAGGACGTTGGATGCCTTCAAGGCAGAGACTGACAAATTCTTGATCTCACGAGGAATCAAGGGCAACGGGGAGAGTTCAGGGAAGTGGAGTTGAAATGCCCCTGAGCCATGATTTAAATGGTGGAGTGGACTTGATGGGCCGAATGGCCCTACTTCCACTCCGATGTCTTCTGGTCTTAAGTAAAAGGGGCGGACATGAAGCCAGTAGAGGTGAGTGTGGGTGTGGAGGTAGGGAGGGGATAGGTCAGTCTGGGGAGGACGGACAGGTCAAGGGGGCGGGAAGAGGTTAGTAGGTAGGGAATGGGGGTTTGGCTTGAGCTGGGAGGAGGGGAATCGGTAAGAGGAAGAACAGATTAGGGGACGAGCTGGGCTGGTTTTGGGATGCAGTGGTGGGAGGGGAGATTTTGGAGCTTGTGAAATCCACGTTGATAGCATTGGTCTGCAGAGCTCCCAAGGCTCAGTTAAGGAAGGACAATAAACACTGGTCAGTCAGTCATACATCCAGCAAAAAACGTTTATTTTTTTCAAAAAATAGGATGCATCTGTTAATCAAGTGGCAAAGCATTATCGAGTTTTGAGAAGATTTGTAGCTCAGGGTTGAGGTTCTGGATGTAAGATTGCTCACTGAGCTGGAAGGTTAGTTTGCAGACGTTTCGGCACCATTCCAGGTAAAATCATCAGTGAGCATCCGGGGAAGCGCTGGAGTTAGGTCCCGCCTTCTCTTTAAGTGTTCCGGTTTCCTTGGGTTAGTAATGTCATTTCCGGTTCCTTTTCTCAGAGGATGGGAGATGGATTTGGCGCCAACGTGTTCTCCCGAGTGTAGTCTGTGTGTGGCATGAACTGCCAGAGGAGTGACAGAGGCTGTTATACTCACAGTATTTAGAAGTCACCTGCAGGGACACATGAATAGGAAGGGGCTGGAGGGATATGGGCTACAGGCTGGCAAACAGAACTAGTCAGTTCCGGTATCTGGTCGGCCTGGAGGAGTTGGGCTGAAGGGTCTGTTTCCCTGCTGTACAACTCGACGACTCTGTCTCTCTCTCTCTCTCTCTCCCATTTTCTCCAAACCCACCCCCCGCCACACACACAAATCTCTGTCTCTCCATCTCTCTGTGTGTGCCTCACTCTATGTCTCTGTCTCTCTCTGTCGTCTTGTCTCTGCCACCTCGCTGTGCACTTCTGTCTCTCTCCTCTTTCACTCTGTCTCTTTGGTCTCTGTGTGCGCCCCTCTCTATCTCTCGTCTTGTATCTGGCTCCGTCTGTGTGTGCTTTTGCCGTTCTCTCTCCCCTTCTCCCTGTCTCTCCGTCTCTCCCTGTGAACCTCTCTCTGTCCCCTCTCCCCCGCCCCCATGTCTCTCTCTTTCTCTCTATCCGAGCCTCTCCACCCGCTCAGCAGGGAGCGTTGTGAGTTTTTTGAACGAAGTTTAAAAATCTCTATTTAAACCCAACCCATCCGCAATCAGACTGCATTTCTAATCCCCTCTCTCCCTCACACACACACACACACACACACACACACACACACACACACACACACACACACACACACACACACACACACACACACACACACACACACACACACAGAGTCTGTCTCTTTCTCCCTCTCAGTCAATCCCCTTCCTCTCCTGTTCCGACTCACACCTTTCCCCCCCCCCTCCCTCGGCGACGAGTCCGCTGTCTGGATCCCTTTTCCCGGGAGGGTTCTGAGGACCCAGCTGTTCGGCAACGGGGATCATCGCACCACGCTCCCGTACCCCTACAACCTCCTGTTCTCCAGCATGACCACCGGGCTGGGAGCAGGCATCCGGGCTGCTGGAGCGCTCGCTGCTCAGTGGCTCGGCCCTGCGCCGCCTGTGCCGGGAGCGGGGATCCGAGTTGGGAGAAGGCCTCTTCGCCCGGCGCCTGGGCACAGCTGCCTGGCACCGAGCCCGCGCTCCCCGAGCACCCGGCTGCGGATCCGCGACGCCTTCCGTAGCTGAGCAGCCGACAACTATCTCCTACTGTAAGGTAAGCTGGGGTTGGTGGTTTGGGGTGAAGGGAGGATTGGGGACATGAGCACAGTCCCTGTTTCACATCCTGCGCCGCTCCTATCCCAAAGCGAGGGGTTGGGAATGGATGTTTTGGGGGTGAGAATTCCCCTCCCCGGGTGAGGGGAAGGCTGGGGACATCGGGAGGGTGTCTATTATCCAGCCTTGCACGGGTTTCCGTAGCCGACCAGCCTGCAGCTCTCGTACTACATGGTAAAGGGAAGGAGGCGGATGGGATGGGGTCGGGGTTGGAGGATAGCCGTCCTGGAAGTGATTGGACATGGGGAGAGTCACTATTGTACAGCCTAGTGACTGAGTGGCCTGCAGCTACTGCAAAAGGGTCGGATTAGGAGAGGGGTGTTGTAGGGAGGTTTGGGGTCACGGGCAGCGCCGCTTTCTGCAGCCGAACAGCCACTGCCACAAGATTGGATGGGAGGGGGTGTTTTAGGAGCGAACGGATGCCCCCTCCCCCTGCCGCTGTGGGAAGTAGGATCTTTATCGCACAGCCCTCCGTAGTCGAATAGCACCCCGGCGACAAAGTGAGAAGACAGGAGGGGCTCCCGGGGATGAGGGAAGGACACAACCACTGTCAGTATAAGGTTAGGGGGTGATCATACCCCTTCCTGGGGCTGAGGGGAGCTCCTGATGCCAAGCGAACAGCCGAGATCGACCCGCAGCTCTCCGACCTCAAGGGGACCCTGTCTCAGAGGCTGGAGCATTTCCAGCCGGAGCTCGGAGGGAAAGGGTCATCGCACCCAAAACGGTACCTCGGGACTTTTTCTTCACAGATGCTGAGCATTTCCAGCAACTTGTGTTTGCATTTCCACCCGGAGGTGGGTTTGTGGAGAGACACCATGGGACGGGAATGGGTGTGGGGTTTGATGGGGCAGTCACAGAGACTGTTGAGAGAGAGAGAGGCAACCCCCGTGTCAGGGTTTGGAAAATCTCCGGCAGTTATTCATTTCTCTCTCAGCCGAAGGCGCTGCGTGCTTTGGTTTCCTTTCCTCTTGTACTCTCTCCCCCTGTGAATAAAGCCAGAATGAGTTTGTGGGCGGAGAGAGAGAGAGAAGGGACAGAAAGATGGAAATAAGGGAACATGACAAGGGAGTGAAATTAGAGCCAGCAGAGGTGAGAATCAGAGGGAGGGAGGAAGAGCAAGAAAACACAAACAAAGGAGAATGGGGGGTAACAAGGTGTTGATGCGGATGAACACAGCAGGACAAGCAGCATCAGAGACGCAGGGAAGCTGATGTCAGAGATGATGGGAACTGCAGATGCTGGAGAATCCAAGATAATAAAATGTGAGGCTGGATGAACACAGCAGGCCAAGCAGCATCTCAGGAGCACAAAAGCTGACGTTTCGGGCCTAGACCCTTCTTCAGAGAGGGGAATGGGGTGAGGGTTCTGGAATAAATAGGGAGAGAGGGGGAGGCGGACCGAAGATGGAGAGAAAAGATGATAGGTGGAGAGAGTATAGGTTGGGAGGTAGGGAGGGGATAGGTCAGTCCAGGGAAGACGGACAGGTCAAGGAGGTGGGATGAGGTTAGTAGGTAGATGGCGGTGCGGCTTGGGGTGGGAGGAAGGGATGGGTGAGAGGAAGAACCGGTTAGGGAGGCAGAGACAGGTTGGACTGGTTTTGGGATGCAGTGGGTGGTGGTGGGGGGAAGAGCTGGGCTGGTTGTGTGGTGCAGTGGGGGGAGGGGACGAACTGGGCTGGTTTAGGGGTGCAGTAGGGGAAGGGGAGATTTTGAAACTGGTGAAGTCCACATTGATACCATATGGCTGCAGGGTTCCCAGGCGGAATATGAGTTGCTGTTCCTGCAACCTTCGGGTGGCATCATTGTGGCAGTGCAGGAGGCCCATGATGGACATGTCATCTCGAGAATGGGAGGGGGAGTGGAAATGGTTTGCGACCGGGAGGTGCAGTTGTTTGTTCGGAACTGAGCGGAGGTGTTCTGCAAAGCGGTCTCCAAGCCTCCGCTTGGTTTTCCCAATGTAGAGGAAGCCGCACCGGGTACAGTGGATGCAGTATACCACATTGGCAGATGTGCAGGTGAACCTCTGCTTAATGTAGAATGTCATCTTGGGGCCTGGGATAGGGGTGAGGGAGGAGGTGTCGGGGCAAGTGTAGCATTTCCTGCGGTTGCAGGGGAAGGTGCCGGGTGTGGTGGGGTTGGAGGGCAGTGTGGAGCGAACAAGGGAGTCACGGAGAGAGTGGTCTCTCCGGAAGGCAGACAGGGGTGGGGATGGAAAAATGTCTTGGGTGGTGGGGTCGGATTGTAGATGGCGGAAGTGTCGGAGGATGATGCGTTGTATCCGGAGGTTGGTGGGGTGGTGTATGAGAACGAGGGGGATCCTCTTTGGGCGGTTGTGGCGGGGGCGGGGTGTGAGGGATGTGTTGCGGGAAATACGGGAGACGCAGTCACGGGCGTTCTCGATCACTGTGGGGGGAAAGTTGCTGTCCGAGAAGAACTTGGACATCTGGGATGTGCGGGAGTGGAATGTCTTATTGTGGGAGCAGATGCGGCGGAGGCGGAGGAATTGGGAATATGGGATGGAATTTTTGCAGGAGGGTGGGTGGGAGGAGGTGTATTCTAGGTAGCTGTGGGAGTCGGTGGGCTTGAAATGGACATCAGTTACAAGCTGGTTGCCTGAGATGGAGACCGAGAGGTCCAGGAAGGTGAGGGATGTGCTGGAGATGGCCCAGGTGAACTGAAGGTTGGGGTGGAAGGTGTTGCTGAAGTGGATGAACTGTTCGAGCTCCTCTGGGGAGCAAGAGGCGGCGCCGATACAGTCATCAGTGTACCGGAGGAAGAGTTGGGGTTTGGGTCCTGTGTAGGTGCGGAATAGGGACTGTTCTACGTAACCGACAAAGAGGCAGGCATAGCTGGGGCCCATGCGGGTGCCCATGGCCACCCCCGTTGTCTGTAGGAAGTGGGAGGAGTCAAAAGAGAAGTTGTTGAGGGTGAGGACGAGTTCGGCTTGGCGGATGAGGGTGTCGGTGGAGGGGGACTGGTCGGGCCTGCGGGACAGGAAGAAGCGGAGGTCCTGGAGGCCATCTGCATGCAGAATGCAGGTGTATAGGGACTGGACGTCCATGGTGAAGATGAGGTGTTGGGGGCCAGGGAATTGGACGTCCTGGAGGAGGTGGAGGGCGTGGGTGGTGTCACGGACGTAGGTAGGGAGTTCCTGGACCAAAGGGGAGAAAATGGAGTCCACCTGGAGATGAGTTCGGTGGGGCAGGAACAGGCTGAGACGATGGGTCGACCAGGGCTGGCAGTTTTGTGGATTTTGGGAAGGAGATAGAAACGGGCCATGCAGGGTTGGGGAACACTGAGGTTGGAGGCTGTGGGTGGGAGGTCCCCAGAGGTGATGAGGTCATGAATGGTGTTGAAGATGATGGTTTGGTGCTCGGGTGTGGGGTCATGATCGAGGGGGCAGTAGGAGGTGGTGTCGGTGCATTGGCGTCCGGCCTCGGCGATGTAGAGGTCAGTGCGCCCTACTACCACTGCGCCACCCTTGTCTGCGGGTTTGATGGTGAGGTTGGGGTTGGAGCGGAGGGAGCGGAGGGCTGTCCGTTCTTCAGGGGAGATGTTGGAGTGGGTGAGAGGGGTGAAGAGATTGAGGCGGTTAATGTCTCGACGGCAGTTGGAGATGAAGAGGTCGAGGGAGGTTAGGAGGCCTGGGGGTGGTGTCCAGGAGGAGGACTTGTGTTGGAAGCGGGTGAAGGGGTCAGTGGAGGGAGGGTTAGGTTCCCGGTTGAAGAAGTAGGCATGGAGGCGAAGACGGCGGAAAAACTGCTCTATGTCCAATCGTGACTGGTATTGGTTGATGTGTGGTTGTAGGGGGACAAAGGTGAGCCCCTTACTGAGGACTGACCGTTCGTCCTCAGTCAGTGGGAGGTCTGGGGAGACGGTGAACATGTGGCAGGGCTCAGTGTGGCTGTCTCCTCTGGGGTTGCTGGCTGTGGAGGCTGTGGGCGGTGCGATGAGGTCGTCGGCCGTGGGCGGGGTTCCGTCGGCAGTTGGAGTATCGGGGGAGGCGGCAGCAGCTGCGGTGAGGGTGGTGTGTGAGGTGTTGTATCTGTGGAAGTGGAGGTGGTGAGTGCAGCAGCGGTTCCGGAAGTGGTGTGGCCGGCGGAGGCGGATGTGACGTCATCGGTGGGGTCTCCGGCCGTGTCTTCATGTTCAATGGCGGCGGGGCAGGTACAGACTCGGGATTTGGGAGGCGCAGGAATCCTCTTGTGGGTGGCAGGGGCCCGTGAGTTGGTTGTACTTAGGATTTTTGGTGTCCAGTAAAGCTGAGTGGAACTGGGTGTTCAGTCTGTGGATCCTGCGGCGGATAAAAAACAGCAGGGGTCCTGTGCAGGTCTGGGAGAGGGAGGCTCTGAGCTGGGGCAGGCTGGATTGCAGTGTGTGGAGGTGCCGGCGCATGGCTGCGAGTGTCTGTTTCAGGAGTCGCAGGGAGAAACGCTTCTGAAGGGTCTGAATATTCTGGGTGTAGAGGTGATGTCAGCCTGTCTGCTGTGTTCATCTCCCTTCCTCCTTCCCCCCCTCCCCCACCTCGTCCTGCTCCCTTCTCCCCCCCTCGTCCTGCTCCCTTCTCCCCCCATCGTCCTGCTCCCTTCTCCCCCCCTCGTCCTGCTCCCTTCTCCCCCCCCCGTCCTGCTCCCTTCTCCCCCCATCGTCCTGCTCCCTTCTCCCCCCCCTCGTCCTGCTCCCTTCTCCCCCCCCTCGTCCTGCTCCCTTCTCCCCCCCCTCGTCCTGCTCCCTTCTCCCCCCCTCGTCCTGCTCCCTTCTCCCTGCCTCGTCCTGCTCCCTTCTCCCCCCCCGCGTCCTGCTCCCTTCTCCCCCCCATCATCCTGCTCCCTTCTCCCCCCCCTCGTCCTGCTCCCTTCTCCCCCACCTCGTCCTGCTCCCTTCTCCCCCACCTCGTCCTGCTCCCTTCTCCCCCCCTCGTCCTGCTCCCTTCTCCCCCCCTCGTCCTGCTCCCTTCTGCCCCCCTCGTCCTGCTCCCTTCTCCCCTCCTCGTCCTGCTCCCTTCTCCCCCCCTCGTCCTGCTCCCTTCTCCCCCCCTCGTCCTGCTCCCTGCTCCCCCCCTCGTCCTGCTCCCTTCTCCCCCCCTCGTCCTGCTCCCTTCTCCCCCCCTCGTCCTGCTCCCTTCTCCCCACCTCGTCCTGCTCCCTTTTCCCCCCCTCGTCCTGCTCCCTTCTCCCCCCCTCGTCCTGCTCCCTTCTCCCCCCCTGTATTGATCTCATCTTTGACTCAATACAAAAAACCAAAAAAATGAAACCCAATGAGATGAATTTTGGATCAGTAATTATACATGGCATAATTTGACAGAAAATGCACTGTTGTTAAAATAATTAGCAATTCAACCAGAAAGGCCACTAATGTGAATCCTGGATCTGTGTATCATTTGAAATTACTTAATTGTATAGTTTTAGTATTTGACCACAAGATGGAGAATTCTGTTCAGGTGATGTTGTAGCCAGAAGATAGAAAGATGATAGAAATGTTTGGAGAAATATGGGCCAAGCACAGGCAGGTGGAACTAGTTGAGTTTGGGATTGTGATCAGCATAGACTGGTTGGGCCAAAGGATCTTTTTTCATGCTGTATGACTCTCTGAAACTCAAGCTTAATTGTTCGAAACTCACATTCAGACATATCTAACCTTTATCATAATCTTACAGAAAGATAGCGACTTTATCCCTCAGAATTGCAGAGTCTTTAATTTTACATCCTCAAGACATTTAGCAGGGATAGCATGGATTATAGAGTGAGTTGAGTAGATTGGTTCATGATTAATTCTGAACTGAATTTGATTTATTTTACATTTTTAGACAACATCAGGTGAAGATGTGCGTGATTTCAGCAAGGTGCTGAAAAATAAGTAAGAAATATTTTGCCAAACATCCTCGCTTGGGTTATTTACCAGTACAAACAGCTCTAGAAGGCGAGAACCTTGAGACGTAAGTTTATTGATGTGAGATTTACTAATGTATCAATGCCCATTTGGGAGTTGACAAATATTGCAGCATTATTCATTCTGCAGCTTTGCAGGAGAGTGAGGTTGTCCATTTGCGCATATGTCAGAAGTAGACAATACAAAAACAAGGGGGGCTTAACTGATATCATTGGTCCTCTCGCCTTCAAAACAGTGTAGTTACTCAGAGAGTACATTTGCTGAGGACTTGTTGATACTGTCACTAACGTGCAACCTTCCTTGATATCTTTCTCTGTCCTCCAGTTCTGTCTTTAAAAACGACAATCAATTACTCTCTCCTGAAAAGAAAAGAACCTTTGGCTGAACATAGAACAAAGAACAGTACAGGCCCTTCGGCCCACGATGTTGTGCCGTCCTATTATCCCATTAAGATCAAACTACCCTGCATACCCTTCATTTTACTGTCCTTCATGTGCCTATCCAAGAGTCGCTTAAAAGTCTCTAAATGTATCTGACTCCATTACCACTGCCAGCAGCGCATTCCACACACCCGCCACTCTCTGTGTAAAGAACTTAGGTCTGACATCTCCCCTATTCCTTCCTCCAGTCACCTTAAAATTTCTCCCCCTCGTGCTAGTCATTTCTGCTCTGGGAAAAAATCTCTGACTATCCACTCCAGCTATGCCTCTCATCATCTTGTATACCTCTATCAAGTCACCTCTCATTCTTCTTTGCTCCAATGAGAAAAGTCCTCGCCCCCTCAACCCTTCCTCATAAGACCTGCCGTCCATTCCATGCAGCATCCTGCTAAATCTCCTCTGCACCCTCTCTAAAGCTTCCACATCCTCCCTGTAATGAAGCGACCAGAACTGAAGGCAATATTCCAAGCGCTGCTCCATCCCCATGAACGAATGCTGGATTCCAAATCTCTTTCCTCTTGATGCTTTAAATTCATTGCTGTCTTTCGTGTAATTTCATACTTGAATTCACCGGATCAACTCGCCCCTGCATTTCTGAGACGCTCACAGGGACCGGCCCCCGCAGCCCTCTCCCGCTCACGGCGATTTGCCTCCGCAGCCCTGTCCCCCTCACGGGGACGGGCCCCCACAGCCCTGTCCCCCTCACGGGGACGGGCCCCCGCAGCCCTGTCCCGCCCACGGGCCCCGGCCCCCCGCGGCCCTGTCCCGCCCACGGGCCCCGGCCCCCCGCGGCCCTGTCCCGCCCACGGGCCCCGGCCCCCCGCGGCCCTGTCCCGCCCACGGGCCCCGGCCCCCCGCGGCCCTGTCCCGCCCACGGGCCCCGGCCCCCCGCGGCCCTGTCCCGCCCACGGGCCCCGGCCCCCCGCGGCCCTGTCCCGCCCACGGGCCCCGGCCCCCCGCGGCCCTGTCCCGCCCACGGGCCCCGGCCCCCCAGTCGGCATGGAGGAGTTGGACTGAAGGGTCTGTTTCACTGCTGTACAACTCTACGACTCTGTCTCTTTCTCTCTCTCTCCCATTTTCTCCAAACCCACCCCCTGCCCCACACACACAATCTCTGTCTCTCCATCTCTCTGTGTGTGCCTCACTCTCTGTCTCTGTATCTCTCTCTCTGTCGTCTTGTCTCTGCCACTTCGCTGTGCACTTCTCTGTCTCTCTCTTTCTCTGTCTCTTTGGTCTGTGTGTGTGTGCGCCCCTCTCTGTCTCTCCTCTTGTCTCTGCCTCCCTCTGTGTGTGCTTCTGCCGTTCTCTCTCCCCTGTCTCTCCGTCTCTCCCTGTGACCTCTCTCTGTCCCCTCTCCCCCGCCCCCCTGTCTTTCCCTGTGTCTCTCTTCCTCTCTGTCCGAGCCTCTCCACTCGCTCAGCAGGCAGCATTCTGGGTTTCGTTCGAACAAAGTTTAAAAATCTCTGTTTAAACCCAGCCCATCCGCAATCAGACTGCATTTCTAATCCCCTCTCTCTCTCACACACACTCTGTCTCTTTCTCCCTCGCAGTCAATCCCCTTCCTCTCCTGTTCCTACTCACGCCTTTTTCCCCCTCTCCCTCGGCGACGAGTCCGCTGTCTGGATCCCTTTTCCCGGGAGGGGCTGAGGACCCAGGGTTTCGGCAGCGGGGATCATCGCACCACGCTCCCGGACCCCTACAACCCCCTGTTCTCCAGCGGCCTCCAGCATGACCACCGGGCTGGGAGCAGGCATCCGGGCTGCTGGAGCGCTCGCTGCTCAGTGGCTCGGCCCTGCGCCGCCTTTGCCAGGACCAGGGATCCGAGGTGGGAGAAGGCCTCTTTGCCCGGCTCCTGGGCACAGCTACCTACCTGAACAGCTGCCTGGCACCGAGCCTGCGCTCCCCGAGTACCTGGCCGCGGTACGCGACGCCTTCCGTGGCTGAGCAGCCGACAACGATCTCCGACTGCAAGGTCACAGTGGGGTTTGGGGTGAAGGGAGGACTGGGGACATGAGCACGGTCCCTGTTTCACATCCTGCGCCGCTCCTATCACAAAGCGAGGGGTTGGGAATGTATGTTTTGGGGGTGAGAATACCCCTCCCCGGGTGAGGGGAAGGCTGGGGACATTGGGAGGGTGTCTATTATACAGCCCTGCGCGGGTTTCCGTAGCAGAACTGCCTACAGCTCTCCGACTACAAGGTAAAGGGAAGGAGCGGGATGGGATGGGGTAGGCGTTGGAGGATAGCCGTCCTGGAAGCGAGGGGACATGGGGAGAGTCACTATCATACAGCCCTGTGACTGAGTGGCCTACAGCTACTGCAAAAGGGGCGTGGTGGGGGTTGGGTTCGGAGAGGGGTGTTGTCGGGAGGTTTGGGGTCACGGGCAGCGCTGCTTTCTGCAGCCGAACAGCCACTGCCACAAGATGAGATGGGAGGAGGTTTAGGAGTGAAGGGATGCCCCCTTCCCCCGCGGCTGTGGGAAGTGGGATCTTTATCGCACCGCCCTCCGTAGCCGAATAGCACTCCAACGACCAGGTGAGAAGGCAAGAGGGGCTCCCGGGGATGAGGGAAGAACACAACCACTGTCAGTATAAGGTTAGGGGGTGAACATACCCCTTCCTGGGGCTGAGGGGAGCTCTTGATGCCCTGCGCCAAGCGAACAGCCGAGATCGACCCGCAGCTCTCCGACTATAAGGGGACCCTGTCCCAGAGGCTGGAGCATTTCTAGCCGGAGCTCGGAGGGAAAGGGTCATCGCACCCAAAATGCTACCTCGGGACTTTTTCTTCACAGATGCTGAGCATTTCCAGCAACTTGTGTTTGCATTTCCACCCGGAGGTGGGTTTGTGGAGAGTCACCATGGGACACGAATGGGTGTGGGGTTGGGTGAGGCAGTGACAGAGACTGTCGAGAGAGACAGAGAGAGGCAACTCCTGTGTCACGGTTTGGAAAATCTCCGGCAGTTCTTAATTTCTCTCTCAGCCGAAGGCGCTGTGTGCTTTGGTTTCCTTTCCTCTTGTACTCTCTCCCCCTGTGAATAAAGCCAGAGTGAGAGAGAGTGAATTTGTGGTGGGAGAGAGAAAAGGGACAGAAAGATGGAAATAAAGGAGCATGACAAGGGAGTGAAATTCGGGCCAGCAGTGGTGAGAGAGGGGGAGAGAATCAGAGTGAGGGAGGAACAGCAAGAAAACACAAACAAAAGAGAATGGGAGGTAACGAGGTGTTCATGAGCATGAACACAGCAGGACATGCAGCATCAGAGGCCAGGGAAGCTGATGTCAGGATGTCAGGATGTCTGCTGCGTTCAACTCCCTCCCCCCACCGGCTCCTCCTCCTCCCCCCCCACTCCCCGCTCCTCCTCCTCCTTCCCCACCCCCGTCCTCCTCCTCCTTCCCCACCGTCCTCCTTCTCCTTCCCCTTCCCCCCCCGTCCTCCTTCCCCCCCCCGTCCTCCTTCTCCTTCTCCTTCCCCCGCCGTCCTCCTTCTCCTTCCCCTTCCCCACCGTCCTCCTTCTCCTTCCCCTTCCCCACCGTCGTCCTTCTCCTTACCCCCCCCCCCGTACTCCTTCTCCTTCCCCTTCCCCACCGTCCTCCTTCTCCTTACCCCCCCCGTCCTCCTTCTCCTTCCCCCCCCCACCGTCCTCCTTCTCCTTCCCCCCCCACCGTCCTCCTTCTCCTTCCCCCCCCACCGTCCTCCTCCTCCTTCCCCCCCCACCATCGTCCTCCTCCTTCCCCCACCCCCGTCCTCCTTCTCCTCCCCCCCCCGCCCCCCACCCCGTCCTCCTGCTCCTTGCCCCGTCCATTCATCCATTCCTTCCTCCCGTCAGGCCTCACTCCCCCCCTCCAGCCATCCATTCCTCCCTCCCTCCCTCCCTCCAGCCATCCATTCCTCCCTCCCTCCCTCCCTCCAGCCATCCTTTCCTCCTTCCCTCCAGTCAGTCAAAACAACAAAGCAAATTACACCACACGAACAGGCCCTTTTGCCCTCCAAGCCTGCGCCGATCAAGATCCTCTGTCTAACTTCTCACCTGTTTGCTCACGGTCTGTGTCCATTTGCTCCCTGCCTGTCCGTGTACCTGTCCAAATATATCTTAAAAGATGCTAATGTGTCTGCGTCGCCCACCTCCACTGGCAATGCGTTCCAGGTGCCCACCAACCTCTCTGTAAAGAACTTTCCATGCATATCTCCCCTAAATTTTCCTCCTCTCACTTGGAACTCATGACCCCTAGTAATTGAGTCCTCCGCTCTGGGTGGCAAAAGCTATTTGCTGTTCACCCTGTCTATACCCTCATGATTTTGTCGACCTCAATCAGGTCCCCCCCAATCTCCATCTTTCTCATGAAAATAATCCTAATCTACTCAACCTCTCTTTGTAGCTAGCACCCTCCATACCAGGCAACATCCTGGTGAACCTCCTCTGTACCCTGTCCAAAGCGTTCACGTCCTTTTGGTAATGGACACAGTACTGTAAATGTGGCCGAACCAAAGTCCGATACAACTGCAACATGACCTGCCAACTCTTGTACTCAATACCCCGTCCAATGAAGGAAAGCATGCCATATGCCGCCTTGATCACCCTATTGACCTGTATTGTCACCTTCAGGGAACAATGGACCTGAACGCCCAGATCTCTCTGTTCATCAATTTTCCCCAAGACTTTTCCATTTACTGTATAGTTTGTCCTTGAATGTGATCTTCCAAAATGCATCACCTCGCATTTGCCTGGATTGAACTCCATCTGCCATTTATCTGCCCAACTCTCCAGTCTATCTATGTTCTGCTGTAACCTCTGATCGTCCTCTTCACTATCGGCTTCTCCATTCCTCCCTTATAAGGTGATTAGTCAAGACTTAGGAGGCATAGAATGGGTTAGCAAAATGCAGGGGATGGGGACAATTGAATTGTGGAGCTGGTTTAAGGAACAGATATTGCGTGTCCTTGATAGGCACGTCCCTTCAGGCAGGGAGGAAGCGATAAGCTAAGGGAACTGTGGTTAACTAAAAAAAACTTGTATCTCTTGTTAAGCAGAAGAGGGAGGCTGATGTGATGATGAGACCAGATGGTTCAGATGAGGTGATGGAGAGCTACAGATTAGCTGGGAAGGATTTAAAGAGAGAGTTAAGAAGAGCAAGGAGGGTACATGAGCAGACATTGGCAGGTAAATAAAGGAGAACCCGAAAGCTTTCGATAGGTATGTGAGGAATAAGAGGATGTCTGGGGTAGGCATAGGGCCAGTCCAAGACAGAAGTGGGAAGTTGTGTGTGGACGCTGTGGAGATTGGAGAGGTGCTAAATGAATATTTCTCATCTGTTTTCACTGAGGGACAGGAGAATATTGTAGAGGAGGTGACTGAGTTAGAGGCTACTAGAATTGAAAGGGTTAAGGTTAGGAAGGAGGAAGTGTTATCAATTCGACAACGTGTGAAGGTAGATAAAACCCCTGGGCCTGATGGGATTTTTCCGAGGATTGCCTGGGAAGCTAGGGAGGAGGTGGTGGAGCCTTTGGCCTTGATCTTGGAGTCCTCATTGTCTACAGGTTTCGTACCAGAGGAGTGGAGGATTGCAAATGTTGTGCCCTTGTTCAAGAGGGGTAGTAGGAATGACCCAGGCAATTATAGACCTGTGAGCCTTGGGTGTGTTGTAGGAAAAATTTTGGAAAGGATTATAAGAGATAGGATTTATAATCATCTAGAAAGCAACAATGTGATTGGAGATAGTCAACATGGATACGTCAAGGGCAGGTCATGTCTCAGAAACTTCATTGAATTTTTTGAGAAGGTGACCAAACATGTGGATGAGGGTCGGGCAGTTGGCGTGGTGTACATGGACTTGAGTAAAGCCTTTGATAAGTTTGCCCGTGGTAGGCTATTGGAGAAAATACAGAGGCACGGGATTGAGGGAGCTTTAGCCATTTGGATGAGAAACTGGCTTTCGGTAAGAAGGCAACGAGTGCTGGTTGATGGAGAATATTCAGCCTGGAGTCTGATTACTGGTGGTGTGTCTCAAGGATTTGTTGTGAGACCACTGCTGTTTGTCATTTGTGTAAATGACTTGGACGCAGGCAGTGGTGGATGGTTTAGTAAGTTTGCAGATGACACTAAAGTCGGTGGAGTGGTGGACATTGTGGAAGAATGTTGCATGTTGTAGGGAGACTTGGATAAACTGCAGAATTGTCCCTAAAGTTGGCAAATGGAGATTAATACGGATAAATGTGAGGTGATTCACTTTGGGAGGACTAATAGGAAGGCAGAACACCGGGTCAACGGAAAGATTCTTGACAGTGTAGGTGAGCAGAGGGATCTTGGTGTCCATGTGCATAGATTCCTGAAAATTGCTACCCAGGTAGATGGTGCTGTTCAGGAGTCTGATGGTGTGGTAGGTTGCAATGGTAGAAGGATTGAGTTCCGGAGACGTGATGTCATGCTGCAACTCTACAAACACTAGTGCGGCCTCGGAATCGTTGGAACAAGTGCAGAGGAGGTTTACCAGGATGTTGCCTGGTCTGGAGCGAAGGTCTTGTGAAGAAAGGCTGAGGATCTTGGGCCTGTTCTCATTGGGGAGAAGGATGCTAAGAGGGAATTTAATAGAGATAATACAAGATGATCAGTGGTTTAGATAGGGTGGACAGTGAGAGTCTTCTTCCGAGGACGATGACTTCAGCTTGTACAAGGGGGTGCAGCTACACATTGAGGGGTGATGGTTTTAAGACAGATGTCAGAGGTAGGTTCTTTACTAAGAGAGTGTTAAGGGCGTGGAATGCTCTGCCTGCCAATGTTGTTACCTCAGCCACATGTGGGGCCTTTAAACAGCCCTTGGATAAGCATATGGTTGACGATGGGGTAGTGTCGGGGAATAGGCTTAGATTAGTTCACAGCTCGGCGCAACATGGAGGGCCGAAGGGCCTGTTCTGCGCTGTGTTGTTATATGTTCTATTACAGTTCACAGATTACTCTCCCACACATTTTAGTGTTAAGTGTGAAGAGGATAATGAACGTCTGCAGAAGGACACAGAAAGTGTAAGTGAATGGACAAGGGTCTAGCAGATGGAGTGCAATGATGGAAAATGTGAGGCTATCCATTTTGGTGGCAATTCGGGCAAAATGGAGTATTACATAAATGGTGAAAAATTGTAGCATGCTGCTATGCAGAGGGAGCTGGGCAGCCTTGTGTATGAAGCACAAAACGTTTGCAGACGCAGCTGGTAATTGAGGCAACAAATGGAATAGTGTCCTTTATTGCTCGAGTGATGCAGTTTAAAAATCGGGAGGGGATGCTCCAGTTGTATAGGGTGCTGGTGAGGCTTGATGTAGAGTAGTTTGTACAGTTTTAGTCTCCTCACTGGAGAAAGGATGTACTGGCACTGGAGGGGGTGCAAAGGAGCTTCACAAGATTGATTCCAGAATTGAAAATGTTGCTGTATGGGGAGAGTTTGAGGAGACTAGGATTGCACTCACTGAAACTTCGAAGAATGAGGGATGTTCTAATAGCAACTTTTAAAATTACGAAAGAAATACACAGGAAAGGAGCACTGAAGTTGGTTCCACTGATGGGTGAAAGTACATCTCCGGGGCACAGCCTCAAAATAAGGGTGAACAGATTTAAGACTGAGTTGAGGATGAGCTTCTTCATCCAAAGGGTTGTGAATCTGTGGAATTCTCTGCCCACTGAAACAGTTGAGGTTCCCTGGTTGAATGTTTTAAAGGCCAAGACAGATAGATCTTTGAACAGGAAAGGAATTGAGGATTATGGTGAATGGGAGGGTAAGTGGAGCTGAGTCCGCAAAAAGATCAGTGATGACCTTATTGAATGGCGGAGCGAGCTGGAAGAGACAGATGACCTACTCCTGCTTTATTTCTTATGTCCATATGTCCTTAGATTGCCATCCTTGTCATTCCTCCTTTCCTGGAATAGGCCAGATCTGAACGCTGATCAGTAGGTCTTTAAATAACTTCCACGTATCAAATGTCGACATGTACAATAAAAGCTCCTCCCAATTAATACTGCTCTGCTCCTACCTGATACTCCTTCCCCCAATTTAGTAGCTTCCCACAAAGTCCTGATAATTCATAGCTATCTTAAAATGTAAGAAGAGGCGATCACCTCGTTTGAAGAAGCTCCTGGTTCAGTGTTTTTCCCCATGTGGGAGTCAGCTACAGGTTTTCTTGTTCCAAGATTGGGGAGGAAATGGCCGAGTGGTAGTATTACTGGACTGTTAATTCAGAGAGTTAGATAACATTCTGGGGACCTGTGTTCAAATCCCAGCACAGCAGATGGTGGAATTTGAATTGAATATAAAAGAAAATCATGAATGAAGAATCTAATGATGACCATGAATCCATTGCCAAATGTCAGAAAAACCCACCTGGTTCACTGATGTCCTTTAGAAAAGCAAACTGCCATCCTTACGAGGTCTGGCCTACTTGTGACTACAGACCCACAGCCATATGATTGACTCTGAACTGTCCCCTGGGCAACGAGGGATGGACAACAAACACTGCCGAGCTAGTGATGTCCTCCTCCCGTCAGCAAATAAATACAATTGGATTCTACGTCTTCCGATTGAAGATTGTTTCTTGTTCTCACAGTAATTTCATCGCTTAGTCAGTTTCCCTCCTGCCTGTCTTTTTGGAATGTCACGTAGCCCTGCACATTTACCTCCAGTGTTGATCTCTTTATAACCATGTCTTTGTAATAGCTCTCAAATCATGCCCGCCAACCTGTATGTGTGCTATTAATTTGTTGATTTTGTTCTGAATACAATGAGCACGTAAGCAAAGAGCCATTAATTTAGCTCTATAACTTTATTTCACCTCTTGACAGTATTTACAGCTGTTTTCTGTTTCTACATGCTGTCTTTTGCAATCCCACACTGAGTATTGTTATCTCAATAGTTCTTGAATGTCAGATCGTGTGTATTCCTGGGCGACTCTGCTCGTGTGGTCTGTGGAGTTGTGGAGGTCGCAGTTCTAGGACAGCCATTTCATAGGCCTCTGCTGCAGGTTAGAAGAAAAGACAATCTCTTGCTCTGAGCTCTGCAAACCAGGGCAATGTCAAAAAGGAAACAAGGTCAAAAGAATTTCAATAAGAATCTCAAAATTAACTGCTGAATTCACATAAGCATTCCGGGGATCGCCCAACTTAGTGGCCACAACATCCCACTTTCTATTCTTCACAAACAATCCAAAGGCTGAACTATCCGTATCCCTCTTAACGGTTATGTTTTTTGAGCTAATTTCTTGTTTCTAACTTGTGTGTATTTGTGGTGCCTTCTGACTTCTTGCATTTAGCAATTGATAAACTCACTCTCTCACTAATTTAGTAAAACCTGGTTTTATAGAATCCCCGGTGTGGAAACAGGCCATTCAGTTCAACAAGTCCGCAGCAACCTTGCAAAGAGCATCCCACCCAGACCCATCCCCATTCCCAACTCTATCCCTGTCAGCCTGCATTTCCCACGGCTAATATACCTAAACTACACGTATGTGGGCACTGTGGGTAATTCAGCATTCCCAATCCACCTAACCTGCACATCTCTGGACTGGTCAAAACAATGATTCAATATGAATTAGTTAGAATGCAGCTGTTAACAGCAATCCTCCGTCCCTGTGTTGGAGCGAGATTTAACATTCAAGATCCAAAATGATACACTTGAACAAGGTAGTTCAAAACAGCCAGCTCTCTGATTGAGGTTGTTGACTTGCTCGCCGAGCTGGCTTGTTTTCATTGAGACGTTTCGTCACCATGATGTGTGACATCATCAGTAGAGCCTCCAGCGAAACAATGTTACTCTACTCTGTCTGGAATTTATACTGTCCGGTCAGTTACCATGAGTACTGTCATTTCGGGTTTTGATCTGTATGGTTTTGTATGTGGGGGTCCAATTGTATCTGTTTGTTGGCTGCATTATGGGTGGAGGATCACGCCTCTCATACGAAACTGGGACAAGGTAACCATAGTAGCCCAAGCCAAGCATAGACCCGCAGAGGGATTCTCGAGGCATGGTTCTCCACCCATTCTCCAATCTCACATTGTTGGTCTCTTCAGTTTGAATATGATCACTCAACCATAGCCTTTATGACAAACAACGTAGTCTTAGTTCCCATAATCTTCAAACAGGACTGTCCAGACAGATCCACTTGTTCTCATGATTTCGTCTTCTGTTGGAGGGATTCTGAAATGTCTGCATTCTTCCTCAACTGAGCATTCCTTGCGTTCGTGGTTGACAGAGCTCTCAGCTGTGTCCAACCCATCTCCTACACTTTGGCCTCCCCCCTGATGATGTGCACTGGTCCTCAAAGCCCAACCCATCAATATCCACATCTAGAAGAACATCAGCCACGATTTCCAACAAGATTCCACCACCAGGCAAATATTCCCCTCCCCTCTCTTGTCAGCCTTCCGCAGAGACCATTCCGTCAGGACACCTCAGTCCACTCTTTATCCATTCGCAACACCTCCCCATTACCCGACAGCACTTTCCATGCCACCACAGAAGGCATAATATCTGTCCATTTACTTCCTCCCGCTTCATTATCCAAGGCTTCCAGGAGAAGCAGCGATTTACCCACACTTCACTCAATCTAGTCTACTGTATTCACTGCTCACAATATGGTCTCCCTCTGCATCGGGGAGACGAAACACAGACTGACCAACCGCTTGGCAGAACACCTATATTCTGTCCGTAAAAATGGCCCCAGGTTTCCAATTGCCTGTCACTTGAGCACTCCATCATGATCCCTGGGCAAAATCTCTGTCTCAGGCTTGCTGCAGTGCTCCAGTGAGTGCAAGCTAGAAGAAAAAAATCTCATGTTTGCGTTGCAGAACACCTCCGCTCGGTTTGCAATAAACAACAGCACCTCCCAGTCGCGAACCATTTTAACTCCCCCTCCCATTCCTCAGACGACTTGTCCATCGTGGGCCTCCTGCAGTGCCACAATGGTGCCACGCAAAGAGTGCAGGAACAGCAACTCATATTCCGCTTGGGAGCCCTGCAGCCCAATCGTATCGATGTGAAGTTCCCAAGCTTCAAAATCTCCCCTCCCCGACTGCATCCCAAAACGAGCCCAACTCATCCCCTCCCCGCACTGCATCCCAAAACCAGCCCAGCTTGTCCCGCCTCCCTAACCTGTTCTTCCTCTCACCTATCTCCTCCTCCCACCTCAAGCCGCACTTTCATTTCCTCCTGACTAACCTCATCCTGTTTGCTTGACCTGTCCGTCCTCCCTGGACTGACCTATCCTCTCCCGACCTTCCCACCGATACTCTCCTCTCCACCTATCTTCTGTTGTCTCCATCTTCGGTCCGCTTCCCCGTCTCTCTCCCTATTTATTTCGGAGCCCTCTCCCCAACACCCTCTCTGATGAACGGTCTAGGCCCGAAATGTCAGCTTTTGTGCTCCTGAGATGCTGCTTGGCCTGCTGTGTTCATCCAGCTTCACACTTTGTTATCTTGGATTCTCCAGCATCTGCAGTTCCCATTATCTCTGGATAAAGGAGAAGATAGGTGGAGTGGAGACAGACAGGTTAAAGAGGCGGTGGATGGAGCCAGTCAAGATGAGTGTACGTGGGGAGTTAGGGAGGGGATCGGTCAGTCCAGGGAGGACAAACAGGCTAAGGGGGTGGGATGAGGCTGGTAGGTAGGAGATGGGGGTAGGGCTTGAGGTGGGAGAGTGGGTAAGTGGGAGGAAGGACAGGTTAGGGAGGTGAGGATGAGCTGGGCTGGTTTTGGGATGTAGGTGGGGAGGGGAAATTTTGAAGCTTGTGAAATCCACACTGATACCATTAGGCTGCAGGGTTCCCAAGCAAAATAAGTGGTACTGTTCCTGCAACCTTTGGGTGCCATCGTTGTGGCACTGCAGGAGGTCCAGGATGGACAGTCCATCTGAGGATTGGGAGGGGTAGTTAAAATGGTTGGCGACTGGGAGGTGCAGTTGTTTAGTGTGAACCAAGCCTCCGCTTGGTTTCCCTGACGTAGAGGAGGACCACACAGATAGTGGGAACTGCCGATGCTGGGGAGTCTAAGATAACAAAGTGTAGAGCTGGATGAATCAAGGGCTATGGGGAGAGTACAGGGAAGTGGAGTTGAAATGCCCATCAGCCATGATTCAGATGCCAGAGTGGACTTGATGGGCCAAATGGCCTTACTTCCACTCCTCTGTCTTATGGTCTTATGAACACAACAAGCCAAGCAGCATCATCCAGCTCTACACCTGTTATCTCAGATTCTTTTGTGTCCGATTCCTGACAAAAGATCTGGACCAAAAACGTCAGCTTTCCTACTCCTCTGATGCTGCTCAGCCTGCTGTGCTCATTCAGCTCGACACCTTGTTATCATGGAGACAGCACATGTTAGGTGTCTTTGCTACATCAAGTTTCCTGAGTGTCATAACCTATATGACAATGTGTATCAGCTCTGAACTTATTTGTATGTTGAAGCCATTCATGTAATTTGCATGTGAATAAATTTACATTTGGACTCTGGTGAAATACAAAGAAACCTAGACTTGTTTGAAAATTAAATCGACTTAATTAATTCAGTCATATAATTGGCATAAAAATATAAGAAATTAATCCTACTCAAAATCTTGGAGATGTGTTTGTTTGGCATTAGGGTATTGAAGGTGGAGATGTGGTCAATAAGTAGGAGCTTGATGTAGATGCCCTTGTTATCTGGACGTTCCAGAGATGTGTGTAAAGCCAAAGAGAGGACATCGACGATGGATCTGCTGCATCAGTAGGTGAATTGCAGTGGATCAAGGTAATGTGGGAGGGTGGAGTTGATGTGACCCATGACCAACCTCTCAAAGCACTTCATAGTGATGAAAATGGATGTAAGAGCCACTGGGCAGCAGTCATTTGAGGCTTCTGGAAAAATTTGCTGACGTTCAGTGCGGGGATCTTAAAGCTTTAGCATGAACATCAGAAAATTGGAGAAGCCTCGAGCATATGAGTACAGGTAGCTGAGGGTAGGGAGGGCGGGAATTACAGAAATCAAAGAGGGCAAGACACAGAGAGAGAGAGCGAGAGAGACAGAGATCAGAGTGAAGAAATGATTGGCCTGGTAGGCAGTGGAAATTACATGATTTTCCATGGAACATGCAGACATCTTCGAAAAACAGGACATTGAGTTTTCAAAGTTTTGGAAATTAGTGTTATAGTTGATTTAGAGTGAATCAAATTGCTGTTCACACCATTGCCATCACCTTGCCCTTGTCAAGACAGACATGGATAAAGTTCTCAAAGCTGATAGAAAATTGAAAGCACTGGCATCCTGTGACGATGGTACGTTTCCTTCCTTTAAAAATAATGCTTGCAGCTTAATTGGCATAATAAAGAGCACAGGGGCTCTGCTTGACACTGCCGCCTCACGGCACCAGCAACTTGGGTTCAATTCCACCCTTTGACTATCTGTGTGGAGTTTGCACATTCTTCATGTGTCCGCATGGGTTTTCTCTGGGTGCTCCAGTTTCCTCCCACAGTCAAAAGACGTGCAAGTTCGGTGGATTGGCCATGCTAAATTTCCCAAGGAGTTCAGTGATGTGTAGGTTAGGTGAGTTATGGGTGGATGGGTCTCGGTGGGATGCTTTGAGGGGCAGTGTGGATGTGTTGGACTGACGGACCTGTTTCCACACTGTAAGGATTCTCTGATTCATGATTCTATGATTTTACTGAGCACAAAGGTACAATATTAGCCCGTCATATTTGTCTCACCTCTTGACACATTGACAAGAAAGCTTTAATTTCAGTTTCTGTGCATTTTCAATGTGTCTGCTGTCTCTAACAAGGCTTGACTGTATCTCCTTCTCTAATGCACATCTCCTGTCCCCTAACAAGTAGAGGTGTCACTTGCTTTTCATTCAGTACCATCAGTAAAACAATAGCCTCCATATTCCAAGATAATAAAATGTGAGGCTGGATGAACACAGCAGGCCAAGCAGCATCTCAGGAGCACAAAAGCTGACGTTTCGGGCCTAGACCATTCATGAAGCTTTTGTGCTCCTGAGATGCTGCTTGGCCTGCTGTGTTCATCCAGCCTCACATTTTATTATCTTGGAATTCTCCAGCATCTGCAGTTCCCATTATCTCTGATACTATTTTAGCCTCCATATTCTATCCAGCGGCTTCTCTTAACACTCACACACTGTTCTTTTTTTCCTCCAGGTATTGACCACTCATCATTTCTTATTCCTCTCCTCATCTCATCTCTCTCACATACGCTCTCTCGATCTCTCCTCTCCCTATTCTCCCCCAACACTTCACTCAGGCACAAACAGAAGTTCACAGTCACACTATGTTGCACATGCATATCCTATCCCTCATGCACAAACATACTATCCACACACACTGACCGCGGACAGACACACGCGGACAGACACACACACACACAGAGTCACGTTCTCACTCATTCATACTCCATACTGTCATACAATCATGCATGGTCTTGCACACATTCCGTGGCACACTTGCATGCCCTGTTCGCAGGATCTTTTGCCAATGTTCATACTCTCAACTACACACAGACACACACACACAAAACTCTCCCTCACACACTTGGGCTTACAAATTCACTTGCTCTCAAGCTCACTCGCTCTCACAGACACTCTCACTGCCTCATGCATGCTGTTACACTCGCTTTTGTGCTGACTCTCGTTTACACACTCTTGAGCACAGTCACTGGCGCACACATTCTGTCCTGCGCACGCTCACACTTTCGTGCACTGTCTTTGCACTCTTGAACACAATCATATGTTCACCTCTCTCTTGCACACAGTCAATTTGATTTAGAGTATTCATTATTACATGTGCCTAGGTACAGTGAAAAGTTCTGTGATGCATGCAGTATAGACAGATCATACCATACAAGGTGCATTAGTGAAATGGAACATAATGACAGCAACAGAGAAGATGCACAGAGCGCAAGATCAAAATTAGATTTAAAATTTTAAGTGTTCTATTCAGATGTCCAATAACAGTGGTGAAGAAGCTTTTCTGGGATCTGTTCACACATGAATACAAACTTTTTGACACCTTCCTTTCAGAAAAGGGTAGAAGAGAGTGTAATTGGCGGGTGAGAAAGACCTTTGATAATGTCAGTTGCTTTCCCGAGGCAGCAGGAAGTATAGGTGGAATCAATGAGTGGAAGGCTGATTTGCATGATGCACTGTGCTGTGTTCATGACTGTGGAGTCTGTTGTTTTCTTAGGAAGAACAGTTGCCAAACCATGCTATGATATGCATCCAGATAGGATGCTTTCTCTGGTACATCAATGAAAGTTGCCCTTTATATTTGAATTGCCTTAGCCTCCTGGGAAGTAGAGACATTGGTGTGCTTTTTTGCCCATTGCGACGATCTGGGTGGACCAGATTTTTCACAGTCATTGATGTGACTCCATTATGGCGTGTTAACCAGATCAACAATGTCATTAAAAATATCCTGAAGGAGGAGGACTGTAAGACGCAGCTCGATGTACACTTTGGTAAGATGAGTGATGAGGTCTTGCATCAAGTGTTCCGAGAGCTAGGCAGTGGATTAAATAGCAGAACCTCTAAAGTTGCAATCTCTGGATTATTCGTGGTGCCACATGCTGAGAAGGCAAGAAAAAGGGGAAGAAAACAGATGAATGCTTGGCTCAAGTGTTTGTGTTTGGGGAGGGATTTAGACACATGGATCTGAAGGACAATTTGTGGGGATGGTATATCCTCTACAAGTTGGCTGGTCTGCAGCTGAAGCAGAAAGGAACCAAAATCCTTGCACAAGGGTTTGCTAATGTGGTGAGGAATTTAAGCTGTCGGCCTCCAAGCAGTGGGCAATTGAAGAGCAGGTAATTCACTGAGGGGTGAGAAAATAATAATATAAAGATTATATTAGTGGA